>NC_136411.1:113743015-114248015 GCF_051521515.1 Lactuca serriola
GGATAAGTACAATAAATAATGGATTACAACCTTTAGGAAAACTGCTTGAGCTAGTAAAAAGCCAACATAAATCTAATTACATCATTTTCTAACAATTACAAAAAATTTCTAATAAATGTAAAAAGTGAACCCATGAGGACCTGGAGTTATGTCATCCCCACACTCCCAAACCTTCTTTTTAGTTTCGTATCATGTAACTTCACACTCAATATCCAAATATTGGTTAAAATTGAAAGAACACAAAAGTCTATGTAAGGTAAGACCGAGAATCTCTCGTCTTGTCAAACTTACAGGAAAAATGGAAAATGAATTCCTTTTTGGCATGGCTAGTAACAGAAACTCAACCACCATCAACTAAAACACAACATATAACAAGTTTTCTATGTTTTTTATTCAAAATATTTTGAAATCTCAACTCCTTTTATGAAATTCATCTAAATGACCAAATTACCTTTTGGTCAACTATTCACTCAAAATCATTTCTTTCTAAATTTCAAGTTTTTACATATATAGACTCATCATTCTAGTTCTAGGAACATGTTCCCATTATATATGAACCGTACAAGAGGTTGGTAGCCTCTTATGTATGCGATTCATGTCTAGAATGCCATCAAATCACCATAACACCACAATTTGGAAGCCGACTCATTGTTTGGCCACATAAGTCATCAATTCGTTCTAAGTGAATGATCATGCTTTTGTGCAAAAGATCTATTTCAAAACAATAGTATGGTATTTATTTATAGAACTCTTTTATAGCTAGCATTACAATTTATTATATATGTATAATAGCAACATACATTTATCTTTAAACATGTTATTAGCAACATAATAATACATATATGGACAATATATTTCATTTCGTATATAATGTAATTATATAATATAATTACATTGTTTTTGTTGGTAACAAATTGCAAATATGTTGTGCTAGATAACAAAATTATATTTTAATATTACATGTCGATATTATCACAAAAATATGTAACTACGTTCTTATCATTAATAATTGAATAGACATACATACATACACACACACACACACACACACACATATATATATATATATATATATATATATATATATATATATATATATATATATATATATATATATATATATATATATATATATATATAGTCTAATTCCATTACTAAATTCATAAGAAAAATTACATAAATGTAGCGGGTAAACGAGCAAGAAGCTTTACCACAACCCTTTTTGTCATATATCGATTACTCAACTCATCAAAAGTATTCATTTTATCATATATTGATTACATAACTCATCAAGAGTATTAAATTTATCATCTCCCATTTTTCTTCTTTTACTAAAAAATCAAATAAAATAACTTTTAGTTTACATTCAAAAAATACAAAACTCAAAAAACGATTATATTATAAGAAATCGAACTCAAGACTTGAAATATATAACCAGCTGCTAAAACTAGTTGGTTATAATTAAAATATGCCCCACAAACTTAAAAGGGAATCAACTTAAACTAATGAAAAAAAATATTTCTTGTTTTGTCCAAACACAAAGGGCACATATATACACACCTAAATTGACTTACCCTTTTTCCCTAAAACCCATGAAAAGTTCATTTAATTTGGCCAACTTTGAACTCTAATGCCTTGGACTAATATGCATTGCATATTAGTTGTTGTTTGTCTTATTGATGATTAATTTCATCGTTTTTGGGATGGTGGTTTGTCAACCCTTGTATAAGTGTTTGATGCATGGAGTCTTTCATGTTTGGGAATATATATATATATATATATATATATATATATATATATATATATATATATATATTTAGAGAGAGAGAGAGAGAGAGAGAGAGACAGACAGACAGACAGACAAAGAGAGAGGAGGTTTAATTGAGAAAAAAAAGGTTGGGAATGAAAGAATCATTCTCAGTCATACATTTGTTTTTGCTGCAAAACACTTAGGCATACCGGCGGAAATGGATAATGGATAACATATATTTTTTTTATTTTTAGAAAACTATTGTTATCAAAAAATTATTTTGAATATATCAAAATTCATAATTTTTTATTCTCTATAAATAGACATCCATATTGATATAGTTTTAAGATAAAATAATTTTTTTTAGAGTTTCAGCTCTCGTTATTCATAATTGAATAAAAATCATTCAGATTTTTATTACAATACATTCGTTATTCATTTATGAATAAAACGTATGCTTAACTTTTTTACAGTTTAACTATCAATCATATATAAATATAACACGTAATAAAACTTATTTTACTTAAAATATGTTTTTATATCATCTTTCGTCACATGTTATATATTTATATATGAATAAAATGTGTGTTAGTGGTCGTCATAATTTATATTTATATATAAATAAAAAAATTATTAGATTTTTGTTACAGTTCATTTGTTATTCGAATATGAATAACTAGTATGTTAATAAAAGACGTCGTGTTTTAAAATTTTGAACTACTTATTATATATGAATAACAAATGAACTGTAACAAAATTATGATAAATGTGTTTTTCATATATAATATAACTTGTGAGGAAGACTAATACACGTTTTATTCATATGTGAATATAACATGTGACGAGAGGTGACGTAAACTAAAAAGAGTTTATATATGTTACATTTATATATGAATGATATTTAAATTGTAAAAAGATAATAATCATACTATTTATTCATAAGTGAATAACGAATGCATTGTAGTAAAAATCTGATGCATTTTTATTAATTTATGAATAACAAGAGCTGAAACTATAAAAAAATTATTGTATCTTAAAATTATATCAATATGGATGTCTGTTTATAGAGAATAAAAAATTATGAATTTTGATATATTTAAAATAAACTTTTGATAAAAATAGCTACTTAAAAATTAAAAAAACTAAATATATATATATATATATATATATATATATATATATATATATATATATATATATATATATATATATATATATATGAGAAAGATGAATATATGGTTGTTATGTACCTAAACTAAGGTATAAAACCTGTTAAACAACGTAGTTTTAAACAAAACAAATCCAATATCATTATCTCTTAGTTTTGTTTTAATAGAATACTATTGAATTAAGTTCAATTATAGAATGAAAAAGATTAATTATATATATTTTTATTGCAAATAATTTTTAAAGTTTATTGATAAAATAAAAAACCAATATTTTTTAAGGAATATAACTCAAATGTTTTGTCTTTAAATTGAAAGACTATATCCAATAATTTTATAAAAAACTTGATTGAGTTATGACATGTTTTTCTTTTATCTTTTATTCTATTAGTTTTTATTTAAAATTTACAATATATATATATATATATATATATATATATATATATATATATATATATATATATATATATATATATATATATATATATATATATATATTCTCAAATAAGTGTCACGTTTTCTGATGTTAATACCTTTATGAATAAGTTGAAACCAATATCATTTTTTAAACACAATTTAAATAAAATAATATAAACTAATGTCTTTCAATATAAATTCTCAACAATTGTAAACAATTTCTAACATTAAATTAAAAAATCATTGTTAATTATAAATTTTTAAATAAGATTTTTGTATTCTCACAAATAAAATTTAACGATCGTCATTTAGTATCTCCGTTAATTACACGTACTTTTTATTAGTTGTATATTATAATTTTCTTTATTATGGATTTTATTTTAGATTTTGGAAAGAAAAATTAATTATTTTATTTGTTGAATTTAGTTCAAAGTAATAAAATTTAATTAATGTTTAAATTAGTAAATATAAAAAATTTAAGAAAACCGATACAAATTAAAAAAAAAAACAAAAAGAAATTTGTCACGTTGGACTTGCATGGGCATAACTAAACAAATATATAAACTCGATTTTTGAAAGATAAACGTCTACATATACGACGATAAAAATAACTCAATCAAATGTGTTCGAATATTAGGACTAAGCTTTCCTACAAACTTCTTACGTGTACTTAGATCAACCAACCCATACATTAATAAAAGATACAATTCAACTCGTTAAGACAATATTAACATCCCAAAAATATTGACATAAAATTTTATTTTAATTATAGAAGAAGTATCATCTATTATGTCTTTCAAAATCGATACATTACAATTAGAATATAAATCCCAGAACAAAGTCAAATGCGGAACATAAAATGTGTGTGTCATGCAGTCATCCCGTGTCCTTCCTTTTTGAAAACCAAAGTACCTGAAACATAAACCGAAAGTCGTAAGCATAAAGTTTAGTGAGTTTCCCAAAATACCTTATATCATGCACAACTAAGCACATAACGGGCCCCGCCCATTAAGATACAAGCCCCGCCCACACTCGAATGAGATACTGACCCCGCCCACACTCGACTGAGATACGGGCCCCACCCACACTCGACTGAGATACGGGCCCCGCCCACACTCGACTGAGATACGGGCTCTGCCCATACTCGACTGAGATATGAGCCCCGCCCACACTCGACTGAGAAACGGGCCCCACCCACACCCTCATAATCATATAGTCATATAAACATTCAACACATGCAGAAATAAAAAAAGATAATAGCATACTGTACAATCGTCGGGCCCCGCCCACATACAAATCGTATATGCATAACCTGATACTAGCATACAGAATAATCATCGGGCCCTGCCTAGTATACATACTAATACATACACATGCAAGATTCACACAGACAACTAGCATCCTAACATAATAAACTATGGGTCAACATTGGTGCCTTCGACCCGCTAAACACAATGAGGAGACTCACCTCGAACTGTTGAATCACACAGACGATCCTTGGCTGCTGACTAAGAGATCCCTAAACTGTCAATCATCACAACTACACCTAATTAACAATTGGGTTCCAATGCATAACCATAAATCCATTCTTGGGGTAAAAAGACCATTTTACCCCTGACCCAACATGAACCAAAACTGAGGCCCAAATCCAAAAGATCCATAAAGACGCACTAATGGCCCAATTTTCCAAACTAGGCCCAACCCCATATGGGCCTTATCCTAAGCCCATAATTTCCTTAGTACAATTCAGATTACCTCAAGTACCCCCTTAGGACAAACTTGGTCCTAGACAAACTTCAAAAGTCAATATCAACAATTCATGTTAACCCAACACACCGAGTTGACCAACAAACTCGTCGTGTTTCTCCATCAACTTGAAACGGGGAAAAACCAAGCCAAGACGTCGAGTTGGCCAACAAACTCGCCAAGTTCGCCCAAGACCCAACGACTTAATACATTAAGTTGCCTTCATCGAATCCAAGAGCTCCAAAGCTCAGATCTCAACCAAAATGAGATCTAGAAGGGTAAAGTTTCCAACTTTACCCCTAGGAACCATAGAAATTGGTCCAAACCCAAACCCTAGACTTAAAAGAGTGAGTGCTTAACCATTAAGCACTTAATCTTCAAAGACAAAGCCCCAAAATGCAGATCTGACACTCTAGAGCTGGAAGACCACGTAAAGTTGCCAACTTTACATTCATTCACGCCTAAGAGAAGCTCAAAAGCTCAAGAAGGGCTTAATAAGGGACTTAATGAATGCATGAGCCCTTAAACCCATAAAGTTGGCACATTTATGCCAAAAGAGTCCATGAAAACCCCAAATCTGAAAGAATAAGGCTTTGGGACGTCCTAATCCCAACATCCATCCAATCCATGGCTAAAACATAACAATTTAACCCAAAAGAGAGATCTAAGCATCTAGCAATCAAGATAAGAACTTGATACCTCAAACTCCTTGCAAAATGGGTAGTGCTTATGGATCCAATACTTCCTTCTCCAAGCTTACCAACTTCAAAATCTTCTAACTCCTTCTCAATACATAAAATGAACACCAAACTTCATTCCAAGGCTCAAATGCTTGACAATAGAGGCTACAACTCATTTTATGGTTTTGATAACAATGGAGGTTGATAAGGAGGCCAACCAAAGGAACTTAAGGCCTTTAAATAAGGTGCAACACCCTAAAAAATTAGGGTTTCCTTCCCAGATGCCAAAGTGCCGAGTTGAGGCACCTCAACATGCCGTCTTGGTTCATTTAATCCCCGCGATTCTTCCATCCTAAACACATCGTGTTGGTCCCTCCAACACGCCGTGTCCAACTCGAAATAAGCTTTATTCTCAACAATTTCTCCTCAAGATTCCGGGTGTTACACAATATACATAAATCACATTTTATTACCCATTGGTACATAAACTTTGATCAAAACCTAGTCATTCTACATAAACATGAAATTGAATCATAGAAACTACAAATTAGGTGAAAATTTGAAATTACTTGTGCTTCCCTCCAATCTTTTGTACAAAAATGTTCATTTTCAGCATTAAAATCAAACTAAACACTGGAAGTTTAAAAATGTCCATTAAGTGGGACTAACCTTCAAATCCAATAACTTATCTTCTTTAATGCCTCTTTCTAGCTTGCCCTTCAAACATAGGTACGCATGGAGTACCATCTTTTCTTCAATCAAATCGTGCTTCATCCTAAAAGCCAGCAGTTAAAGAAAGAAAAATAAAATCCCATGATGTATGATTATGTTCAACTATTATCACGAATCTTCATCCAAATAAAATATGAGACAAATCATTGGCCATGTTGAAGATAAAATGGTTGGAAAGAAAGTCAGAGAGCTAATTTAGAATCCTAATAATTTGTTGGGAGTATGATGTTGATGATGCAAATGAAGCCTTGAGAATATACATGTCCTCAAAACTTGTTGATGTATTTGGTGTGTCATCAGATGTAACCTAAACCAGTTACATAAAATGTCAACTCAATCAAATATGTTAAGAAACTATTAAATCAAAACAAATATTGTAACAATGGGAGAAACTACATGCCTTTTAATGTTTGAGCATTGGAACTGTCAAGATTTTGGAGCGATGGGAGAATATATATATGCATTCCAATTGCAATGAGTATATTAGAAGCGTAAGAGATTGGCAACCATAGGCGATTGGGAAGCACCGAATCATTGAGAATAAAGGATTCGATTGTTTCTGTTCTTCAATATCAATCTCAAAAGAAAGGAAAATGAGTCCTAATTAAAAGAGAAGGAGGATAATAGTTAGAAGAAGAATAAAGGCCTTTGTTGCTTGTCCCTTTAGAGAATTGATGGCAATTTTGACAATTTTACCCCTGATCAACATAGTATATTAAAGAGAACACAAATCTGATACCCGAGAAGAATCAAAGTACAATGGTTAAAATGGGAAAAAAAGTTAAAATTAAAAAATAAATAAGTAAAATCAGAGATTATATATGATTTGGATTTTCTTTTGTGGGTTTCAAAATTATTTCTTTTTATGTAATCTTAAAAAGGTTCCTGGACAACAAAACATATGCCCGATACAAATACATATAAGAAAATTATATGAAGAGAAACATGAAGCTTTAAAAAATAAAAGTTACAAATTATTTTTTGCAACAGACCAACTTTACAATTATGAAAAAAAAGGTACACAAATTTATTTACCAAGGACATCACGGTATGTATAGAGTATGAAGTAAATTAGTTTCAAGAAAAAACACACCATCAAAATCATAATAGTTATGTATAACAATGTCTGTAGCACCAATATAATTAATATCAAACTATCAATTACACATACTCAGACTCAAAAAATGAATAGATGAGGAAGTACATGTGATTCAAAGCTATCAATTCAGGCAAAGAGAAACTTAAAAGTCTAAACTAATTACAAGAAGAAGTGGATGTAATATAAATGTGCTTCAAAAAAAAAATTAAAATATACAACTTTAAATTTGAATAAAAAAGATATTGTGGTTGTAATCAGGGATTTATAAATATTGCATGTGATCAACTTGATAGTTCACCTTAAAATTGAAAAATTACTATTTCGAACATCAGAGGTTTTTGATCCATTTATCTAAAATTACTTTTGGGGTTTTTATTTTTCAAAAACATATTTCTTGCAAGACATTTCTCTTAAAAGAGTATAACATTGACTCTACAGCAAATCAAATTGGGTATTATTTTCATGCTAAACATATTTCAAGTTCATAAGGCCTAAACTGTCATACTATCATCACCCAATCAAATAGAAGTTAGAGTTGTAGAACTTAGGATTGAAGTTAACGTATTGTTAGATTCATGCCTTCTATACATAATTCATTTTGTCCTTAGGTCATTAGACAAGATTATCAAAGGTCTAGTGTCATTAACAATATAATGGGAAATAAAATTAGAAATAATATATTGTAATATATGATAAGAGAGAAAATATATATTACCTATAACACAAAAGATTCCTGATTCCATCTTCAAGCCATCTATGATTAAAGATGATTATAGTCAATCAAAAAATCCATCAGGTAGCTTCAAATTTGACTCTAATCATTATAGAAAGGAAAATGGCAATGTTTATCATCAACCACGCTTGCTTGATGGATTGTTTCCCAACATCTTAAGAGCCAAATAAAGACAAAAAGTATGTTTTAAAAATGGATTCATGGGATAAAAGGAAAATGGCAATGTTTATCATCAACCACACTTGCTTGATGGACTGTTTCCTAACATCTTAAGAGCCAAATAAAGACAAAAAGTATGTTTTAAAAATGGATTCATGAGATGAATTATGAAATAACTTTTCATAAAAGGTTCAATGGAATGTATAATTGTTCAGGTCTTGTAATAAAATTTCAGTAAGGCATTCCATCAAACACCACGTATGCATTCTAATGAATATTAACTCTCAGCTCCATATTATCAGTTATCTGTTGCCATTTATAAGCAAAAAGCATTCCACTTTCAAAACAAACAAATTTATTTAAATGTATACATCCAAAATATGACCAACTGTATTAGCTTTAGATATTCACAAATCATGCATCATATTTTACACACACACACACAATGATCTGTGAATTCGATGATTAACAACAAAACATAAAAAAAAAAGATTAAAGTGCTAAAGTGATAAAGTTAGCAACAATCGACTGAGAAAAAGAGATGAGATGGTTACCGGAATAGGGTTATCTTCTAAGAACGTCAATCGAGTGAGAGAAAACTGAAATTAAAAAGAATCAAAAGCCTTTTTATTTAATTTAGTCTTAATCGATTGTTCAAGAAAAAAATCCTTATACCGTCAAATAAAATACATACATCTGGTGTTCTAGAACAACTTTTCGTCAAATAAAAGCTCCATAATTTGATGGCGTCTACATTGATTGGAGATGGAGAATGGAGAAGAAGGTGAGAGAATGGGACAAGTAAAAATAGAGAAGTTTGCATCATAAATATTGGCATTGAATACTAAAATGTTGATTTATAGGATACTGTGATTGAATACATCAATGATTTGGATATGATTTAAAGGGTATTTTCAAATTAGATGCGTTTGAATTTTGTATAATTGGTTTTGATTTCACGTATTTTTGGATATAAGATCAAATAATGATAACCGAAAAGCTAATTTACTGGATATGATTGTCATTTTCTTTAATTAGCAATGGGCGGTTAATCAGTGAGTAAATTGTTGGAGAACTCAGACGTTGCAAGTTAGTGGTGTAAAATTTGGACATGTGGCAGTGTAAGGAGACTTTTATTAAGAATACACACACACACACACACACACACATATATATATATATATATATATATATATATATATATATATCTGTTTTGAAGTTAGCATCTTATGTAGCTCCTTACATAAAAATCTTCTTCTAAATTGATTATCTCATGTACATTCTCTTAGTTCTTCTTTAGTACTCTTAAAATGTTTTCATAGTCATCCAATGACTTGCCTATGTATCTAATCGGTATCTAATGAGATGTTCACAACATGATTATATACCTAATCTTGTGTATAGTATGGCCTAAATAATGGATTCAATTTCCAAGAAAATTGAATATAAATCATTTTATCTAGCTCAAACCTATGTGCTAGGTAATTCTAAGGCAAGTTCAAAATGGTTCCTTATATCAATGTCAAGATTCCTCCAAATGAATCTTTTATCTTGATCTCTTTTAAGATATTTTCAACCTATGCATAAAGGTTTAAAACTTTAACATTCATCTTTATCTATCTCTATTGATTTTACATTCCAAGAATGTATAATATCTTTCCTAAGTCTTTTATCTTAGAAACCCTTCCCAAGTCAAGGCGATCGAGTCTTGCATAGTCAGAATGTATTTTGTCATGATTAAGTATGTCTTATTTATACAAGATTAGGAATGTCACTATTTATCCCACTATTTTTTATTAAACATAAATGTGATCTTCATTTTGATATAACAACATACCTCGTGTTTTAATATTAAAATGAATATTCTAACCTTGAAATGTTTAGTTTATATCAACAAATGGATCTTAAGCATTACATATTTTATTAAGATAACTTGGATTAAGAAAACCTCCAGGCTAAACTATATATAGAAATCTCCGAGTAGGTTTCTATTAAGGAATGTTGTTTTTCTTGAAATCTATTTGCTATATCTCATATTAAGAATATGTAGTTATAGTTAATAATATCCTTGTTGATATAATCATAGCTACTTGTGAAAATGTATGATCATAGTAATGACATGAGTATGATAAAGATCATAGTTAAGGGCATGAGTATGAGAAAATCCTTTCATAACAAGTTTTTTGCTAAATGTGTATAGATATCATATATGTATTCTTTCTAGAAGAAATACGTACTCCTTCCATCCTTGCTACAAGGAGGAAGATTAACCAAGCCCATACTTGATTATTAAACAATTAATATACCAATTATATCTTTATCACCTAAGTTTTTCCGATTGGGTTCAGTGAGCCTTACAACGGCTCTACAAACCAAACTTTGAAATAACTCAAATTTGGTACCTTCTTATACCCAAAGTTCATAAGGGGTAGTTTTACTCCTTCTGTTTGCAATTATATTCAATATATAACAGGCTGTTAGCATAACCTCACCCAAAAATTCGTCGCTTAGACCACAATAGGATAACATCGAATTAAACATTTCCTTTAAAGTCCCATTATTCCATTCACCCATACCATTTTATTGTGGTGTGTAAGGAGTCATGGTTTAATGTATTATTCTAGTAGATTCGAAATAAGTCGAATCCTAATATTCACCATGAAACACCCTAAAAATACAGTCCAAATTTTTTATTTTAAATCATTATAAAATCATAGTAATCCAATCGTCTCGTCAAAACATAAGTGGTAATATCTTAAAACATCATGTCAAAACACTGTATCCAAGTCATATATCAAAACATCAGAGTAAATCCTCCCAGGCTAAAACGTTGTGATGTGTGCCATGCAGTCATCCCGAGCTCTTCCCTTTACTAGTGGAAGTACCTGAAACCAAAACTAAAAACTGTAAGCACGAAGCTTAGTGAGTCTCACCCAAACTACCACATACCATACACATAATCACATAATAGAATACATTGGGCCCTGCCCATTACATCGGGCCCCGCCCACATCAGACCAAAGTCTGGCATTAGGCCCCACTCGACATCGGACAGAAGCCCGGTATACATAACATATCAACAAGCATATAACATAAACACATAACATAATCATATAAACATTCCTTGGGCTTGCCTCGACATCAAACAGAAGCTCGGAACATATAAACATAAAATATAAGCTAAACATTCCTCAGGGTTGCCTCGGCATCAGACCAAAGCCCGGAACATATAAATAGACACATGCAAGAATCACGAAGACATCAAGCATACAAACATTCCTCGGGCTTTCCCCGGCATCGGACCGAAGTCCGGAAACATATAACCTACCTCGGGCTAACCCCGACACCAGAACTAAGTCCGGCATATGCTAACATACATAAACAAGCCAGCATTGGTGCCTTACATCCGTTCCTACTGGAGGAATACATACCTCACAAAGCTGGCTGTTGAATCTCTTAGTAAGGAATCTCTATCGGCTGCTCCCGCGACTCCTCGGCTATCATTATCACAATAACACTTAGTCAAAATCTGATAATCCTTCTTAGGGTAAAATGGCAATTTTACCCCTGGTCAAAGTCAACATTCTGGTTAAAGTCAACGTTCTAGGTTGACTCAACTCGCCGAGTTCTATAAGTCAAACCCTAAAATCGTGATCCAACTCGTCGAGTCATCCCCCTGACTTGCCGTGTTCCCTGGCTACTCATAGTCATGATTAAGCGAGTCAACTCGTCGAGTCATCCTCAGACTCGTCGAGTTCTACCATATTCAACATCCGGACAACTCGCCTCAACTCGTTGAGTTCCTCTACGGACTTGACGAGTTCCTCTGTCTGTTTGGGCCTTCTTAACGAATTAAGCGCCTACACTTCAGATCTGAGCTTCTTGTTTCTCATACACACTAAAAACGTCCTTTTATGAGTAAAGTTTCCAACTTTACCGGTTAATACCCTCATTTAACGGGTTTGGCTCAAACCCTAACTCTCTAGAACTTAGATCTTGGTCTATAAGTCATCCATACTTCAAACTAAAGCATAATAACATAGATCTAGGCCTTAGACATCAATTGAACACGTAAAGCTTCTTCCTTTTCCTTCATACATGGCCTTTTGGGCTTAAAAGGCCAAGATGACATCTTAGAGCTTGCATGGGGGCTCCAATGGCATAAAGTTTGCACCTTTATGCCACAACAACCCTTAATGATTCCAGATCTAAAGGTATTTTCACTTGGGACATCCATATCCCAAGGATCAAGCTTCTTGAACCAAAAACCCAATAAAAAGCAACTAAAGGGTATCTAATAAACTATTAGGCAAGTTAGAGGTTTGATTACCAAAAAATGATGAGGATGGAAGGAAGTCTCTGGATCTACTATCTTCTCCTTGAATCCTAAGCTCTTCCTCTTCTTCACAAGCTTCAAAATGCACAAAGATCACTTAAAAATGGCTCACAAGCTCACAGATGCATTAGGGTTTTTGAAACAAGGGTTTGGGACATGGAGACTGGAAATGAGGCCAGCAAGTGGGGATTTGGATGCTTAAATAGGGTGCAAAACCCCGAAATTAAGGTTTCATCCTGGCAGCCCTACTCCTTGATTCGAGGCTATCAACTCGTCGAGTAGGTGACTTAAAAGCCTGCAACCATTCTGGTTTCTACTCGACAAGTTTGGGGCTCCCAACTCGTTGAGTAGCTCTATAAAAGTGAATAAATTATGATAAAATGCAAACCAGGAACCAGGCGTTACAATTATCCCCCACTTGTCTTAGACTTTGTCCTCAAAGTCTGTTGCGTCGGGAAACAACTTTGGGTAGTGCTCCCTCATCTCCTCCTTGGGCTCCCAAATCCACTTGGAACCCTTTCGGTGCTACCACTGCACCTTCACCAGCTCGATTCTCTTGTTCCTCAATTCCTTCGTCTTCTTGTCGAGAATAGCTACTGGTCTCTCGATGTAATTCAGGCAATCATCAACCTGAATATCCTCTAGAGGCACAATCGCAAAGTAATCCACTAAGCACTTCCGTAGCTGAGAAACATGGAAAGTGTTGTGGATTTGGTTGAGCTTTGCTGGAAGATCCAAACGGTATGCAACCCGGCCTACCCGATCCAACACCCTGAATGGACTGATGTATTTGGGGCCCAGCTTGCCTCGCTTCCTGAACCGGATGACACCTTTCCAAGGTGACACCTTCAGGAGGACCATGTCTCCCACCTAAAACTCCAAGTCTGAACAGCGCATGTCAGCATAGCTTTTCTGCCGACTCTGAGCAGTCTGGAGCCAGCTCCAGACCTGTTGAATCCTCTTAGTGGTCTTGAGTACTACCTCAGTACTCCCCATGAATCTTTGACCGACCTCGCCTCAACAGATTGGGGTCCTAAACTTCCTCCCATAGAGCATCTCGAAGGGAGGTCGGTCTATGCTTGCGTGGTAACTGTTGTTATACGAAAATTTCGCTAACGGAAAATACGTATCCCAACTGCCACTGAAATCCAAGACACATGCATGTAGCATGTCCTCGAGAGTCTGTATTGTCCTCTCGCTCTGTTCATCCATTTGAGGGTGGAAAGCAGTGCTGAAGTGGAGACAAGTACCCATATCATCGTGAAATCGCTTCCAGAACCTGGAAGTGAAACGGACGTCTCAGTCTGACACCACCAAAATAGGCACTCCATGACGTGCCACTACCTCTCGAACGTAGATCTCGGGTAGCTTCTCAGCCGATATACTCTCCTGGATCAGGATAAAATAAGCACTCTTGATTAACCGATCCACGATAACCCATATCGAATCTACCCCACATGCGGTCCTGGGAAGCTTGGTGATGAAATCCATGGTGATATTCTCCCATTTCCACACGGGAATATCCAGCGGTTGCATCTTGTCGTGGGGTCATTGGTGCTCGGCCTTGACCTTCCTGCAGGCCAAGCACTGTTGCACATACCATGCTACGTCCTGCTTCATGCAGGGCCACCAGTAATCAAGGCAAAGATCATGATATATCTTCGTCGCCCCAGGATGGATGGAGATTGTGGGCCTCATCCATCAGGACCTGTCGTACTCTGCTCCAGTATGAAACCCATACCCTCCCATGCAAGGTCAACAACCCACGGTTGTCAAAATCAAATGAGGCCACCTGGCATATGATCCGCTCACACTTTCGGCGCTCCTCCTTCATACCCTCGACATGCACCTCCTGGATTTGCTCCAGCAACGGAGTAATCACTGTCATCTTCAGACAATACCTCGAACCGGATCCGCCACCTCCTTGAAGCTCAGGGCATTGTCCACGACATTATCCTTGCCTGGGTGATAAAGGATCTCACAGTCGTAATCCTTCACCACATCTAGCCACCGATGTTGCGTCATGTTCAGATTCGGCTGATCCATGAGGTACCTCAAACTCTTGTGGTCCTTGTAAATGATACAACGGACCCCATAGAGGTAATGTCGCTAAATCTTGAAGGCGAAAACCACAGCCCCCATCTCTAAATCATACATCAAATAGTTCGCCTCATAAGGCTTCAACTGTCTCGAAGCGTAAGCTATCACGTGACCCCGCTGCATCAATACCATACCCATGCCTATTATCGAAGCGTCACAATAAACCGCAAAGTCATCGACTCCCTTCAGAAAAGTCAAAAACCGGTTCCTCACATAACCGTTGTTTGAGAGTCTCGAAGGCTGCCTGCTGCTCAGGCCCCCAGCGGAATGTCACCGATTTCTTGGTCAGTCGGGTCAGAGGAACAGCGATCTTGGAGAAATCTTGTAACATCCCGAGTTCAGGAGTATAAGTTCAGGGTTCAAAGTGTAAATGTGACATGGCAACTCGGCTAGTCCATGGGTGGACTCGGTGAGTAGGGTCGCAATTTTGGTTGCGTGTTAAGTGGCCAACTCGGCGAGTCGGTGGCTGGACTCGGTGAGTTGGTGCTGTGTAGAGAAAACCCTAATTTCGGAGGACGATCCCTATATAAAGGACATTATACCCTTTCCCCAGCCTCTTTACCCTCTCTTGAAGTCCAGAAAATCCTAATGCGTGTTTGTGAGTGATTTGAGAGCATTTGAACCTTGGAGAAGAGATTTTGGAAGAGATCTTGGAGAGTTAAGAGGCTTGGAGCAAGGGGCTTTGCAAGGATTCAGATTTCTCTTCTGTTGGAGCTTTCTTTTGAGGTATTATTTCATTGCTTGGGTTGTTATTCATCTAGATTCATCATTTTGGAGTATTTGGAAAGAATAGCTTGTGATATTTTGAGTTTGGAGGTTAGATCTGAGGTTGCTACCTCAGATCTGGAATGGAGAAGGTCTAGAGTGGATTAAAGTCCCTGTTCTTGAGTGATTGGTAAAGCCATCTTGTTCCAAACCCTAACCCTAGAGTGTTATATGCTTAGATCTCTTTGGATTCACGTAAAGTTTGCCACTTTACGTGATGGATGGGTTGTAGAAGGGTAGATCTATGGTTTGGATCATCTGCATGGCCTGGAAAGCTTCTGTATGGACTAAGATCTAGGGGTACTCGGCGAGTCACAATGGTGTACTCGGCGAGTTGCATGAAGGTGGGCAAGAACTCGACGAGTTGGTTGAAGATAGCCTTGGACTCGGCGATTCTGTTCTTGGACTCGGCGAGTCTGGTCGTGAGGTCCTAACCTTCTTCTGGTTGAGCCGTGAATCGGTGAGTCAAGGGAGGACTCGGTGAGTTGAGTGCGAGGGGACTCAGAGTTGTTGGAGTCGGCGAGTCTCGGGGTGACTCGGCGAGTTGAGTCGCAGATTGGGGAAGTTCTGAGCATGGGGACTCGACAAGTCATCGGGTTGACTCGGCGAGTAGAGTTAGTCAGGAGGTTGACTTTGACTTTGACTTTGACCAAGGGTAGACCAGTTGACTTCCAGGGGCATTTTGGTAATTGTTGGCATTTGTTTTAAGTTCAGTGTTGGTGTTGGCTAGTGGTGGAGATCGTGTCAGTGGTCGGAGCATCTTGGTCTTATCTCTTTAGTCAGCAGTTGCGAGGTGAGTTATCCTCACTATATCGATAGGGTCTACGGCACCAAGGTCGGCCCTTTATCAGATTGTGATTCGGGTATCGTTGTTATGTTATTGTTTTGCTATGTTTGCATCCTGGTAGTTGGGATGATATATGTTAGAGACCTGGTTCAGATCGATATCCTGGTTAGGATGATGTTATGCTATGTGATCTGCTAGATCGGTTTGATTGGATGTGAATTGTTATGTGATTGAATGTTTATGTGCACATGGTTGTTGGACTGGGGTTGGGTTGAAGCGGGTCCTGCTTTGTGTTGTAGGCCAACATACCCACGGCGGACCGGTTATCCTGAAGGCCCAGCGAGTGGTCCGGATAGGCTGTAGGCCCCAAGAGGGCGGACCAGACGTGCTGAGGCTCGGAGAGTGGACCAGGCCGACTGAAGGCCCAGTGCGGGTGGACCAGTCATACTGTAGACTCAGAGAGTGGACCAGGTGGATTGAAGGCCCGGTGCGGGCGGACCAATCACACTGTAGACTCGATGTATATGGCTAGACTCGGAGGGTGGACCAGGTGGACTGAAAGCCGGTGCGGCGGACCAGTCACACAGTAGACCCGAAGTGCATGGCTATTCTATGTTCTGTTATGATATGGCATGTTGTGCGCGTATGGTATATGTGGTTGATTTTTTGGGGATATCTCACTAAGCTTTCAGGCTTACAGTTGTGGTTTAATGTTTTTCAGGTTCTTCAGGAGACCGTGGCAAGGCAAAGGCGTGATCGTACCGCTCCTCATGATTATGTTTTATGATGTGGTTCTGGGAAGACTCTGATAATAATTGTATTGAAAACCTTTTTGTAGTAACTTTATGAAACCGTGTTGTTTTTGAAAAGTCTAAATTGTTTGAAATTTTTAGAGTGTTACAAGTTGGTATCAGAGCCGTGGTTTGAGTGATTTGGAGGAACATTCGTGTGAATCCAGTCTCAAATCATGGAGAGTTTTCAAAAGAGAATTTAAAATAGTTTTCAAAATGAGTAAAGGAGGACGCGGGGGTACGATCAGCCGGAGCCAGTAAGTAACCCCAAAATACCATACATGATATTTGTTTTTTTGAGCTATGATAGAACAGCATGCTAGTACTAGGCTAGGGATCTTCAGGATTTCATCATAATATTGCCTGATTTATGATGCCTGCTAGCCTAACGTTTCTTCTGTGGGAGATTTCCCGTGTTCCTCTAGGAGTGAGGGTTGAGTGCTCGTTATGTATGTTCTTCACTAGGATGTTGTGGTGATAATTTATATAAATATGGGTAGGTGCGGAAGGTAGTATGGGCCCGTACTACTGAAAGCACATGACCCATACGCGTATCAAAGAAGCCACAACCTCTAGGGTTGGGTTGGGGGTTGGTTCCCGGGATAGTGGGAAGTATCTGAGATCTTGTGATGTTTTTCAGTATGGTGGTTATGAGGCATGCTGGGAGCGGATCTGGGTTAGGATCGGGAGCGGGAAAGGGCGGTCAAGGTGGGTCAGTACCGCCCGAGGTTATTGGTCAGATGAGCACAAGCGAGTTGGATGCTAGGATTCGTGAGATCCTGCATGATGAGCTTGTTGTGTTGTTCTGGGCCGAGTTTCCGGAACTGTTTGGGTCGATCAACACCGCCATGGTTGAGTATTTTGATCAGCGCTATGCGGCTCTCACAGAGACGGCAGCCGTGGCTGAAGCAACGGCAGAGGGAGGAGCCGGTAGAGGTTTTTAGTATCGGGACTTCGATAATACGAAGCGCCCTACCTTCAATGGAGTTCAGGACCTGATTGTTGCTATGAGATGGTTGTCGGACGTGGAGAGGTGTTTCTTCACGTGTTCATGCCCTGCTGATCAGAGGGTGAGGTGTGCTCTGAACCTGTTGAGGCTTGGGGCGAAGGATTGGTGGAGATTGACCACGGAGTCATATTCGGATGCGCAGAGGGCTGCGGATTCTTGGGATCAGTTTTGGGAGATGTTTAGCACTCGTTATGTTCTGCGTGTTGAGAAAGAGAGGTTGGCTCAGGAGTTCCTGGAACTGAAACAGGATTCGGAGTCGGTGACAGAGATCACCAGGATGTTCACTGAGAGGGCGATGTTTTGCCCTGAGTTCGCTTCGGAGCAGGCTCAGACGTCCCGATATCTTAGTATGCTCAAGAGGGATATCTGGCAGTTTGTGTCTACGCAGAGGTGCGAGACCTTGTTAGAGTTGCAGGAGGCCGCCAGGCGGCGTGAGTTGGAGATTGAGTTGCATTTGAGAGAGCAGAGGCAGGCCCCGGCACAGTCGCAGCCAGTGCCAAAACGGTCCAAGACCGTTGATTCTGGATTGGGAGATCAGAGCAGCTGCACTTGTGGAAGGTGTGGGAAGGGTCACACCGGAGTTTGTAGGTCCGGTGCCGCAAGTGCGGAAAGGAGGGGCACTATGTGAGGGATTGTCGTCAGACAGCCCCGGTTCGGGATTTGAGGATTTGTTATCATTGCCATCAGGTTGGGCACTTGAGGGTCAACTGTCCACAGCTTGCTGCAGGACCGGTGCAGGCTCCAGCACCGGCCGCTTTGAGGATTACGGGTGGAGGTCAGGGTGGAGCGGAGCCCCCAAGGGCTCAGGGTCGTGCTTTTCAGTTTACAGCAGAGGAGGTCAGGGCAGTGTCGGATGCAGCTGCGGGTATGTTTCTTTCTTGATGTCTTGTTATCTTGTGATTATTATGGAGTATTGTATATCTGCTAGTCTCGTTGTGTGATTTTTGGTATTGTATTCGTTGTTCCTTGAGGGTTATGGTATGGTTATGGGTTTGGTGTTGGGAATTTCGTTGGTTATCATTCATGAGGATTATTAGTGGGAAATCTGGCTTTTGGTCTGAATGTCGGGTAGCATCTGCAGTCTGAGGAGTGGTTAGCTGAAGGTCGGGTTTCTTTCGAGCCCGGGATGATCAGTGTTGTTATGTAATTTTGTGAAGGTTGCTCGTTCTAATGGGAATCAACTCGCGTGTAAGGGTTTGTGTTGTGTAGGGTTGTCGAGGGAGGTCGGTGATGGCGACCGGTGGTTGATAGCCAGTGCTCTAAGTGGGGGAGAATTGGAAAATTCTCCGGAAGATCGATAAGCATGAGAGGTTGTTTAGCTGTTGGGATTCAACAGTGGTTCTGTCAGGCGAGCGTAGGCTGGTATGAGCAAGTGTCAGACAGACGGGGCAGGATGCAGACCAAGGGTGATTGATTGTGGAAGGCCTGGGATCGGGCCGGGACTGAGTATGTAGAATGGAGATAGAGTTTGGAACCCCTAGAGGCTAGAAGAGTATGCATGGGAGAGTTTTCCTGGAGGGATAACGCGGGATGATGAATGCTAGTTGAGCGGTCTGGATAGAATGAAGGCCGGTGGGCGTACCAATCAGGCCGAAGGCTCGGAGGACGGTCCAGACAGGCTGAAGGCCCTGGAGGGCGGTCCAGACCTACTGAAGGTTCTGAGAGTGGTCCAGATGGGCTGAAGGCCTGGTAAGGTGGTCCAGTCATGCTGAAGACTCTGCATGTGTTGTTAGATTTGTATGAGGAAATGGAATGAGTATGTCGCGATGTGATAGCATCAGAAGGTCTGGCCCCAGGTACAAATCGTGATTAGTGGAAGGTAGTGCATGGACTCGAGAGTCCCTGTGAGCGGATTCAGAGCATGTGTGGTGCATGAGATAGTGGTTATGCTATTAGGGAATGGTGTAGTATTGGGTGAGCACCGTGGCACTGGTGGTAGTGTCAAGGTAGCCAAGTGGATTTCCTTGGTAAGGAAAGGGAAAGGAATGTAGCTCCGAGAGGGAGTGTAAGTTCATGGAAGTGAAAGCAGAGTACGGAGTTATGATTGAGGTGTTCCAATTACGGTTATTGAGCCGTGTGTTGCGGCGGCGGTATGGAATCACATCCGGGTTGGATGTCTGCTGAGGTCGCGGAAGGAATTCTGCGGGTGTAGAGCCAAGAGGCTCGGAAAGGATGCAGGGATGGAATCTTGGATCTCCAGCTTGATTTTGATCAAGGAATTATGTATGTGGTGGAAATTCATCCTGGAGGATGTTTGGAGGTGTCGTCAGTGTATCGGGTTTTCCCAACCCGAGGATGGTAGAGCCAGTTCAGCATGGGTATGATATTGCGGAGGAGAACTCATGGGAGTTTCTCTGAGGTTGAAGGATGTGTCATCCTGTCAGCATGGAGTGGATAAAGTTGGACTCAGATCGGGATTCCGGTGGTTCAGGGTTATTTCCAGCTCATATGAGTCAAGTGATTGTTGTGATTTGGAGCGAGTGAAGTATCATGGAGTGGTACTCGGGTGATAAGTGTGGTTATCAGAGGATGAGGCTGGTTGTCGGCTTGAAGCGGTGGTCAGGACACCGCAAGAGGGAAAGTTGGGTTATGGGTTTCGGTGGTTGTGTTTTGAGGAACATGTTCTGGTTAATGCCAGGTGGTGCATTGCAATAGTAGTTCTGGAGTTGTGTTGCCGCAGGCTTCGAGGACGAAGCCTAATTTAAGTGGGGGAGAATTGTAACATCCCGAGTTCAGGAGTGCAAGTTCAGGGTTCAAAGTGTAAATGTGAAAGGGCAACTAGGCGAGTCCATGGGTGGACTCGGCGAGTAGGGTCGCGATTCTGGTCGCGTGTTAAGTGGCCAACTCGGCGAGTCGGCGGCTGGACTCGGCGAGTTGGTGCTGTGTGGAGAAAACCCTAATTTTGGAGGATAATCCCTATATAAAGGACATTATACCCTCTCCCCAGCCTCTTTACCCTCTCTTGAAGTCCAGAAAACCCTAATGCGCGTTTGTGAGTGATTTGAGAGCATTTGAACCTTGGAGAAGAGATTTTGGAAGAGATCTTGGAGAGTTAAGAGGCTTGAAGCAAGGGGCATTGCAAGGATTAAGATTTCTCTTCTGTTGGAGCTTTCTTTTTAGGTATTATTTTGTTGCTTGGGATGTTATTCATCTAGATTCATCATTTTGGAGTATTTGGAAAGAATAGCTTGTGATATTTTGAGTTTGGAGGTTAGATCTGAGGTTGCTACCTCAGATTTGGAATGGAGAAGGTCTATAGTGCATTAAAGTCCCTGTTCTTGAGTGATTGGTGAAGCCATCTTGTTCCAAACCCTAAACCTAGAGTGCTATATGCTTAGATCTCTTTGGATTCACATAAAGTTTGCCACTTTACGTGATGGATGGGTTGTAGAAGGGTAGATCTATGGTTTGGATCATCTGCATGGCCTGGAAAGCTTCTGTATGGATTAAGATCTAGGGGTACTCAGCGAGTCACAAGGGTGTACTCGGCGAGTTGCATGAAGGTGGGCAAGAACTCGACGAGTTGGAAGAACAACTCGGCGAGTTGGTTGAAGATAGCCTTGGACTCGGAGATTCTGTTCTTGGACTCGGCGAGTCTGGTCGTGAGGTCCTAACCTTCTTTTGGTTGAGCCGTGAATCGGTGAGTCAAGGGAGGACTCGGTGAGTTGACTGCGAGGGGACTTAGAGTTGTTGGACTCGGCGAATCTCGGGGTGACTCGGCAAGCTGAGTCGCGGATTGGGGAAGTTCTGAGCATGGGGACTCAACGAGTCATCGGGTTAACTTGACGAGTAGAGTCAGTCAGGAGGTTGACTTTGACTTTGACTTTGACCAAGGGTTGACCAGTTGACTTCCAGGGGCATTTTGGTAATTGTTGGCATTTTTAAGTTCAGTGTTGGTGTTGGGTAGTGGTGGAGATCGTGTCAGTGGTTGGAGCATCTTGGTCTTATCTCTTCAGTCGGCAGTTGCGAGGAGAGTTATCCTTACTATATCGATAGGGTCTACGGCACCAAGGCCGGCCCTTTATCGGATTGTGATCTGGGTATCGTTGTTATCTTATTGTTTTGCTATGTTTGCATACTGGTAGTTAGGATGGTATATGTTAGAGACCTAGTTAAGGTCGGTATCCTGGTTAGGATGATGTTATACTATGTGATCTGCAAGATCGGTTTGATTGGATGTGAATTGTTATGTGATTGAATGTTTATGTGCACATGGTTGTTGGACTAGGGTTGGGTTGAAGCGGGTCATGCTTTGTGTTGTAGGCCAACATACCCACGGCGGACCGGCTATCCCGAAGGCCCAGCGAGCGGTCCAGATAGGCTGTAGGCCCCAAGAGGGCAGACCAGACGTGCCGAGGCTCGGAGAGTGGACCAGGCCGACTGAAGGCCAAGTGCGGGTGGACCAGTCATACTGTAGACTCAGAGAGTGGACCAGGTGGATTGAAGGCCCGGTGCGGGCGGACCAATCACACTGTAGACTCGATGTATATGGTTAGACTCGGAGGGTGGACCAGGTGGACTGAAGGCCGGTGCGGCGGACCAGTCACACAGTAGACCCGAAGTGCATGGCTATTTTGTGTCCTTTTATGATATGGCATGTTGTGCGTCTATGGTATATGTGGTTGGTATTTTGGGCGTATCTCACTAAGCTTTCGGGCTTACAGTTGTGGTTTAATGTTTTTCAGGTTCTTCAGGAGACCGTGGCAAGGCAACGGCGTGATCGTACCACTCCTCATGATTATGTTTTATGATGTGGTTCTGGGAAGACTCTTATAATAATTGTATTGAAAACTGTTTTGTAATAACTTTATGAAACCGGGTTGTTTTTGAAAAGTCTAAATTGTTTGAAATTTTTAGAGTGTTACAAGTTGGTATCAGAGCCTTGGTTTGAGTGATTTGGAGGAACATTCGTGTAAATCCAGTTTCAAATCAAGGAGAGTTTTCAAAAGAGAATTTAAAATGGTTTTCAAAATGAGTAAAGGAGGACGCGGAGGTACGATCAGCCGGAACCAGTAAGTAACCCCAAAATACCATACATGATATTTGTTTTTTTGAGCTATGATAGAACAGCATGCTAGTACTAGGCTAGGGATCTTCATGATTTCATCATAATGTTGCTTGATTTATGATGCCTGCTAGCCTAGGGTTTCTTCTGTGGGAGATTTCCAGTGTTGCTCTAGGAGTGAGGGTTGAGTGCTCGTTATGTATGTTCTTCACTAGGATGTTGTGGTGATAATTTATATAAATATGGGTAGGTGCGGAAGGTAGTATGGGCCCGTACTACTGAAAGCACAGGACCCATACGCGTATCAAAGAAGCCACAACCTCTAGGGTTGGGTTGGGGGTTGGTTACAGGGATAGTGGGAAGTATCTGAGATCTTGCGATGTTTTTCAGTATAGTGGTTACGAGGCATGCTGAGAGCAGATCTGGGTCAGGATCGGGAGTGAGAGAGGGCGGTCAAGGTGGGTCAGTACCGCCCAAGGTTATTGGTCAGATGAGCACAGGCGAGTTGGATGCTAACATTCGTGAGATCCTGCATGATGAGGTTGTTGTGCTGTTCTGGGCCGAGTTGCCGGAACTGTTTGGGTCCATCAAGACCGCCATGGTTGAGTATTTTGATGAGCGCTATGCGGCTCTCACAGAGACGGCTGCCGTGGCGGCTACAGCGGTTGTAGCAGCGGCAGGGGGAGGAGCCGGTAGAGGTTTTTAGTATCGGGACTTCGATAATACGAAGCCCCCTACCTTCGATGGAGTTCAGGACCTGATTGTTGCTATGAGATGGTTGTCGGATGTGGAGGGGTGTTTCTTCACGTGTTCATGCCCTACTGATCAGAGGGTGAGGTGTGCTCTGAACCTGTTGAGGCTTGGGGTGAAGGATTGGTGGAGATTGACCACGGGGTCATATTCGGATGCGCAGAGGGCTGCGGATTCTTGGGATCAGTTCCGGGAGATGTTTAGCACTCTCTATGTTCCGCGGTTTGAGAAAGAGAGGTTGGCTCAGGAGTTCCTAAAACTGAAACAGGATTCGGATTCGGTGACGGAGATCACCAGGATGTTCACTGAGAGGGCGATGTTTTGCCCTGAGTTCGCTTCGGAGCAGGCTCAGATTTCCCGATATCTGAGTATGCTCAAGAGGGATATCAGGCAGTTTGTGTCTACGCAGAGGTGCGAGACCTTGTTTGAGTTGCAGGAGGCCGCCAGGCGGCGTGAGTTGGAGATTGAGTTGCATTTGAGAGAGCAGAGGCAGGCCCCGGCACAATCGCAGCAGGTGTCAAAACGGTCCAAGACCGTTAATTCTGGATTGGGAGATCAGAGTAGCCGCACTTGTGGAAGGTGTGGGAAGGGTCACACCGGAGTTTGTAGGTCCGGTGGTGCATGCCGCAAGTGCGGAAAGGAGGGGCACTATGTGAGGGATTGTCGTCAGACAGCCCCGGTTCGGGATTTGAGGATTTGTTATCATTGCCATCAGGTTGGGCACTTGAGGGTCAACTGTCCACAGCTTGCTGCAGGACTGGTGCAGGCTCCAGCACCGGCCGCTTTGAGGATTACGGGTGGAGGTCAGGGTGGAGCGGAGCCCCCAAGGGCTCAGGGTCGTGCTTTTCAGTTTACAGCAGAGGAGGTCAGGGCAGTGTCGGATGCAGCCGCGGGTATGTTTCTTTCTTGATGTCTTGTTATCTTGTGATTATTATGGAGTATTGTATATCTGCTAGTCTCGTTGTGTGATTTTTGGTATTGTATTCGTTGTTCCTTGAGGGTTATGGTATGGTTATGGGTTTGGTGTTGGGAATTTCGTTGGTTATCATTCATGAGGATTATTAGTGGGAAATCTGGCTTTAGGTCTGAATGTCGGGTAGCATCTGCAGTCTGAGGAGTGGTTAGCTGAAGGTCGGGTTTCTTTCGAGCCCGGGATGATCAGTGTTGTTATGTAATTTTGTGAAGGTTGCTCGTTCTAATGGGAATCAACTCGCGTGTAAGGGTTTGTGTTGTGTAGGGTTGTCGAGGGAGGTCGGTGATGGCGACCGGTGGTTGATAGCCAGTGCTCTAAGTGGGGGAGAATTGGAAAATTCTCCGGAAGATCGATAAGCATGAGAGGTTGTTTAGCTGTTGGGATTCAACAGTGGTTCTGTCAGGCGAGCGTAGGCTGGTATGAGCAAGTGTCAGACAGACGGGGCAGGATGCAGACCAAGGGTGATTGATTGTGGAAGGCCTGGGATCGGGCCGGGACTGAGTATGTAGAATGGAGATAGAGTTTGGAACCCCTAGAGGCTAGAAGAGTATGCATGGGAGAGTTTTCCTGGAGGGATAACGCGGGATGATGAATGCTAGTTGAGCGGTCTGGATAGAATGAAGGCCGGTGGGCGTACCAATCAGGCCGAAGGCTCGGAGGACGGTCCAGACAGGCTGAAGGCCCTGGAGGGCGGTCCAGACCTACTGAAGGTTCTGAGAGTGGTCCAGATGGGCTGAAGGCCTGGTAAGGCGGTCCAGTCATGCTGAAGACTCGGCAAGTGTTGTTAGACCTGTGTGAGGAAATGGAATGAGTATGTCGCGATGTGATAGCATCAGAAGGTCTTGCCCCGGGTATTAATCGTGATTAGTGGAAGGTAGTGCATGGACTCGAGAGTCCCTGCGAGCGGAGTCAGAGCATGTATGGTGCATGAGATAGCGGTTATGCTATAAGGGAATGGTGTAGTATTGGGTGAGCACCGTGGCACTGGTGGTAGTGTCAAGGTAGCCAAGTGGATTTCCTTGGTAAGGAAAGGGAAAGGAATGTAGCTCCGAGAGGGAGTGTAAGTTCATGGAAGTGAAAGCAGAGTACGAAGTTATGATTGAGGTGTTCCAATTACGGTTATTGAGCCGTGTGTTGCGGCGGCGGTATGGAATCACATCCGGGTTGGATGTCTGCTGAGGTCGCGGAAGGAATTCCGCGGGTGTAGAGCCAAGAGGCTCGGAAAGGATGCAGGGATGGATTCTTGGATCTCCAGCTTGATTTTGATCAAGGAATTATGTATGTGGTGGAAATTCATCCTGGAGGATGTTTGGAGGTGTCGTCAGTGTATCGGGTTTTCCCAACCCGAGGATGCTAGAGCCAGTTCAACATGGGTATGAGATTGCGGAGGAGAACTCATGGGAGTTGCTCTGAGGTTGAAGGATGTGTCATCCTGTCAGCATGGAGTGGATAAAGTTGGACTCGGATCGGGATTCCGGTGGTTCAGGGTTATTTCTAGCTCGTATGAGTCAAGTGATTGTTGTGATTTGGAGCGAGTGAAGTATCATGGAGTGGTACTCGGGTGATAAGTGTGGTTATCAGAGGATGAGGCCGATGGCCAGCTTGAAGCGGTGGTCAGGACACCGCAAGAGGGAAAGTTGGGTTATGGGTTTCGGTGGTTGTGTTTTGAGGAAACGGTCTGGTTAATGTCAGGTGGTGCATTGCGAGAGTAGTTCTGGAGTTGTGTTGCTGAAGTCTTTGAGGACGAAGCCTAATTTAAGTGGGGGAGAATTGTAACATCCTGAGTTCAAGAGTGCAAGTTCAGGGTTCAAAGTGTAAATGTGAAAAGGCAACTCGGCGAGTCCATGGATGGACTCGGCGAGTAGGGTCGCGATTTTGGTCGCGTGTTAAGTGGCCAACTCGGCGAGTCTGCGGTTGGACTCAGCGAGTTGGTCCTGTCTGGAGAAAACCCTAATTTCGGAGGATGAGCCCTATATAAAGGACATTATACCCTCTCCCCAGCCTCTTTACCCTCTCTTGAAGTCCAGAAAACCCTAATGCGCGTTTGTGAGTGATTTGAGAGCATTTGAACCTTGGAGAAGAGATTTTGGAAGAGATCTTCGAGAGTTAAGAGGTTTGGAGCAAGGGGCTTTGCAAGGATTCGGATTTCTCTTCTGTTGGAGCTTTCTTTTTAGGTATTATTTCGTTGCTTGGGCTGTTATTCATCTATATTCATCATTTTGGAGTATTTGGAAAGAATAGCTTGTGATATTTTGAGTTTGGAGGTTAGATCTGAGGTTGCTATCTCAGATCTGGAATGGAGAAGGTCTAGAGTGCATTAAAGTCCCTGTTCTTGAGTGATTGGTGAAGCCATCTTGTTCCAAACCCTAACCCTAGAGTGTTATATGTTTAGATCTCTTTGGATTCACGTAAAGTTTGACACTTTACGTGATGGATGGGTTGTAGAAGGATAGATCTATGGTTTGGATCATCTGCATGGCCTGGAAAGCTTCTGTATGGATTAAGATCTAGGGGTACTCGGCGAGTCACAAGGGTGTACTCGGCGAGTTGCATGAAGGTGGGCAAGAACTCGACGAGTTGGAAGAACAACTCGGCGAGTTGGTTGAAGATAGCCTTGAACTCGACGATTCTGTTCTTGGACTCGGCGAGTCTGGTCGTGAGGTCCTAACCTTCTTTTGGTTGAGCCGTGAATCGGTGAGTCAATGGAGGACTCGGTGAGTTGAGTGCGGGGGGACTTAGAGTTGTTGGACTCGGCGAGTCTCGGGGTGGCTCGGTGAGTTGAGTCGCGGATTGGGGAAGTTCTGAGCATGGGGACTCGACGAGTCATCGGGTTGATTTGGCTAGTAGATTCAGTCAGGAGGTTGACTTTGACTTTGACTTTGACCAAGGGTTGACCAGTTGACTTCTAGGGCATTTTGGTAATTATTGGCATTTGTTTTGAGTTTAGTGTTGGTGTTGGCTAGTGGTGGAGATCGTGTCGGTGGTCGGAGCATCTTGGTGTTATCTCTTTAGTCGGCAGTTGCGAGGTGAGTTATCCTCACTATATCGACAGGGTCTACGGCACCAAGGCCTGCCCTTTATCGGATTGTGATCCGAGTATCGTTGTTATGTTATTGTTTTGCTATGTTTGCATCCTGGTAGTTAGGATGGTATATGTTAGAGACCTGGTTAAGGTCGGTATCCTGGTTAGGATGATGTTATGCTATGTGATCTGCTAGTTCGGTTTGATTGGATGTAAATTGTTATGTGATTGAATGTTTATGTGCACATGGTTGTTGGACTGGGGTTGGGTTGAGGCGGGTTGAAACGACCCAAAAATACGACCCAAAAATTTCATTTTTCAACATAACCAAAAACGATAATCTGAGTGTCATATCATAAACCATACATGATGTATCTCAAAATAATAATAAAACACTGTGCGGAAAACTGTATCATATCCATGTCATATAAAAATCAAGAACCAAATCAACTCCCAGGATAAAAGCTGAAGCTGTGGTGTGTGCGATGCCATCATCCCGAGCTCTTCCCTCTACTTGCGGAAGTACCTGAAACCAAAACTGAAACTGTAAGCACGAAGCTTAGTGAGCTCCCCCAAACTACCACATACCATACAATACATATAAAGCACATACTGGGCCTTGCCCACTGCATCAGACCGAAGTCCGGAACTAGCTGCATCGGACCGAAGTCCGGAACTGACTGGGACCTTGTCCCCTGCATCGGACCAGAGTCCGGA
The DNA here is from genome assembly GCF_051521515.1 of Lactuca serriola. Taxonomy (NCBI): domain Eukaryota; kingdom Viridiplantae; phylum Streptophyta; class Magnoliopsida; order Asterales; family Asteraceae; genus Lactuca; species Lactuca serriola. The sequence goes on from NC_136411.1 coordinate 113,771,753, forward strand.
ACTAACTGCATCGGACCGAAGTCCAGAACTAACTGCATCGGACCGAAATCCGGAACTGACTGCATCGGACCGAAGTCCGGAACTAACTGCATCGGACCGAAGTCCGGAACTAATTGCATCGGACCGAAGTCCGGAACTAACTGCATCGGACCGAAATCCGGAACTGACTGCATCGAACCGAAGTCCGGAACTGACTGATCATGACATAGCATAACACCTAACAACTATTATAATCACACACACTGCATACTGCATCGGACCGAAGTCCGGAACACATACACGAATATGCTTGAATCACAAAGACATCAAGCACTCTAGCTACTGCATCAGACTAAAGACCAGAACTACTGATAATTACACGGGCCGGCATTGTGGCCGTAGACTCGTTCCTACTGAAGGGAAACTCACCACGTGAACTGGCTGCTGAGTGTATGGCTCTGGAAGCTAGCTGCTGCTGCTCTGGTATCTCCCCGGCTACAAGTCCATAAACACACTCAATCAAATACTAAACACTACACTGGGTAAAATGACTCTTTTACCCTTGGTCAAAGTCAACTCTCAGACAAAGTCAAATCTCGGTCAAAGTCAACCCATAGTTGACCTGACTCGCCGAGTTGGGCCGCCAACTCGCCGAGTCTCTATTCTCACTCCTCGACTCAACTCGCTGCTACTCGTCGAGTATGGCATCGACTCGACGAGTACTCTCCCGATCCAAGAACTCAGACAATCTTCATCCGACTCGCCGAGTCCTATGAACAACTCGACGAGTTGTTCTTGAGCTTAAGAAGATTGCCTTGGACTCGCCGAGTTGTATGAACAACTCGCCGAGTCCCCCGATTACTGAGTCTACCTTCAAACTCGCTAAGTCCACTCCCTTACTCACTGGTCCCACTCGATACCGCTCAAAAGGAAGAAATCGGGGACTCGCGACTAGACTCGCCGAGTCGTTCTTCCGACTCGCCGAGTCACCGCCATGCAACTATTCTACACTCGATTCTGATCGAATCCAATACATACAAATGATAGATCTGAGTCTAATAAGCTGATTTACCACGTAAAGTTTCCAACTTTACGTGTACAAACGCATGAACAAGGGAATAAAGGCTAAAAGATGCTTAAAAGGGGTAGATCTAGGGTTAATGTGCAAAATAGCTCCATAAAGGCAATAGATCTGGGCTCTACAACTCCTATATGAACAGATCTAAGGTTATCTCGGCATAAGAGAGCTTCCATATCAACATAAGGCTTTAGAAAGGCATAAACAAGATCTAGAAAGGGTTTCAAAGCATAAAAGGGAAGGAAATCTGAAGAATACCTCAAAGAGCTGTTGCTTTCCCTTGAATCTCTGCTCTACAATCCTTCTCCTTGCTCCTTTCTTCTTCTCCTTCTTCAAGCCTTCACAATTAGCACACAAAATCACTTAGAATCACTCAAGAACGAATTAGGGTTTTCTCACAGCTTTAGAGGGTGAAGGAGGCAAGATTGGGGGCTATAAGGTGGCTTAAATAGTGGGCAACCCGGGGATTTAGGGTTTCTCCCAGACGGGCAGACTCGCCGAGTCCAGAATATGGACTCGCCGAGTCGCCAGCTAATCACGTGCTCGAAATCCCGACCCTACTCGGCGAGTCAGGCTATGAACTCGCCGAGTCCCTCTTGCAAAACTTCAAAATAAATACCAAGGAATTACCATATCGGAGACGGGTCGTTACAATTCTCCCCCACTTATCTCAGACTTCGTCCTCGAAGTCTGCTACGGCTGAATCTGCAAATATCTCTGGGTAGTGCTCCCTCATCTCCTCCTCAGCCTCCCACGTCCACTCAGACCCCTTCCGGTGCTGCCACTGCACCTTTACTAACTGAATTTCCTTGTTCCTCAAGGTCTTGGTCTTCCAGTCCAGAATTGCGACCGGTCTCTCAATATAATTCAGGCTGCTATCAACCTGAATATCCTCTAGGGGAACGACTGCTGACTCATCCACCAGACACTTCCTCAACTGAGACACATGGAAAGTGTTGTGGATCTGACTAAGCTCCTCAGGAAGATCTAACCGATAAGCAACCCGACCCACCCGGGCCAAAACCCTGAAAGGACCAATAAATCTGGGGCCCAACTTGCCCCTCTTCCGGAACCTGATGACACCCTTCCAAGGTGAGACCTTCAGAAGGACCATATCCCCCACCTGGAATTCCAAGTCCGAACGCCTCCTATCGGCGTAACTTTTATGCCGACTCTGAGCAGTCTGCAGTCTACTACGAACCTGCTGGATCAACCCGGTCGTCTTGAGCACCACCTCCGTGCTCCCAATGACTCGCTGACCGACCTCGCCCCAACAAATCGGGGTCCTACACTTCCTCCCATACAGCATCTCAAAGGGAGGTCGATCAATGCTCGCATGATAACTGTTGTTATACGAGAATTCCGCTAACGGAAGATACGTATCCCAACTGCCACCGAAATCTAGGACACACGCCCTTAGCATGTCCTCGAGAGTCTGAATCGTCCTCTCGCTCTGCCCGTCTGTCTGAGGGTGGAAAGCGGTGCTGAAATGGAGACGAGTGCCCATCTCGTCGTGGAACCGCTTCCAAAATCTGGATGTGAAACGGACATCTCGGTCTGACACCACCGATACCGGCACTCCATGACGTGCCACAATCTCACGCACATAGATATCGGCTAACTTCTCCGCCGATATACTCTCCTGGATCGGGATAAAATGGGCACTCTTCGTCAACCGATCCACTACTACCCATATCGAATCCACTCCACGTGCGGTCCGGGGAAGCTTGGTGACAAAATCCATGGTAATGTCCTCCCATTTCCACACAGGAATGTCTAACGGCTGCATCCTGCCGTGAGGTCTCTGGTGCTCCGCCTTGACCTTCCGGCAGGTCAGGCATCTCTCGACGTACCAGGCGACGTCCCGCTTCATGCAGGGCCACCAATAATCAGGTCGAAGATCTCGATACATCTTCGTCGCCCCTGGGTGGATAGAAAACCGAGACTTATGAGCCTCATCCATCAACACTTGCTGTACTCCACCCCAGTACGGTACCCACACTCTCCCGTGAAGCGTCAGCAAACCACGACTATCATAATCAAACGAGGCTACTCGACCCACGATCCTCTCACACTTCTGTCTCTCCTCCTTGAGACCCTCTACCTGAGCCTCCTTAATCCGCTCCCACAACGGAGTGATCACTGTCATCCTCAAAAATAGATCCCTGATAGGGGCCGCCGACACCTTGCGGCTCAGGGCATCGGCCACCACATTGGCCTTCCCTGGATGGTATAGGATCTCACAGTCGTAATCCTTTAGCACATCCAACCACCTCCTCTGCCTCATATTCAGACTCGGCTGATCCATAAGATACCTCAAACTCTTGTGATCCGTGTAAATAGTACAACGGACCCCATAAAGGTAATGCCTCCAAATCTTGAGGGCAAACACAACTGCCCCCAGCTACAAATCATGGGTAGGATAATTAGCCTCGTGAGGCTTCAGCTGTCTCGAGGCATAAGCTATCACATGGCCTCGCTGCATCAAAAATGCTCCCATACATGTGATCGAGGCATCACAATACACTACGAAGTCCTCTACTCCCTCTGGCAAGGTAAGGATCGGGGCCTCGCACAATCTCTGCCTGAGGGTCTCAAACGCTGACTGCTGCTCAGGACCCCAACGAAATACCACTGACTTCCTGGTCAGTCGGGTGAGCGGCACTGCTATCTTGGAGAAATCCTGAATAAATCTCCGATAATACCCTGCCAACCCCAGGAAGCTCCGAATCTCAGATGGAGACTTCGGGGCCTCCCACTGCATCACGGCCTCAATCTTAGCCGGATCTACCAAAATACCCTTCTGGTTGACGAGGTGACCAAGGAACTGCACCTCGCGCAACCAGAACTCACATTTGGAGAACTTTGCAAAAAGTCTCTCCCTCCTCAAAGCCTCCAGCACCTCCCGCTGGTGCTCCTCGTGCTGCTCTTGCGTCTTGGAATATACCAAGATATCGTCTATGAACACTATAACCGACCGATCCAGCATCGGCCTACACACGCGGTTCATGAGATCCATGAACGCGGCTGGAGCATTGGTGAGCCCAAATGGCATCACCACAAACTCATAATGACCATACCTGGTCCTGAAAGCAGTCTTCTGTACATCTTCTTCTCTAACCTGCATCTGATGATAACCAGAGCGTAGATCGATCTTGGAGAACCAAGACGCTCCCTGAAGCTGATCAAACAAATCATCTATCCTCGGAAGTGGGTAATGGTTCTTCACCGTTACCTTATTCAACTCCCGATAATCAATACACATACGATGCGAACCATCCTTCTTCCTCACAAACAGGATCGGCGCTCCCCAAGGCGAACTGCTCGTCCGAATGAACCCCTTGTCTAACAGCTCCTGCAGCTGTGCAGACAACTCCTGCATCTCAGGGGGAGCTAATCGATACGGTGCTTTGGCTATCGGAGCCGCACCAAGAATTAGGTCGATCCCGAACTCGACCTGTCTCTCAGGAGGTATCCCCGGAAAATCCTCGGGAAACACGTCAGGGTAGTCTCGAACAATAGGAACATCATCAACTGTCATCTTGCCCTTCTCCCGGGCATCCAAGACGTAAGCTACAAAGCCGGCGCAACCCTGCTGAACATAGCGCCTCGCCCTTGCGGCGGAACAAAAGGTCGGTCCCCGCTGTGGCTTCTCGCCCTGAATCACTAACTCTCCCCCACTGGGACTACGGACCCTCACTAGCTGAAGCTCACAATCAATCACCGCCCCATTGGGGCTTAGCCAATCCATGCCCACAATAACCTTATTCCCTCGTAGAGGAATAGGTACCAGATCCACTGAAAACTGCTCGTCAAATAACTGAAGAGAACACCCTCTATGCACCCTGTCGACCCTCACGGTCCTATCATCTGCTATCTCAACCTCTAATGGACCATCCAGCTCCCTTGGAGCCCTACTAAATCTCTTGCTAAGCGCAAGTGATACGAATGATCGGGTAGCCCCCGAATCGAATAATACCAAAGTAGAAATGTCGTTCATAGAGAACGACCCTGAATAAAACATACAATCATAAGCAATATTCAATCAATAATAATAAAGAGATAAAGGGAAGATACATACCCGTCACCACATCAGGAGTCGCTCGCGCCTCCTCTGCTGTCATCTGAAACGCCCTACTCTTTGCCACTGGCGCATCAGCTCGGCCCTGCCGGCCATCTGTAATCCTCAAGGTAGCAGGGGCAGGTGCAGCCACCTTCCCTGCTGCAGCTAAACTCGGACACTGGGACTTTTTATGTCCCCTCTGATTGCACTGAAAGCAAATCAGATGTGATGCTGCGACGGCAGTAGCAGGGGCCGTACAATCCCTACTCAAATGCCCAATCCGACCGCACTTGTAGCAGCCGGAACTCCCTGCCTTGCACGCTCCCTCGTGCAATCTCCCACACTTGCCACATCGACCGTGGCTCTGTTGACTCCTAGATCTGTGATCCGAAACCTTGGGGTTTTTGCCCGAACCGCCTGAACCCGGAACCGCCTCCGGTTTCCTCTTCTTCTCCATCTCGAGATCAATCTCCCTTTCCCGAGCCCTAGCAATCATATCTTCCAGCGTTTTACAGCTGGACCGGCTCACAAACTGGCGGATATCGCTCCGCAACATCTCATGATAACGGGCCTTCTTCATTTCCTTATCAGCCACGTACTGAGGAACGAGAAGAGCCCTCTCCCTGAACTTGGCGGTGATCTCCGCCACTGTCTCTGTAGTCTGGGTGAGGTCCTGAAACTCCCTAGCCAGCTGCTGCACCTCAATAACCGGTGCGAACTCCGCCCTGAACCTGGTAGAGAAATCAGCCCAAGTCATGGCGTCCAATGCTGCGTCATCTCCAATGGAATGTCCGACCTCCTCCCACCAGTCCCTTGCCCTGTCCTTTAGAAGACAGGATGCCAATCTGACCTTGTCCCCCTCGGGACACCTGCTAGTGCGGAAAGCGTTGGCCACATCCGCCAACCATCTGGTACTCGCTATGGGGTCCCGCGCCCCATGATAGTCCGGAGCTCCACATGCCCTGAACTCCCTGAATGTAAGGGTGCGCGACCCCATCATGGCCGCCACCTCGGCACGGAAGGTGCCCAATCTCTCATCCATCAGCTCTAGAATCCCCTCCTTGATCGAACCGAAGATCACAGGAGTCTGCTCTATAATGATACGCGTAATCTCCGAAGAAAGAAACTCTCGGGTCTGCTCATCCATGCGCTCATCCCCCGAGCCTGAACCTGATCCCTCCCCGGCACCTCCGCTGCCGGCTGCTGGTCTCGAATGCAAAAGCACCATTCTGAAACACATCACAACTACATCAGAAAACGGAAATATCTCAAGGGATCATTGATACTACAACTAGCTTCCTGGTCTTGTCTCAGCCTTTCTTGATTCGAGTACGGATCCTCTGCTTTCAGTAGTACGGGCCCATACTACCTTCCACATCTATCCGTACTTTCTTCAAGAACTGCTTTGGCTCCACCAAGTCACTTTTACTACTACTGATCTCTGCTACTCCCATCCTAGGCTTGCCCTAGGGAAATCTCAGACTCAACTCAACTAGTCCTCAGCTGCTGAGAGTCTCCTTATAATGCTAATTAACCACCACCTGAACACCATCACATGTGACGAAGGTCAGATAATCCTTCAAGTAAAGGACCCGTCCCTATAACGGTTGGACTCAAATAAGAGCTGCACAATAGGGCCAGTTCCAGCACTCTGGGATTATTCAACCTTGATCACATGTGGTGTGACGTGTTCACCTAATGGCTAACTTCCATCACTCAGAACTCCCACAAAGCACGAAGCAAGCAGCATTCGGATAAAGGAAACATACTCAGGCAAAACTATTCTCAAAACGAGAAACTGTACTAGCATACAATGCTAAGCTCACACTATCAGGCATAACCTAAACAGGCTATCCTACTGCTATCTACTCAATAATAGCATGCAATACTCATAAAGCTGTAACACATAAAGCAGGCACATAAGGCATCCTCCTAGATCCTTAGTCCTATATCAGTATGTTGTTCTACTGAAGCTGGAACAATTAATCATAATAATAAAACTTGTATTGGTAATTTGGGAGTACTTACTTGAGCTCGGCTGATCGCATGCACCACACCCTTATCTCGTTTTAAAAATTTTCTTTCTTTCTAAGTGCTTTCAAAATTCTTTTAGAAACATTTTTCTTTTTAAAAATCTTTTTATTTCCTCCTTAGTTTGAGTTCAGATACACCCGGAAGTGTATCCGAATCCCTCAAACCAGGGCTCTGATACCAACTTGAAACGACCCAAAAATTTCGTTTTTCAACATAACCAAAAACCATAATCTGAGTGTCATATCATAAACCATACATGATGTATCTCAAAATAATAATAAAACACTGTGCGGAAAACTGTATCATATCCATGTCATATAAAAATCAAGAACCAAATCAACTCCCAGGATAAAAGCTGAAGCTGTGGTGTGTGCGATGCCATCATCCCGAGCTCTTCCCTCTACTTGCGGAAGTACCTGAAACCAAAACTGAAACTGTAAGCACGAAGCTTAGTGAGCTCCCCCAAACTACCACATACCATACAATACATATAAAGCACATACTGGGCCTTGCCCACTGCATCAGACCGAAGTCCGGAACTAGCTGCATCGGACCGAAGTCCGGAACTGACTGGGACCTTGTCCCCTGCATCGGACCAGAGTCCGGAACTAACTGCATCGGACCGAAGTCCAGAACTAACTGCATCGGACCGAAATCCGGAACTGACTGCATCGGACCGAAGTCCGGAACTAACTGCATCGGACCGAAGTCCGGAACTAATTGCATCGGACCGAAGTCCGGAACTAACTGCATCGGACCGAAATCCGGAACTGACTGCATCGAACCGAAGTCCGGAACTGACTGATCATGACATAGCATAACACCTAACAACTATTATAATCACACACACTGCATACTGCATCGGACCGAAGTCCGGAACACATACACGAATATGCTTGAATCACAAAGACATCAAGCACTCTAGCTACTGCATCAGACTAAAGACCAGAACTACTGATAATTACACGGGCCGGCATTGTGGCCGTAGACTCGTTCCTACTGAAGGGAAACTCACCTCGTGAACTGGCTGCTGAGTGTATGGCTCTGGAAGCTAGCTGCTGCTGCTCTGGTATCTCCCCGGCTACAAGTCCATAAACACACTCAATCAAATACTAAACACTGCACTGGGTAAAATGACTCTTTTACCCTTGGTCAAAGTCAACTCTCAGACAAAGTCAACTCTCGGTCAAAGTCAACCCATAGTTGACCTGACTCGCCGAGTTCGGCCGCCAACTCGCCGAGTCTCTATTCTCACTCCTCGACTCAACTCGCTGCTACTCGTCGAGTATGGCATCGACTCGACGAGTACTCTCCCGATCCAAGAACTCAGACAATCTTCATCCGACTCGCCGAGTCCTATGAACAACTCGACGAGTTGTTCTTGAGCTTAAGAAGATTGCCTTGGACTCGCCGAGTTGTATGAACAACTCGCCGAGTCCCCCGATTACTGAGTCTACCTTCAAACTCGCTAAGTCCACTCCCTTACTCACTGGTCCCACTCGATACCGCTCAAAAGGAAGAAATCGGGGACTCGCGACTAGACTCGCCGAGTCGTTCTTCCGACTCGCCGAGTCACCGCCATGCAACTATTCTACACTCGATTCTGATCGAATCCAATACATACAAATGATAGATCTGAGTCTAATAAGCTGATTTACCACGTAAAGTTTCCAACTTTACGTGTACAAACGCATGAACAAGGGAATAAAGGCTAAAAGATGCTTAAAAGGGGTAGATCTAGGGTTAATGTGCAAAATAGCTCCATAAAGGCAATAGATCTGGGCTCTACAACTCCTATATGAACAGATCTAAGGTTATCTCGGCATAAGAGAGCTTCCATATCAACATAAGGCTTTAGAAAGGCATAAACAAGATCTAGAAAGGGTTTCAAAGCATAAAAGGGAAGGAAATCTGAAGAATACCTCAAAGAGCTGTTGCTTTCCCTTGAATCTCTGCTCTACAATCCTTCTCCTTGCTCCTTTCTTCTTCTCCTTCTTCAAGCCTTCACAATTAGCCCACAAAATCACTTAGAATCACTTAAGAACGAATTAGGGTTTTCTCACAGCTTTAGAGGGTGAAGAAGGCGAGATTGGGGGCTATAAGGTGGCTTAAATAATGGGCAACCCGGGGATTTAGGGTTTCTCCCAGACGGGCAGACTCGCCGAGTCCAGAATATGGACTCGCCGAGTCGCCAGCTAATCACGTGCTCGAAATCCCGACCCTACTCGGCGAGTCAGGCTATGAACTCGCCGAGTCCCTCTTGCAAAACTTCAAAATAAATACCAAGGAATTACCATACCGGAGACGGGTCGTTACACGGGTCCTTCTTTGTGCTGTAGGCCAACATACCCAGGGCGGACTGGTTATCCCGAAGGCCCAGCGAGCGGTCCGGATAGACTGTAGGCCCCAAGAGGGTGGACCAGACGTGCCTAGGCTCGAAGAGTGGACCAGGCCGACTGAAGGCCCAGTGCGGGCGGACTAGTCATACTATAGACTCAGAGAGTGGACCAGGTGGATTGAAGGCCCGTTGCGGGCGGACCAATCACACTGTAGACTCAATGTATATGGCTTGACTCGGAGGGTGGACCAGGTGGACTGAAAGCCGGTGCGGCGGACCAGTCACACAGTAGACCCGAAGTGCATGGCTATTCTGTGTTCTGTTATGATATGGCATGTTGTGCATGTATGGTATATGTGGTTGGTTTTTTGGGGATATCTCACTAAGCTTTCGGGCTTACAGTTGTGGTTTAATGTTTTTCAGGTTCTTCAGGAGACCATGGCAAGGCAAAGGCGTGATCGTACCGCTCCTCATGATTATGTTTTATGATGTGGTTCTGGGAAGACTCTGGTAATAATTGTATTGAAAACCTTTTTGTAATAACTTTATGAAACCGGGTTGTTTTTGAAAAGTCTAAATTGTTTGAAATTTTTAGAGTGTTACAAATCTTTTATGAATCTCCTATAGTAACCCGCTAGACCAAGAAAACCCCGAATATCAGATCGAGACCTCGGAACCTCCCACTGCATCATGACCTCAATCTTGGCCGAATCAACCAGAATACCCTTCTGGTTGAAAAGGTGCCCCAGAAACTGCACCTCGTGCAACCAGAACTCACACTTGGAGAACATTGAGAAAATTCGCTCCCTCCTCAGTGTCTCCAGCACCTCCCTCAGGTGTTCCTCATGCTACTCCTGAGTCTTGGAATGAACCAAAATGTCATCAATGAAGACTTTCACAGACTGATCCAACATCGGTCTGCACACGCGGTTCATGAGGTCCATGAATGCGGCAAGAGCATTGGTGAGCCCAAACGGCATCACCATGAACTCATAGTGACCATAGAGAGTCTGAAAGGCTGTCTTCGGCATGTCGTCGTCCATGACTCACATGTGGTGATAACCCGATTGTAGGTCAATCTTGGAGAACCAAGATGCACCCTATAGCTGGTCAAACAAGTCATCAATCCTCGGGAGGGGATAACGATTCTTCATCGTTACCTTATTCAGCTCCCGGTAGTCTATGCACATCCGATGCGACCCGTCCTTCTTCTTCACAAAAAGGATTGGGGCTCTTCATGGTGAACTGCTCGGTCTGATAAATCCCTTGTCTAACAGCTCGTGTAGCTGTGTAGACAACTCCTATATCTCGAGAGGAGCCAACCGATATGGTACCTTGGCTATCGGAGTTGCACCAGGGACTAGGTCAATCTTTAACTTAACATGTCTCTCCGGAGGTATCCTAGGCAAATCCTCAAGTAATATGTCTCGGTACTCTCGCACGACCGGTACATCATCAACTATCACCTTACCCTTATATCAGGTATCCATGACATAGGCAACATAGCCTACACAACCCTGTTGAAGGTAGCGCCTCATTCTTGCTGATGAACATAGAGTCGGTCCACCATGCGGCCTCTCGCCCTGAATCACTAACCCTCCCCCGCTAGGAGGTCGACCCCTCACTAGTTGCTGCTCGCAATCGATCACTGCCCCATTGGGGCTCAACCAGTCCATACTGACCATAACTTTATTCCCTCGCATGGTAATAGGGACTAGATCCATAGAAAACTGCTCATCAAACAACTACAGTGTACATCCTGGGTGAACCCTCGCAACCTTGACGGTCCTATCATCTACTATCTCCACATCAAGTGGGCAATCCAGCTCCCCCAGAGCCCCTACGAATCGCTAGTTGAGCGCGAGCGACACAAATGATCGGGTAGCCCCCGAATCAAACAATACCATGGCAGATATACCGTTCACAAGGAACAATCCTATAAGGAAACACAAAAACATAAGCAATAATCAATATAAGTAAAGAGATAAGGAGAAGAAACATACCTGTCACCATGTCGGGTGCTACACGTGACTCCCTCGTTGTCAACTGGAAGGCTCTGCTCTTTTCCACTGGCGCATCTGCCAGGCCCTGGCGGCCGTTGGTAATCCTCAATGTAGCAGGAGTGGGTGCCACCACCCGTCCTGCTGATGCTGCTAAACTCGGACATTGGTCCTTCTTGTGGCCCATCTGATTGCAACAGAAGCAAATCAGATAATATACTGCAATGGTGGTGGTGGTAGCAGTACAATCCCTGCTAACATGACCAGTTCGGCTGCACTTAAAGCAGCCCGAACTACCTGCCCTGCACACCCCATTATGTGTCCTGCCATACTTGCCACATCGGCCTCGGTCCTGTTGGCCCTTCCCTCGGGAATCTACCTTGGGCTTCTTGCCTGAACCCTCCACACCAAACGCAACATCTGGTTTCCTCTTCCTCTCCCTCTCCATCTCTAAATCAATCTCCCTCTCCCTAGCTCTCGCTATCATATCCTACAGCGTCTGCAGCTGGATCGGCTCACAAACTGCCAAATGTCGCTCCTCAGCATCTCAAGGTACCGGGCCTTTTTCATCTCCTCGTCCACCACATACTGCAGAACAAGAAGGGCCTTCTCCCTGAACATAGCGGTGATCTCGGTCACCGATCCTGGAACTCCCTGGCAAGCTGTTGCACCTCAATCATAGGTGAAAACTCGACCCTGAACCTGGCTGAAAAGTCACTCCAAGTCATAGCATCAAGAGTTGCATCATCACCAATGGCATGTCCGACCTCCTCCCACCAGTCACGTGCCCTGTCCATCAGAAGACAGGAGGCAAGTCGGACCTTGTCCCCCTCGGTACATCGGCTCATACGGAAGGCGTTGGCGACATCAGCCAACCACCTGCTGCTAGTTATGGGGTCCTGAGCCCCATGATACCCGGGAGCTCTACAAGCTCTAAACTCCCTGAATGTCAGCGTGTGCAGCCCCATCATGGCCGCCACCTCAGTGCGGAATGCACTTAGTATCTCATCTAAAAGCTCCAAGATACCCTCATTGATCGTACCGAAGATCAAAGGAGTCTGGTCTAAAATATTGTGCATGACCTCAAACGAAATGAACTCTCTCGTCTGCTCGTCGAGCTTCCCGGCTCCAGAGCCCGTGCCTGATTCCTCACCGACAACTGAACTGCCGATTGGCCTAGTGCATAGCGTCACCATACTGAAAATACACCATAAGAAACATCAGTATACACATCATAACTCGAGGGATCTCACATACTACAAGCTCTCTGGATTCATCTCAGCCTTCCTTGATTCGAGTACGGATCCTCTGCTTTCAGTAGTACAAGCCCATACTACCTACCACATTTATCCGTACTTTCCTCAAGAACTGCCTTGACTCCACCAAGTCCCTTCTATTGCTACTGATGCTCTCGCACTAATCTCATCCTAGGCTTGCCCTAGGGTAATCACTGTAACAATCGGTTATTTCGGGTCAACAAAAGTCAAATCAAGTCAATAAAAGTCAAGCACGTCAAATTAAAAGCCAATTTATTTATTTATAAGGCATAAAGTACAAAATTGAGCCTTAAATTAGAGTTTTCGGTTTTTGGAATCAAAAACCACTTAGACCGAAATCACTTTTGTGGAACAACAAAGGACCGAAATCCATTAAACCTTAACCGAGATCCAAGCCCACTGAGAACCCCTTGTGACCGAGAACTCTTTGACTGAAGACACTATGGATCGAGAACCCTTACTTCTCGGTTGGACCTTAGCACCGAAATCGGTTGGAGGATAAGCCGAAATCACAATTTTTAATCGCTAGCACACTAATCTAGATGATAAATTACACATTTCAAGGTAATGTCACATCCTATTTTATCACATATATAAATAGGTAAACCGAAATCCACATACCATTTCTCTTGTTTCGTCCCAAAACTCTCCCCATTTTTCTCTCAAAACCCATAAGAACACCTTCAAGTCATACAGCAACATCTTCAAGTCTTCATATTTTGCCAAGAACATCTTCAAAACCTTCATACAAATTCCTAAGAAAAACAAATCCTTCAATTAATTCTTCGGAATAAATTGGTAAGTTTCCTTATATTACCTAGTGTTTATATAACACTTTATTGATAGTTTATCTAATTTATACATGGTATCATGTGTTAAAACAAATTAGGATACGACTATCCATGTGTTCTAACGCGAAGAACATCGCCACTCATTTCGTTACCCGGCCAAGAACACACCCGAGGTGAGTTCATACCCCCTATGTTTTCTACGATTTTTCTATGTTTTAGGGGGAATACAAGTAAAACACAAGAAAAATTGTGTTAATATACAAACCGTTACATTTGAATTTTTATAAAATATAAATATACATATGGTTATACATTTCATTTCAATAAAACTTTAACCCTTTTGTAACAGGTTGAGAAAAAGGGTATAATTATATAAACATATATAATTATTATTTCATTTCATTTTATTATCAGGATAAGTGATAATAGCATACAAAGGACTCACTATTTCAAACAAAACATTTATATAAACTATAATAGGTATAATTTATGGAACATTCACACTGTTTTACCATGTTGGAGACAAAGATATAATTATTAAAAAGAATAATTATTTTCATACTACGTACACACTATAAAAAGGTAATACATACAAATACAAGGACAAGGGCTTTTCACTACACTATACGTAAACATTCAATATAGCTTTGTGAGTCACGTCTTCAAGTACTTACCTAAGTACCAACAAAAGTCTTGTATTATAACCAGAGTCTCTTGGACATAGAGCGTGACACTTGTGTATAGATATATACGGGACTGCAATCCCGCACCTAACTAGTCAAGAACAGCAAGAGCTCGGTCTTCCACTTAACCACCACAATACGCCTTGCTATTCTACGCCTCATGGATTGAGTTGGATAAATCAACAAAGTAGTAGGCTAAGAAGGTCAAGAATTCCCTAATCACAGGCACATAAGGCATCTTTCCTAGATCCTTAGTCCTAATCTAGTGATGTGCACGAAAGTACCCACTAATTTTAATATTTATAACCTAACAAACTTAGACTAACTATGCACTTATAGGCAATGTACCTAGTCAGATTACAGTATAGCTTAGGTAAGTCGGGTGTCGATCACAGGGAATGGTGGTGAATTAATTTAAAATATTTGATTATAGGTTACAGGTCACACGAAAAGAATAAAGAAAGTGTTATTGAATCTCAAACGAACAATTAATTAACAACTCTTCGATAAACTAACAGGAAAGCAAATCTCTTCAGGTACTTTGGTTTAGATAAATTACACCTTAAAAAACATAGACAATTGCATACATAAATTCATTTATTCGTGTTCACCGATTCCTAAAATGATTAGATTTGCGTTCACTATAACTAATCCTTTAGCAAACAAGTCAATTCAAACAGTGATCAGTTGATTAAACTAACATGCTTCCTAGTGTTCAGTTCGTATCAAGCAAGACTTGTAAATATAGTTAATCAAATTGGTCGTTCAATTAACCTCTTGTTGATGGTCATCAAACAAGGCTCACACATTAACTTACTTATTTCCAAGTTAATCCTAGTTTCACATTCGTTATTCCTAGACTTATAATCTTGATAGTCATCAAAATCATAAGAGACAAGCAATCAAGCAGATGTTCATACAACTCAATTTACTTAATAATTAACATCAAATAATTATCATTAACATGTAAGGATCTTTTAACAAGCTTGGCAAGATAAATTAAACATAAACAAAGAATTCAACATAGCAATTAGTCTAATAATCAAGATTCATTCAATCATAAACACAAAGTAAAAGGTTTTTAAACCCAAATCAGAAACTAAATACATAATAGTAACACAGTGGAATGCTAAACATGGTCACGTTAACAACCCATATGATTACCGACATGTATCCGCTCTCCAATCCTTCCGATCTCCGCTCCCGTTAGCTTAACGGCCTTCCGGCCGCCTTCTAGACCCTCAAAACGGCTTAACAGAAGTTAATTATCGACTAAATTAGGTTAGAAGTCGAATCCCCCTCTCTGGATAGCTGATGATCGCTTTTTATAGCCCTTGTAACCGACTTACGTACGTTGGGCGTAGTGAAGATTAGTCCGCGATTGACTTATCCGGATGCCAGCCGTTACGCGGGGCGTACACATAGCTTACGCTGGGCGTAACTCGTATTTGGCTATTATGATTGGCGTACATGTCCATTACACATGGCGTAAACGGGTCCTCCAGCATTTTTCCTTTCTTTTAGCCTCTAAGCCCGATTTCCGCTTCAGTCTTTTCTTTTGTGCTCTATCGACAACGAATAGCTGCAAATCATAATTCAAAGCATTATAAGTACTTTTTAGTTCTAAAAGAGAATAATAAAGGCCAAAATATTAAGATATAATGTATAAAAATATATATAAAAATACACATATCAAAATACCCCACACTTAGCCTTTGCTTGCCCCCAAGCAAATTTACTTTTATTTTACCAATATCGTACTAAGCAATCCATTTAAAACTCAGCCATTATGTCAAGACCGCAACGCATGCATTTGTGTCTAAAATTTTCCTAAAGTACCCCCCCCCCATACTTTAAATACTCACAATCTTCATAAACACTCGCCCACTTCTTTCGAACAATGCTCATTTTATGCATCCCTCGGAATCCATCCGTAGAAAACCTCCTAACCTCAAGGTGTTTTTGGTTGAGCAACCCAAGCATACATAATCCAAAATTACAATTTATGATACCACTATGGAGCTTTTTTGAATTCTTCACTTCCTTGATAATTTGATCTTTGATTTCTTTGAATTCACCACCTTGTTTGATTTGACTTCTGGTATCTTCAACTTTTGAACTCTTGGAATTTTGATCTTTTGATCTTCACTTTAGTTGCTCCAAAATTCTTCAAACTTTTCTTGCAATTCTCTCTTTTTTTTAAACATGTACCTCACTTTTTTAACGCAAAACCTACATGCTTAAGCAGGGGCGCTCAACTTCAACCTTTATTGGTTAACGATAATAATTTTCCTGGATACATTTCTGGTACACGATGCTAAACATACTGCATCCCTCAAACAAATCGAGGTTGTGTTTTTGTTCTATGATTTCACTAAAATAAGAGAGGCCACAAATGCACTATAACGTATATTGGCTCAACTAAACATTTGAGTTCTTATCGGATCATCTCATACCATATTAGCAAAATTTTAAATTATTACTAGATTTTTCTAAATGAAACTATTATTTCAAGTTTATAAATTTTTAAATTTCCCTAAATCTATCAATTTCCAAACTATTATTTCATTTTTTTTAATTTACTTTTACCGACCCCCTACCCCACACTTATTTCATACAATGTCCTCATTGTATGCATAACACTAATTAAGCACATAAAAAGAGAGAAAAAGGAACAGACTCCCCTGGGGTAGTTGTGGCGAGATCGAATGGGTTGCTACAAGTTGCTTCAAATATTGCTGAAAGACTGAAAACTGGAACTGCTGCTTCTAAATTTGCCGATAAATAAAATCAAGACTGCCGACTTCGAAAATTTGGTGCAAAAGATTGCAAACAAATGCAATGTATAGTAACCATGACGTGGGAAAGTGTCGACCACGTCGTCTCATCAAGAATGACATCCTCTTCTCGCGATGAAAACTCCCCCACAACATAGGAAAGTGTCAACCATGGCGAGGCAGACGGGATGATACTTCTTCCTCGAGTCGAAATAAAACTCTATGGTGTGGCAACAGCTCATCCATATCATAAGACTCAAAATATAGTAAAAATGCCAATCTTCTAAATAATCTCTCACGAAATCAATATGCACCCCACACTTATGACAAATTGTGGGTCTTGACTATAATCTTCGAACTCTCACACGGTTCTCTCTAGCAACAGTCGGACCTAGCTGCTAAACTTACTGCCAGCTTTCTAAGGGCGAAAATTTTGCAAAGATCTAAACAACCAAAGAGCATCAACATGGAAAACAAAAGTAAAACACCCTAAATTAAACTTAATTACATACCAAATAAAAATACTAATACTAAGCAACAAAAAATAAACTAAAAATAACACCAAAAATAAAAAAGGATAACTAAATCACTCATCATCCCCGTCATCATGTTGCTATGTCCCAGAAGTACCGGCTCCATCATGTCGTGACTGGAATGGTGGAGGGAAACGAACCGAGTACTGAAACCCCTGGTGGGCAAAGAATGCGGTCAACGCATCCCCATACCACTGATGTTGTCTCTCCATGTGTGTAGCATACTCAACAAGGTTCTAAACCCCCACGTCAATACGGTCAACGCGCTAAGCTAGGTAACGCATATCAATCTCCGTTTCAAGTCCTTGTTGCGCTTCCCGAGGAGCAGGTCTACGCCGCTGGACCCGTCTCGGCTGTGGCTCGACGGCACCTTCTTCGTCCGCCACGTCATCTGGTCGTACCCGCAAGACACCATCTCCTCCCCGCTCAAGTATGCGCATCGACTCCAATAACTAAAGGCTCATCGGCCTCATATCATGAAACACCATCGATCTCGTGATCTCATGCGTCAACAACTAATATGATCGAGCTAATCGCGTGATAAAATGCCCCCCGTAAATCTGGCTATCCTCCCAAAGTCCCCTGGCCCTCCTACCCAAATACGCGGCTAACGCAACTGGAAGGTTCAGGTGCCTCCCTGGAGTAACCAGTGCCCATAAGAAATACAAGTCTGTCGAAGGCACTCTCTCACTGTTCTTATGATGCGTGAGAGATATGGAAATCAAACGGTGCAACAATCTGTATGTGGTAGACCGAATCATCCTCCCCCATGCAGTAGATGGCGTATATATTCCCCCTGTAATCTCGGCCCAAAAAGTGTTTTCATTATAGTCATCTGGCGGGTTCGTGAGACAATCAGCAAGGAATGTCGGGAAGTGGACACTCCTCGTCTCATCTGTTGTATATAACCCCACTCGAGTGGCGAGCTCTATCACACTGCACTCCCGGCTCACACCCCCCGGTCTGAAGGAAAAGGTTGTCCTATCATCGGGTGCCTTCCTAGGGTCATAGGAAACTGTAGCGTAAAACTCCAGCAAAAATTCCCGATAAACTGGCTCCTAGATCCTGAACAATCGTGCCCATCCCTGACATACGAACAAATGCACTCCACTCGCGTCCGAGTGCGTGTATTGCAAAAAATCCTGGATCAACGTAGCAAGTCCAGTCTAGGTCGCCAAGTCCCAGTCAAATGAAGGTGCTATGTCAATCTCCTTAGTGAGCAGCAAACTCAAATTGTTGACATATCGTGCCCGGGTTGCATCGTTTAGAGTTTACAGAAATTGCAAGAAACGGTGATCAGTCACGTCCTCGGGTGGGTTGGTCCTTTGAGTTCTTCGGGCCATAATTTGTCGTCGATTTACGCTGGGCGTAACCCCAACTCCGAGAAAAAGTCATTCGCGATCAGAGGTTGAGTACGCTTGGCGTACATTCAAATTACGATGGGCGTAACTGTAACTGAAATATTTCCTTTTCTTTATTTGAAATTCCTTTCTTTTAACTAATTAATTTAGGGACTTATTATTATTTTTTCTCTTTTTTAATTGCTTCAACAACAGCCATGACTTTCCGATGAGTGACATTAAAAAAATGAGACGTCATGATCACTTGTCTTTGTCGAGATCAAACAACAATGGTTGATTAAAACCCTTGCACGCAAGAATTGGTTTGTGAAAACAACCACTTTCGGGACCCGTTAGAATATTTCATTTGTTTTCTTCGCACCTTTAACTAAAAGTAGAACAAGAAGTGACCTAACTAGTCAAGAACAGCAAGAGCTCGGTCTTCCACTTAACCACCACAATACGCCTTGCTATTCTACGCCTCATGGATTGAGTTGGATAAATCAACAAAGTAGTAGGCTAAGAAGGTCAAGAATTCCCTAATCACAAGCACATAAGGCATCTTTCCTAGATCCTTAGTCCTAATCTAGTGATGTGCACGAAAGTACCCACTAATTTTAATATTTATAACCTAACAAACTTAGACTAACTATGCACTTATAGGCAATGTACCTAGTCAGATTACAGTATAGCTTAGGTAAGTCGGGTGTCGATCACAGGGAATGGTGGTGAATTAATTTAAAATATTTGATTATAGGTTACAGGTCACACGAAAAGAATAAAGAAAGTGTTATTGAATCTCAAACGAACAATTAATTAACAACTCTTCGATAAACTAACAGGAAAGCAAATCTCTTCAGGTACTTTGGTTTAGATAAATTACACCTTAAAAAACATAGACAATTGAATACACAAATTCATTTATTCGTGTTCACCGATTCCTCAAAATGATTAGATTCGCGTTCACTATAACTAATCCTTTAGCAAACAAGTCAATTCAAACAGTGATCAGTTGATTAAACTAACATGCTTCCTAGTGTTCAGTTCGTATCAAGCAAGACTTGTAAATATAGTTAATCAAATTGGTCGTTCAATTAACCTCTTGTTGATGGTCATCAAACAAGGCTCACACATTAACTTACTTATTTCCAAGTTAATCCTAGTTTCACATTCGTTATTCCTAGACTTATAATCTTGATAGTCATCAAAATCATAAGAGACAGGCAATCAAGCAGATGTTCATACAACTCAATTTACTTAATAATTAACAGCATATAATTATCATTAACACGTAAGGATCTTCTAACAAGCTTGGCAAGATAAATTAAACATAAACAAACAATTCAATATAGCAATTAGTCTAATAATCAAAATTTCATTCAATCATAAACACAAAGTAAAAGGTTTTTACACCCAAATCAGAAACTAAATACATAATAGTAACACAGTGGAATGCTAAACATGGTCACGTTAACAACCCATATGATTACCGACATGTATCCGCTCTCCAATCCTTCCGATCTCCGCTCCCGTTAGCTTAACGGCCTTCCGGCCGCCTTCTAGACCCTCAAAACGGCTTAACAGAAGTTAATTATCGACTAAATTAGGTTAGAAGTCGAATCCCCCTCTCTAGATAGCTGATGATCGCTTTTTATAGCCCTTGTAACCGACTTACGTACGATGGGCGTAAGTCAGATTACGCTGGGCGTAGTGAAGATTAATACGCGATTGAGTTATCCGGATGCCAGCCGTTACGCGGGGCGTACACATAGCTTACGCTGGGCGTAACTCGTATTTGGCTATTACGCTTGGCGTACATGTCCATTACGCGGGGTGTAAACGGCTCCTCCAGCATTTTTCCTTTCTTTTAGCCTCTAAGCCCAATTTCAGCTTCAGTCTTTTCTTTTGTACTTTTTAGTTCTAAAAGAGAATAATAAAGGCCAAAATATTAAGATATAATGTATAAATATATATATATATATATATATATATATATATATATATATACACATATCATCTAGCATGTAGTTCTCATAAACATATCATAACATAAACTTTTATGGGTAATTTGGGAGTACTTACTTGAGCTCGGCTGATTGCATGCACCACACCCTTTTCTCTTTTCAAAGTTCTTTTTCTCTTTTCAAAATCCTTTTCAAAATTCTTTTTAAAATGATCTTCTTTGAAAACTTTCATACCAATTCCATAGTTTGAGTTCAGACACACCCGAGAGTGTGCCCAAGTCCCTCAAACCAAGGCTCTGATACCAACTTGAAACACCCCAAAAATACGGTCCAAAAAATTTCATTTTAATTTATAAAAAAAACATAGTGATCCAATCATCTCATAAAAACATAAGTGGTAATATCTCAAAACATTGTATCCATAACACATATCAAATATCAGAGTAAATCCTCCCAGGAAAAGTTATTGGCAGATACGATGCCCAAAGGAGAAGCAAGCAAGATGTCCTGGGAAGATTTCCTGGTGCAACTAAAAATGCAGTACTGCTCTGAGTAGGATCTACTAGAGATCAACAACGAGTTTCAAAACCTAAAGAAAGGAAGAATGAGCGTTACCGAGTACGCTGCAAGTTTTACAGGGAAAATAAAGCTTGTTCCTTACTTAGTTCCAACTGAACTCTCCAACATCAACAAGTTTGCCCATGGATTACCAGCGGACTTTGGTCCAATGGTCAAGCAAACAACCACTTTGAAAGCCACCATTTGGGCAGCCAAGAATGTTGAGACCCAAATAAGGGAAAAGGGTCTTGAAAAAGCTGAAGTTGGCGATAAGAAGAAGCTTGAAGAATCCTCAAGACCTGATAAGAAAGGAAAGTTCCCAAAGTCTAACCCGGATAACCAAAGTTATGGAGCCATGTGGTGTGATAAGTGCAAGAAGAAACATAGTGGGAGATGCAACAAAGAAGTGACTTGTTACAAGTGTGGGAGGACCGGTCACTATTCCAAGGACCGCACACATAATGATAAGGTAAGCTACGAATGTGGAGGCAAGGGGCACATGTCCAGAGACTGCCCGAGGAAAAATAAAGTAGTAAGGCCAGATACACCACCAAGGCCAAGGGCATTCCACATGATCCTAGATGAAGCAGATAACAACGCGAGGAATCAAGGATGAGGACTTCATATCCAAAGATCAAGATATGAAGTAGCCAAAAAGTGTAGCATATTAGAGGCATAGTATAGGTTAGACTTGAACACCTATGTAATCGTTTCAAGGAATAATATAAAACCTTCATTTTGTTATCTGGTGTGCTAAGTTCTTATGTGATTTTCTTGTATAGTGAAATGGAAAACTGCGAGACAACACTTGGGACGAGTATGAGTAGGTGTGAATGGTAGTAGAGGCCTATACTACCGGAAGCACAAGACTCGCACTTGCATCAGGGAAAGTCACAAGGTTACCAAGAAGCTAGTAATTGATTCCATTTTATTCAAGTATGTCGTTTCCATCGTTTTGGTAATGACTAAGAAAATGATTGTTATTTTGACCCTAGTGGTCATATCAAATCGAGTCCGACAAAGACGAGTATGTTATGTGGTTCAGTGAACCAAGTTCGATGTAGCATCTGACTTAAACCAGAAGAATGAAATCAAAGTGATCAATAGAAGTATCGCGCTCGTTGTTAAAGAAGTTGGTAGCTAGAAATGCTACATGTTAAAATGAGATTATATCACATTATAAAATGAAATAAGTACATTCCATTCCGCAATTTGACTCTATGAGACCTGGGTCTAAGCGTTGCAACATACGATGAGAGGTCATTAGAACGTGACCCATCGGTCTATTGTGGAAATCAAACAACTTATCTTAAGTTTTTTAAGAAGAAGAAGGAGTCTCTGATAAAGATCGATATTGTGACACGAAGGTCATGATTTAAAATCTAACATGAGATAGATCGAGCACCGCCAGCGGTCAAGAAGTCTAAGAGTTAGATACTCATTCAAGGGAATATAAAAGTTACGATTAGTACCTAGGATGAAGAGATAACATATGGAGTCATTATACAACTCTGTTTCGTTGATGATTCTGGGACGTAATCATCCTAATAGGGAGATAATTGTAACGCCCGCAGATTCGGGATAGTCAATTTAGAGACAATAAGTGTCAAAAATGACTTTTTATAGAAGATTATTTAGAAGTAATAGTCTTAATAAAAGTTCTAGCATATGTTACAAGGATTCTGTACATATAAAGAACGCCGAAATCCGAGTTATAACGAAGAAGTTATGGTGCGTCGAAGTTTTGCGACGGAACCGACACGACACTGCGCGACGTAAATAGTGAATTACGATAGAGTGCTTTTTAGCTTTAGTGATCTAAAAAAAAGTTGTAGTATATGTTAAACCAAGAGCGTGAATAAAAAGAACGCCCAAATCTGACTTTGTATGAGGAAGTTATGATTTTTCTAAGATTTGGCCTAGCAGTGCACAGCCCGGAATTCGAATTTTAGATCGAGCGGTTTTTGACCAATGCAACCAAAATGAGAGTTGAAGATCTCATTATTAGTAGCGCAACAATAAAAAGACAGACGAAAACGGAGCCCATATGTAGAAGGGGAAAATGACTCTTGAGGTAATTAACTTTTGCGTTTATACTCATTTAGTCCCTTTCCTTTTTTGTATTCAATATACCATCAAACTTGTTGTTTGTGTTCACCATAACCCTTTTGACCGGCTTTTGACCTGTGATAGCCGGTCAAAGGGTTATGGTGAACACAAACAACAAGTTCAATGGTATATTGAGTACAAAAAAAAAAGGAAAGGGACCAAATGAGAACAAATGCAACAGTTGGTTACCCTCCTGATTCATTTTTCCTTTACTCATTTACAGCAAATCCCACGTCATCTCCTACTGATATTATGAGATTCATTCTTGCTTCTCTTCAAAACATAACCTACGAAAGGACATTATTCATACATATACAACTTTGTAATGCACTTGAATATTTATTAGGGGAATCTTGACTAAGCAGACGCATTTCATGACTACATTTACATTTCCAATCAAATGATTTATCGTATCATGGATTCTAGACAAGTCTACAAATGAGTGGAATCACAAGTGTTGTGATTTTTGATTTTACTTAGCTTTAAGATCGAACTCATGGGATAAGATACAACATCAATATGTACAATATTATGGTGACGTGTCTACAAAAGCAGCATGATATTGTACATCTTGATGTTGTATCTTATCCCATGAGTTCGATCTTAAAGCTAAGTAAACTCAAAAATCACAGCACTTGTGATTCCACTCATTTGTAGACTTGTCTAGAATCCATGATACGATAAATCATTTGATTGGAAATGTAAATGTAGTCATGAAATGTGCCTGCTTAGTCAAGATTCCCCTAATAAATATTCAAGTGCATTACAAAGTTGTACATGTATGAATAATGTTCTTTCGTGGGTTATGTTTTGAAGAGAAGCAAGAATGAATCTCATAAAGTCATTAATATCAGTAGGAGATGACGTGGGATTTGCTGTTAATGAGTAAAGGGAAAATGAATCAGGAGGGTAACCAACTGTTGCATTTTTTCTCATTTGGTCTCTTTCCTTTTTTTGTACTCAATATACCATCGAACTTGTTGTTTGTGTTCATCGTAACCCTTTGACCGGCTATCACAGGTCAAAAGCCGGTCAAAAGGGTTATGGTGAACACAAACAACAAGTTCGATGGTATATTGAATACAAAAAAAAAAAGGAAAGGGACCAAATGAGTACAAACGCATAAGTTAATTACCCTTAAGAGTCATTTTCCCTATGTAGAAGTTATGAATTTTACGCGGTCATTTAACAGTATAATCTCCTCCTGGTGTTAAATTTAAGATCGGTCGAGAATTAGCCAACGGAGTCAATAGAAAAGTTGTAGATCTTGTTTTTACCTACGTGTGGATATAAAGAACGTTGAAAACGGATCTCGTATGCGAAAGTTACGGGGTTTAGAAATCGGCAGGGTGCTGCTGCAAAAGGGGTGACGTGACACAATCTTGGCCATTGCTTTCTCCCCAAGGCTTGCCACTAGATGGTGACATGTGGCACCAATTTCAGCCATATTTAACCCTAGAAATACATCCCCTTCCCACGCCTCCACCCTTCTCTCTCTACTCTCTCTCTTAAACCTCCTAAAAACTCCCCTAGCGCTTGACGGCTCCAAGATGAAGAGCTTTCAGCTCGGAAGTTCTGCCCTGCAGAGCATGGATTCTAGCCAAACCCCCTCATAGGTAAGATACGCCTACCTAATTTTTAATATAGCTTATATTTAAATATTGTAACGCTCTAAAAATTTCGAACAATTTTAAACTTTTCAAAAACAACCCATTTTCATAAAGTTATTACAAAAAGGTTTTCAATACAATTATTATCAGAGTCTTCCCAGAACCACATCATAAAACACAATCATGAGGAGCGGTACGATCACGCCTTTGCCTTGCCACGGTCTCCTGAAGAACCTGAAAAACATTAAACCACAACTGTAAGCCCGAAAGCTTAGTGAGATACCCCTAAAATACCAACCAAAAATACCATACACGCACAACATGCCATATCATAACAGAACACAGAACAGCCATGCGCTTCGGGTCTACTATGTGACTGGTCCACCGCACCGTCCTTCAGTCCACCTGGTCCACCCTCCGAGTCTAGCCATACATATCGAGTCTACAGTGTGATTGGTCTACCCGCAATGGGCCTTCAATCCACCCGGTCCACTCTCTGAGTCTACAGTATGACTGGTCCGCCCGCACTGGGCCTTCAGTCGGCCTGGTCCACTCTCAGAGCCTCGGCATGTCTGGTCCACCCTCTTGGGGCCTACAGCCTATCTGGACCGCTCACTGGGCCTTCGGGACAACCGGTCCACCCTGGGTATGTTGGCCTACAGCACAAAGCAGGACCCACCTCAACCCAACCCCAGTCCAACAACCATGTGCACATAAACATTCAATCATATAACAATTCACATCCAATCAAACCGATCTAGCAGATCACATAGCACAACCTCATCCTAACCAGGATACCGACCTAACCGGTCACTAGCATAACATCATCCTATATACCAGGATACCGACCTTAGCCAGGTCTCTAACATATACCATCCTAACAACCAGGATGCAAACATAACAAGCAATAACATAACAACGATACCCGAATTACAATCCGATAAAGGGCCGGCCTTGGTGCCGTAGAACCTGTCAATATAGTGAGGATAACTCACCTCGCAATTGCCGACTGAAAGATAAGACCAAGATGCTCCGACCACTGACACGATCTCCACCACTAGCCAACACCAACACTGAACTCAAAACAAATGCCAGCAATTACCAAAATGCCCCTGGAATTCAACTAGTCAACCCTTGGTCAAAGTCAAAGTCAACCTCCTGACTGAATCTACTCGCCGAGTCAACCCGATGACTCGCCGAGTCCCCATGCCCAGAACTTCCCCAATCAGCGACTCAACTTTCCGAGTCACCCCGAGACTCGCCGAGTCCAACAACTCTAAGTCCCCCTGCACTCAACTCACCGAGTCCTCCCTTGACTCACCGATTCACGGCTCGACCAGAAGAAGGTTAGGACCTCTCGACCAGACTCATCGAGTCCAAGAACAGACTCGCCGAGTTGTTCTTCCAACTCGTCGTGTTCCTTCCCATCTTCAAGCAACTCGCTGAGTACACCTTTGTAACTCGCCGAGTACCCCTAGATCTGAAACCATACAGAGGCTTTCCAAGCCATGCAGAAGCTCTAAACCATAGATCTACCCTTCTACAACCCATCCATCACGTAAAGTGGCAAACTTTACGTGAATCCAAGTAGATCTAAGCATTTTACACTCTAGGGTTAGGGTTTAGGACAAGATGGCTTCACCAATCACTCAAGAACATGGACTTTAATGCACTTTAGACCTTCTCCATTCCAGATCTAAGGTAGCAACCTCAGATCTAACCTCCAAGCTCAAAACACCACATGCTATCTTTTCCAAAAACTCCAAAATGATGAATAATAGCCCAAGCAACGAAACAATACCTCAAAGGAAAGCTCCAACAGAAGAGAAATCCAAATCCTTACAAAGCCCCTTGCTCCAAGCCTCTTAATTCTCCAAGATCTCCTCCAAAATCTCTTCTCCAAGGTCCAAATGCTCTCCAATCACTCACAAATGCTCCTTAGGATTTTCTGGACTTCAAAAGAGGGTAAAGAGGCTGGGGAGAAGGTATAATGTCCTTTAAATATGGCTCATCCTCCAGAATTAGGGTTTTTCTCCACTCAGCACCAACTCGCCGAGTCCAGCCGCCAACTCGCCGAGTTGGCCACTTAACACGTGACCATAGTCGTGGCCCTACTCACCGAGTCCACCCATGGACTCGCCGAGTTCCCCTTTCACATTTACACTTTGAACCCTGAACTTGTACTTCTGAACTCGGGATGTTACAAATATAGCAACGTTATTAGGACCTTATAATAATTATTTGAGTTATTATTATTAGTTATATAAGTGTCGTTATAATATCTTTTTAACCACTCGTGGTACGGGGAATCCGGTTTAAAGGGCCGCATAGGGTTGTTGGATTTCAGAAGTGCTATATGCCAAAATGGTCATGCCCTCCGGTGTTTTATGGCTGGCCCCTGTCTGTACATAGTAGGTGAAGAGTATTGTTTAACGCTTATATAATAGTAATAATAGTTAGACTATTAATTAGTCTCGGTGAATATTAGACTAAACTCTAGTGGTAATGATACTAGGTTTCGTCGAAAGAAAATAAATTAATAGAAGCGAAGCGCTGTCTGAGTTCGGAATCACCACCTTAACGAGTGAGTGCATAGTTACTTTCATCTTACACATAGATATGAAGTATTTTATATAAACTATGTGCTATGTGTGCATATTATCTGTATACTTGCTATCTATGCTGGATGAACAATTTTATACAAGTTTTAAATGATTTAAACTGTATATGTATTTTATATCTACGAATATATTGGGTAAAACATGGGTAGATGAATGATGAGAGATGAACGATGATATGAGTGAACATTGGCAACTATAGACTTAGTGCTTAATAAATAACATCGGCAGCTACGGATTTAGTTTCTATTGGATAAACATTGGTAGCTATGGACTTAGTACATGTTAGATAAACGTTGGTAGCTATGGACTTAGTACTTATTAGATAAACAATGGTAGCTATGGATTTAGTACCTGATGAATGAACTTTAGCAGCTATGGAATTAGTGCTTTACGAACGAGCATTGACAGTTATAGACTTAGTGTGTGTCGTATAAACCCTGGAAGCAATGGACTTCGGTTTGAAGGAATATAGGATAAATAATTCTTAGGGTAGACCCTTAAGAATAAAGAAGATATTGGGGATGGGTAATTGGGATAATTGTTTGATGATGAAACATAATAATTATATTATTGTGGGTTGAAAACCCTATGTACTCACCAACTTTCCCAACCTGACCCACTAGGTTCATTTGTATCACAGGTGTCGATATGAAATTACATTACACTGAGAGATTAAGGAGATATAAATCACTAGTGATAATGAATTTAAGTTTTATTTATGCTTATGTTTTTGTATTGACGATGATATCCCAATGTTTTAAAATGAATATAATATATTTCTCGGAAATGCTTTGATAACGTATTTATCATGTTTTATGGGAACAAATTTCGCAACATTTTTATTAAAAGAGATACTCTGATTTTTATAAAGCATAAACAAAATCGGTCTTTTCTGGCTGTGAAAATGGGGATGTCACAGATTAAGCCCCTACACTTCAGATCTAAGCTTTTTGTTTCTCATACACACTGAAAACGTCCTTTTAAGGGCAAAGTTTCCAACTTTACCTATTAATACCCTCATTTAACGGGTTTGGCTCAAACCCTACTCTCTAGAACTTAGATCTTGGTCCATAAGTCATCCATACTCCAAACCAAAGCATATAAACAGAGATCTAGGCCTTAGACATCATTTGAACACGTAAAGCTTCTATCTTTTACTCCATACATGGCCTTTTGGGGCTTAAAAGGCCAAGACAAAATCTTAGAGCTTGCATGGGGGCTCCAATGGCATAAAGTTTACACCTTTATGCCATAACAGCCCTTAATGATTCCAGATCTGAAGGTATCCTCACTTGGGACATCCATATCCCAAGGATCAAGCTTCTTGGACCAAAAACCAAATAAAGTGAAAATAAGGAGATCTAAGAAACTATTAGGCAGGTTAGAGACTTGATTACTAGAAAATGATGAGGATGGAAGGAAGTCTCTAGATCTACTATCTTCTCCTTAAATCCTCTAGCTTCTTCTTCTTCCACAAGCTTCAACAACACACAAAGATCACACAAAAATGGCTCACAAGCTCACAAATGCATTAGGGTTTCTGAAACTAGGGTTTGGGACTTGGAGGCTGGAAATGAGGCCAGCAAGTGGGGATTAAGATGCTTAAATAGGGTGCAAAACCCTGAAATTAGGGTTTCATCCCGGTACCCCTACTCGTTGAGTTGAGGCTCTCACCTCGTCGAGTAGGTGACTTAAAATCCCGCGTCGATTCTGGTTTCTATTCGACGAGTTTGGGGCTCCCAACTCGTCGAGTAGCTCTACAAAAGTGAATAAATTATAATTAAATGTGTACCATGAACTAGACGTTACAATATGAAAAAGACCCGATGGTTTTAAGAAACCAAACCAGTATAACACTGAGTTTACCTTATCTGCATAAATCGTTTTAACCGTTGAGGCACTTGCACACCACAGATGGAAATTCTGAGAGCGTTTTTGGGACTCTAACTATGGTCTAATATTTGATTTCATACTCGAAATATTTTTAGTAAAAATAATTGTAAAAGTCAAACAATCGGATGTTTTAGGTCAATTAGACATGAATCGTTAAACGCAATTTCCCGGAGTTCTACAACTCAAAAAATTAATCCACTCGGTTTTTGGAATCCTTGAATTAAATTCTATCATTTGCCGCCTTCGAAAAAAAATTGATGTCGGGAATTCGACACACAAATCGAAAGCCATTTTTTTGACATTTTAATGTCACAACACTCTATTACCTTAAGACTTGGTCATGTGGAACCTCTATTTATCAGCCCTTGTTGAATCATGGAAGTGACCCTCTTGAACTTAGCTACCGCAACCATCTCGCTACCCCAACCACATCAGCACCTGGAGTCAGCTACCACAGTCATTAGCTAGATTACTTTGTTTGACTTTTATGTAATACACTCTATTATCCTATATGCCTTGCATGGCTGCTTATAGAGTTGTAATCTAGTGTAGTTCTATGTCTCTAAAAATAAAGACATATTCTTCTGTAATGTAAAGAACCTCTCCTTCTGTTCACTGATAACTTATGAATTTCATCTTAATACAAATTCTAAAGTTATCATTCTATCACTCTTCACTCTCCACTTCTTACTTAAACATATCAGATTATAATCACTCTTCGTAGCAAGTCTTTGTGACTTATTCACTAAGTTTGATCTCACTTACTAACTTTGGTTTGAATGCATCCCATGTTATGAATCAACTTACGTGTATACTTGATATAACAATTGTTGTCATTTACATTACTTTACTTTCTGCATCTAACTCACTAACTTCTAACTATTAATATTATTGTTGAGCTAACAGATCCTTCGAGATTAACTATTCCGCTATATACTTGTTCTAACCATCTTGTTCAAGTGTGTCTCAAAGTTTTTATCTCAACAATTGGTATCAGAGCCATAGTGGTTGCTTTTTGAAAATCGGAACTCTGATTTTTCAAAGAGCCCTCTATACCACTGTAGCTCATCTCTAAACAAAAATTTCAAATGGTACAATCATTATCACTAAATGTTTCCAACAGTGTTGGTGGTTCCAATTGAGCCCCAATATTGGTTGCAAATGAGTATCACCACTGGTCTCAAAGGATGGAAAGGTGTCTCAGACGACTTGGTAGAGATGTCTGGAGATCTATAGAAGAAGGACCCCACGTTCCAGTCCTTACCCCTGTTCAAACTGATGGAGCCACAGCAAGGCTCGGAGGAGGTCAACCAGCTTTGAATCGTCCCACAAAAGATGATCTAGACAAGATGGAAAGTGATGCTATTGCCTTTTATGAAATTTCTTGTGGAGTTGCTCCTGACAACTTCGACATCATCATAAATTGCAAATCAGCAAAGGAGATTTAGGATGTTCTCAAAAACTTGTACGAAGGTTCAGAGCAAGCTCAAGACAAAAAGCTCACTACCGCACTCAACGGATTCAATAACTTTAAAGCCCACTCCGGTGAAAGTTTGGAAGACTCATTTAAAAGGTTCAACTTGATTGTTACAAAACTGTCCAATGTGGGTACCATCCGCAGCAATCATGAAACAAATCTGCAGTTTCTTAATGGCTTAGGAAGACACTAGACAATAGCCAAAATGATTGTGCAAGGTGAGAGGAAGATTCACTCCTTATCTCTCTATAAGCTTTATGGAGAATTGCAAGCTCAAGAGTCCACTGTACTCAAGGACTGCTCAGACTTCGGAGGACCACTCACATTAGTAGCCCAATCACCTCACACTCAAACCTATCCCACCTCGTATGACTCTCCACCGCAGTCATATGAAGCTAACTCAGAATATGACGATGAAGAAGAGTTTCAGAATGCCATTGCTCTTATCAGTCAGAAATTCAATCGCTTACCACCTTCATTTCGTAAAAACCAACAATTCAATCGACCACCTTTCAACCGTAACTTTCAAAACAATCACTTCCATTCCACCAAAAACCCTCTCCCTCCACCGCAGTCTCAGCAAACTCAATCCAAAGAAGTACCACCGCAGTCCCAATCAACTGACTCTGGTACCTCTATAGAAGACAAGAGTGACGTCATCATATGTCACAAGTGCAATAAGGAAAACCATTTTGCCAAAGATTGTAAGGCAAACATAGTAAAAGATAGAGCCTTCTATCTTCGAATGGCTCAAGAACTGGAAGATAAAGAAAAGAGAAAGGCCTACGTTGATCAAGTGAAAAGGAATCATCAAGTGTGGTCATCAGGAGACGAAGATGAAGATGTCCTTAGCAAAGGGAAAGGCAAGATCTGTATGGTAGCAACTGTTGATGAAGACAGCTCAACCAATCTAAAGAGGAACCATTGCTATATGGCTAAAGATGGAACTCTCGGCATTGTGGAATAGGTAAAACTCATGATTCAAAGTTTAAATTACAACATGCATGATTGTCAACCTTTCATAGACACACTCAATGACACTTGTGTTGCCGTCCTTACAGACTACAATAAAGCCCTAGATGAGAAGAACATCGCTTCGCAGGAGATGTTCCATGTTAGAGGAAGTTTGGACAATAAGAGACTCAAAATGGCAATGCTAGAAAAGGATTTAATGCTAGAATGCTTAGTGAAACCCAATTAGAAATAGCCTTAAATCAGAGAGATCTAGCACAAAATGAAATTGTACGTTTAAATCTGTTAATTGAAAAGTTTTTTAATGAAACTGAGGCCATTGAGAATCTTGTAAATAATGGAAATGTTGATAACACTTTTAACTAGGGTTGGTCCAATGGTTTCCCAACCGCAACGGACTCATCACCTCGGTTCACACCTGAACGTCCTTATGTCCCTCCAGACCCCAACTTCTTGTTTCCAGTCAATGACAAAACATTTCCTGAGGATATCCAAGCCCACTTTGGAAAACTTCATGATCTGAGTAATAATTGTGTTATAGAAGAGATTCTCCCTGAATCTTCTATTCATGTTAACAACACAGATTCTCAGACATCATCCGTAGTCGATGAGGAAATTGTTATTGAAAGTCCTGAAGTCTCTTTAGACTTCCCATCCTTACAGTCTGACCGCAATGTCTCAGACTGCAGTCACATACCGCAATCTGTCTCATTGCCTAATAATTATCCCAAAGAAGTATTCACTAAGACTTACTCTGCAGTAGTCCAAAGCACTACTCCACTGATCGAAGTCAAGAGTTATGTGACCATTGAGCCAATTAATAATGAATTACCAATTGAAAATTTTGAATTTGGTCAATGTTCTCAAAGTCCTAACTTCTCAATTTCGGATGAATCGAGTCACTTTTTTTCAAAATCCTCAAAAGATTCTAGGAAACCGCAAGTAAATATCACTGACTGCGGTTCTCCGAAGACCGAAGCAAAAAGAGTTTTTTAAAGAAGAATTTCGCTCTCATGGCAAGCAACGAGAAATTTGCTCAAAAGTTAAGAAATCTGTGAAATGTCCTAAATCAAAAAGTCCTGAAAAGTTTACTTTTTCAAATTATCATTTCATGAAAATTGTTTCCGAGAAAACAAAAAGAAAGGAGTTCACTGTTTCTGACAATACTCAAAAAATATCCAAACATGAGGATAAGTCTTTTCGTTCAAATGGATTTCAAATCTATTCTATCAATGATCCAAAATGGAAAGGTATCTTACCTACTCCAACATTTTCAGTGTCAAAATCTCAAAAATGGAAAGGAATTTTTCCAGCTCCGGCACCCAAAAGGTCATCTCAAATGTTTAAGAAATCACATCACAAAAGCTCTGCACGTGCCTTCACACCTGCCAGACCTGCACAAAACACCTTTTCAAAATACACAAAAAGGTCAAATCTGACAATCCTCGGAATGGACAAAAACATACTTTCTCTTCAAAACCTCAGACCAGGTCAAATGTCAGGAAAAATGACAAAAAGTTCTCTTGTCAATGTCAATGTAAAAGAATTCAAAGAACTTCCAACACCCAATATTTCAGGTTCAATTCTAATCTCTTCAAAAGTACTCATAATTACTCACAATCTCACAAAACTCCAAAGAACTTCAAACACCCAGGACTAGGTTTGAAAGTTGACTTAAAACCTGTCCCTGCCACCTCGCATCATGCATCGATTAACACATCGCATGTGACCTCGGGCTCCAAACTCACTTGGGTGCCCAAATTAACCACTTAGTTTTTGCAGGTGTTGTGCAAGGAGGATCAAGAAGAAGAATGGTTAATCGACAGTGCCTGCTCCTTGCACATGACCAAAAGGTTAGAGTACCTTCGGGATTTTAGGCTATATGAAATGGTGGAAATTTCACTTTTGGAAACAATGCAAATGGCATCATACGAGGCTACGGTGTTCTCACCACGGGGAACTTTTCCATTCAGAAGGCTGGTTATGTAGAAAGCCTTAAACACAATCTCATCAGTGTTGGCCAACTATGTAAAGCAGGCCATAGAGTGGAGTTTGATGATCAATTTTGTTACATAATGAAAAGTGACAGAAGTACTTGCTTAATCAAGTCAAGCTCCGAAGGCACAATGTATCCTCTAGATATCTCTCTCATCATTGGTAAACCGCAGCTGTGTTTTCTCTCTAAAGTTGTATCCGAAGTCAGCTGCATATGGAACCGCAAGCTAGCTCATCTCAACTTCAGATACATCAACAATCTGGTCACTAGAGAACTAGTTCGCAGTCTCCCTATTCTCAAGTTCAGCAACGATACTCTCTGTCCAGCTTGTGAATGTGGAAAACAAGTCAAGGCAAGTCACCCTCTGATAATGGATTCGTCTATTTTTGAACCACTGGAGCTGTTGCACATTGATCTATGTGGTCCATCAACTGTAGCCAATCTCCATCACAAAAAAATATATACTGGTTATTATTGATGACTATACATGCTTCACATGGGTCTTCTTCCTCAGACTCAAATCAGAGACACCGCAGATCTTTATCAACTTCATCAAAGAAATCGAACTTCAGATCAAGCTTCCAGTCTGACACATCCGCAGTGATAATGGAACCGAGTTCACTAATCATCATCTCAACAGTTTCTTGGTGTCCAAAGGAATTTTCCACAACTTCTCAACACCCCATACACCGCAACAAAATCGTGTAGTAGAAAGAAGGAACCGAACACTAGTAGAAGCAGCCAGATCCATGCTTAACTTCGCCCAACTTCCTCTCTACTTCTGGGCTGAAGCAGTAGCAACCGCGTGTTTTATTCAAAACCGAAGCATTGTGTGCAAACATCTTAACAAAACACCATACGAAGGTTTTAACAACCGCAAGCCGAATGTTCGTTTCTTTCATATTTTTGGGTGTAGATGCTTCGTGACCAACAACAGAGATCAGCTTAACAAATTTGCACCTAAGTCTGATGAAGGCATCTTCCTTGGTTATTCCACTAACAAGGTTGCTTATCGAGTGCTTATCAGGCGTACAAGGCTGATCATTGAAAGCTTCGATGTGAAATTCAATGATTCTCACATCCGCGATGCCCTTCATCCATTGAAACCACCGCAATCATGGAATGTGACATTCCTGCCTCTTCTGGTCCTTTAAACCTAGTAGAAGTCAATTATGATGATCTCTTCGAACCTGTTGAAATGGCAAAACTATCCGAAGTTCTTGTGTCTCCAGCAGCCCAACAACAACATGTTGACATTTTTGGACCATCTCCATCCGAAGTCGTATCTCTCAATACTTCCACCTCTCCGGTTGAGGGGGAAAGCTCTATTCCAGATCTAGCCACAACCATCGAGGTTCCAGTACTTGATGTTGTTCAAACTCCTGCCCGCAGAGAAGCATTTCCATCAAACGTATCTTCGGATTCGGATGATGAACTCATAGAGAATATTGATACTAGAACCGATCCAAGAGTTGTCACTCTCCCATCCACAGGCCGAGGGGAACCCTCTCAGGTTCCAGATAAACTCCCTTCAACAATCCAGGGGGGAACCTATCAAAGAAATGTCTCTCTCACTCCAACAAGTCAGGATGACTCAGCAGGCTGTTCTCAAATCTAGGGGGAACTTCCTTCCCCATCTGAAGCAACCTCTGATATTGAAAACATTCTGTCTACCGCAGTTGCTGATCATCTAATGCCTCGTCTACATGTATGGATGAAGGATCACCCACCAGGCCAAATTATTGGGAATCTGTCCGCAGGTATCCAAACTCGATCTGTCAAAGATTTATCTGATCATTGTCACTATGCAGCATTTATGTCCACAATCGAGCCTCGATCTATCAAAGAAGCTTTATTGGAACCAGATTGGATTTCTGCAATGCAAGAAGAACTGGAAGAATTTGAAAGAAACAAAGTGTGGCAACTTGTTCCCATTCCACAAGGTCATACTATTGTTGGTACAAGATGGGTTTTCAAGAAAAAGCTAGATGAATCTGGTGCGGTTATCAAAAATAAGGCAAGGCTAGTTGCTAAAGGTTATAGTCAACTCGAAGGTGTTGACTACGATGAGACATACGCTCCGGTAGCTAGAATAGAAGCAATCAGAATCTTCTTAGCTTATGCCTCTCACAAAAACATCAAAGTACACCAAATGGACGTCAAGAGTGCTTTTCTCAATGGGGAACTAAAAGAAGAGGTTTATCTTCAACAACCTCCCGGATTTGAAAGTATCGAGTTCCCTGATCACTATTACAAGCTTCAGAAAGCTGTCTACGGTCTGAAACAAGCCCCTAAATCTTGGTATGAAACTCTTTCTGAATTCTTAGTCTCTTCAGGATACAAAAGAGGAGTGATTGATCTCACACTATTTAGAAAAGCAAACGGGACTCACCTTATGCTTGTACAAATATATGTGGATGATATCATCTTCGGGTCATCTGATCAAGGAATGGTGGATGAATTTGCTAAGCTCATGACAAACAAATTTCAAATGAGCATGAATAGAGAGATTAACTTCTTTCTAGGTCTTCAAGTTAAACAAATTCAGCAAGGAATATTCATTCATCAAGAGAAATACACTACTGAACTTCTGAAGATATATTCTATGGATAACTGCTCTTCGGCTAAGGTCCCTATGGCCTTTGGATATAAGATCTCTGTTGATCCCTCTGGTGAATCTGTGGATCACAAGACTTATAGAAGTATCATTGGTTCGCTAATGTATCTCACCGCAAGCAGACCTGACATTGTCTTCGCAACCGGTGTGTGTGCAAGGTACCAGGCTGACCCAAAAGTGTCACACATGACCGCAGCCAAACAAATTCTTCGTTACCTAAAGGGAAGCAAATCTCTAGGTCTATGGTACCCCGCAGGTAATGACTTCAGTCTTCAAGCATTTACTGATGCGGATCATGCCGGATTCAAACTTGATCAAAAAAGTACATCTGGTGGATGTCAATTTTTAGCAGGAAGACTTGTCAGCTGGTCCTCAAGAAAACAAAGATGTGTTTCTCTATCTACCGCAGAAGCAGAATACGTGGCCGCAGCCAGCTGCTGTTCCCTAGTCCTATGGATGAAGACATAATTGTTAGACTACGGATACAGGATGTTGCGGATACCAATTTACTGTGACTTTGAAAATGCCATAACGATCTCTCATAATCCTATTCAGCACTCCAAAATGAAACATATTGAGCTACGGTATCATTTCATCAAAGACCATATTCTGAAAGGTAATATTGAACTCATCTTTGTTCCTACTCATGAAGAGATTGTTGATGTTTTTACAAAAGCACTTGACTCTACAAAACTCAATGTATTCCTACAAATGTTGGGAATGATGAATCCGGATCCAAAATTCTTTTTGAATTAACTCGTACCACAGACCTTCCTGGTCTCCATTGCGGTCCTTACTGAAAGTTACTTATAATAGATGGTTTTGGAACATTTTTTGTTCTACAGTCAATGTACTGCAACCATATACTATATTTATCTTTCATGGATCCTTCTTGTTTGTGTTTACTAACTTTTATATAAGTGCTTCTCTCAGCTTCTCACTGCAGTCCTTTCCTTGGTCATCCGCGATGACATTTCCAGCCGCAATGAAGTTTTCATCTGCAATCTTCGTGATAATTTCTCAACTGTTTTATCAACATGTGAACCTTTGTGTGCTATTTAATGATCCTTTATTAAATAAAATAAAACATTTTCCATAGAAACTGTCATCTTCTCTTTCTGAGTTATCCTTTCATCCGACCTATTTTAGGGATGATGACAAAAAGAACGTAAATCCAATAAACTCATCCTTAATTTGTCTTTTCCTCTCCCTAACCTGTCCCATCCGTTACAACTTCCTATCCCATCACCCCCACAATTACCTGACGTATAAACATGCGTCCTACTTTATATTAAATGCAAACCCTTTTTGGATATCTCCCAAAATCTTTTACAACCCGTTTTAATATATGTGGCTGAGATTCAATCCAAAATTCATCGATTCCCCCCAAAAAGCAAATCGACGTTTTTCCCTATTCTACCATTTATCTAGGGTTAAATCTTTTTTTATCTCTTTATAAACTCATCTTCTTTACTAAATTCACTTTTCGCGTTCTGAATATCGATCATTCCCTCTCAAAATAATCAAGAATTTTGTGTTCTACTTCTTCTTCAAACACTTTCCAAGTTCAACAATGGTGAAATCAGGAGTTTCAAAGAAGCAATCCAAGGTTTCTGGTTCGGTGAATCCCACAGGATCAGACTCTCCTTCAATCGCATCAAGCAATTTCCGAGCAATATTTGAAGATCACCCCTCCTACAATGCCCCAACCAAGCTTATGATCAAATTCCTGAAGAACCACATTATGTTTGGTCCATTCGATGCATTTACAGATGTTGTTCCAGTTTCCACTCGATTCAAATGTGCATTTTCTGCATATCGCCCACTAGAAAACTCTCAAGAAGTACATCTCAACCTCATCAACGATTTTTTGGTCATCTTGACCAAAGAAAAGTTTTTAACTGCCATTAATCTACTGGTTCACCCTTCTATCAAATTCTTCTCACCATCAATGGCTGACATCACATCCGCACTCTACCAAATGGGGTATCAGAAACCAATCTGAGGGATTGGTGAATTCAAAAAGAACCAACTGCCTGCGCTATGGCAGCTTGTATGCCACTTTGTGATCCGTTGCCTATCCGGCAAAATCGGAGGCATCGATAACATGGGACTCAAGCTCTTGGAATTGGTATGGATCATCTTCACCGGAAACGACGTCAACTATGGGCAAATCCTTTGGGATGATTTCATTCAGTATATTCCCAAGGAGCACCCAAAGGAGAGCCCAACCGAGCTCACATTTGCACGGTTCTGGTCGCTATGCATCTCAGACTTGCACGCGGATGCTGGCATCGACATGGGCAGTGACATCAACTTCTTTGTCACTAAAGATCTTAAAAGGTACAATCCTTCCTCCAATCAAACTGTATTTGGACCAATCCGCAAGCTCCCCACTCAGATTCTTACTTCTCTTGGTCTTGAGACTGTTGATGTCTCAGACCACATTGAGGCTACGGAGGGTATTGCCCCATACCCTTCTACCCCGCCTCTTCCATCCACAGCCATTAACCCTGAGGGTACCGCAGTCCCCTCTGTCACTACTTTATCCACCCTTTCTCAAAGAAGAAAGCAGTTAGTATCCAAGAAGAAACAAAGAACACCTAAGAAGGATGCCCCTAAACCAACCGCACCCACCAAGAAACGAAAAACCAAACCAACCACTGTATCAAGCAGTGATTCAGAAGAGGACAGGCAACCAATATCTATCCTTAAGAAAAGAAAAACCACCACTACCTCTAGCCATGTGCGTGACCGGACCGATGCTGAAGCCTCTCAAAAGGCTCCAGTAGTCCTTGGGGTGGATGCAGACCCATTCATCACCACCATTATCTTTCAGTCAGACTCAGAAAGTGAGTCTGATTCCGATTCTAATCATCATGGAGACACCCCTCCTGTATCACCCCAAAGGGATGATACTGGTTCTTGCCCTAAGGTCTCCATGGCTTCCCGATTGCATCTATTTTCTCTAGAGGAGTTGCACTCCATCCTTAATTCTGTCACCCAAACACTGCAAATACATTCCCATCCGCAGGGCAATTCTTTAGCCCATGCTAGAACTGGGCCGAGGCCATACTTGACCACGGGTCAAGGAGACCAAGGAATCCCAGGAAATCCTACTCTGTTTTCATCTTTTACAGGTGGTTTAGGCACGATGAGCACGAATGTGCTAGGATCCGTGAACCCAGGGGACATCTTGGTGCGAAATCAAGGAATTGACGGAAGTAACTCTAGCAATTCTTGGAGTCGCTATCAGCCAACAACCGCAGCAGAAATCAAAAAGTATGAAGCCTTCCGAAGGGCTTTCCAAGCCCGCAAGGAGCAACAAATCAAGCAGCAGCAGCAGCTAAAAGAACAGGAAATCCAGTCTGTTGCTAAGTATTGGGAAAATGCAATCAGTAATGCCCATACTGTAGCAACCATTCAAAAGGTTCAGATCTGGATGGATCAAATGGCAGAGACAATGTTGAAAGCTCAAGCTTCAGGCGCAGCCGCGGGTACCTCCAAAGTTCCTCCTACTCCAACTTTCATTCCATCTCCCACTCCTACAGTTAACCCATCACAAGACGAAGGGCCTGCAATCGAACTTAGCTCAGCCCCTACCTTCGGTCTTGATGATGAAGACATCCAAGAAGTCAACAAGCCAAACCCTTCAAATGATGACCTGATGATGCTTGAAGAAGAAAAGGAGTCCAGCGGTTCTCAACATTCGACTTCCAAGCCTAAAGAGAAGAAGAAAAAGAAGAAGAATGTTGTCACCCGGAAGGAGTTCATGAGCCTTCAAGCCAAAGTCGATCAGATCTTGGCTGCGGTTAAACCTACTCAACAACAACCTGAAGACACTCCAGGACTGCAGTCATTGATTGAAAGAATTGAACAACTGGAGACAAGGGAGCGCATGGCTGCTAAACGCATCTCTCTAAAAGTAGAGATGGGGATTCGGTCCCTTGGCAACAACCGCAAGGCTGACCATAAGGATTTCATGGCTGCAGCGGAACGCCTCATCTCGGAGGTGACTGCAATCAAGACGGATCTACAGGCTGCCATCGCGGATCAAGCCTCTCAGTCTCAGAAAGTTATAGATGAGACTCATAATGCTTATGAGTCCACTATATATGCTCTTCAAACAAAGATCAACAGACTGTAGAAATCTTTTTCCTCCAACTTCCATGGCCCTGAGATCCTCCAACTTACCAAAGAAATCCACAAGTTGCTTTTTAGCTCCTCCACTCCAACAAATTCCCAACTGGCAGAACTCCTAAAAGCTCAATTCCAAGAAGTTTATGCCAAAGTAGATGGACTTCGGCAATGGCTTAAGGAAGCACCTGCGCTGCATTCCTCAAGAGGGGGAAGTGAAGAAGAAGAAGAAGAAGTCCATCACTCGGATAATGCTCTTCATCAGAGTCCCCCCATCATCACTAACAAAATTCCCACACTGCAACCCTCACCGCAATCATCTCCCAAAAAGCCTAAAACTCCTCCTCACTTCAAAAATCTTGAGGAGAACATATCCTCACCAAGCCCAATTGATTCCCCTACCATAGCCCAAAAGAAAAGAGACTGGAGGTCAGCGAAACCTGCTGAAGAAATCTAGAGGCTAAGTGGTTTTGACACTCTCATAGATGAAACCCTTATCAATTCTTGGGTCAATCCTCACCGAAGGCTGCTAGATGAAGATTATATTCCCCATCTCACTTATGCAGAACCTCCTTCGGATGGCTACTGGGATGTTCCCATTTCACCCAATGCCAAATACTTTACAGTATTTGAGAAGTTTGACCAAAGC
The DNA here is from genome assembly GCF_051521515.1 of Lactuca serriola. Classification (NCBI taxonomy): domain Eukaryota; kingdom Viridiplantae; phylum Streptophyta; class Magnoliopsida; order Asterales; family Asteraceae; genus Lactuca; species Lactuca serriola. The sequence goes on from NC_136411.1 coordinate 113,813,249, forward strand.
CTTCCTGATGCCAAAAGACTGCCTATGGAGTTTGAAAGACTGGCTCAATTCTTTACTAAACATTCCTCTCCCATAGAGCACATTTGGTCCAATGACAGGCCATCCGCAGTTGTGAACTACAAGCCTCGGAGATTCATGAAAGCTGAATTCTTCCAATACACCCTCACCTAAAAGGGACATGACTATGTCCGCACTCAAGCAGACTTTCCCCACATGAATCCGGAAGAAGTGTTTCTCATAGCCAGAGTGTTTCAGAACAAGGCTGGGAAGCATCCAAAAATGAAGATTGCACTTGATCGAGTCAACAACTTCTTGAGAGAAACGGTGTGCGACTTTGCCAAAATTGATGCGGACATCCATCCCATCATCTCCAAGAAATTTGATCTTTCACCTCTCGACCCCTCACTTATGCCCACCGAAGGCTTTGCTGACAGATCAGTAGCTGCAACTAACTTCCCAGAGCTTGGCATCATTTTCAAAAGAAAAATCGACAATGTCAAATACTTCATTCCCATAAGTGCCACGAACCGCCTGTCCAAGAAATAACTTGACATCTGCCGGACCGCAGTTGAAAGATCGAAGCATACTACTGCAGAAGTCAAGTTCGAGATTACAAGAAGAATCACATGGCTGGAAAACGTCAGGAAGTTCTGGTGGATTTTGATCAAGTTCCTCAAACTTGATAGCCAAATCAAAGATAAAGAGGTCACTTAGAGGGGAATTGTTGAATCATGGAAGTGACCCTCTTGAACTTAGCTACCACAACCATCTCTCTACCGCAACCACGTCAGCACCCGGAGTCAGCTATCGCAGTCATTAGCTAGATTACTTTGTTTGTCTTTTATGTAATACAATCTATTATCCTGTATGATTGCATGGCTGCTTATAGAGTTGTAATCTAGTGTAGTTCTATGTCTCTATAAATAGAAACGTATTCTTCTATAATGTAAAGAACCTCTCCTTTTGTTTACTGATAACTTATGCATTTCATCTGAATACAAATTCTAAAGTTATCATTCTATCACTCTTCACTCTCCACTTCTTACTTAAACATATCAGATTATAATCACTCTTCGGAGCAAGTCTTTGTTACTTATTCACTAAGTTTGATCTCACTTACTAACTTTGGTTTGAATGCATCCCAAGTTATGAATCAACTTACGTGTATACTTAATATAACAATTGTTGTCATTTACATTACTTTACTTTCCGCATCTAACTCACTAACTTCTAACTATTAATATTATTGTTGAGCTAACAGATCCTTCGAGATTAGCTATTCCGCTATATACTTGTTCTAACTATCTTGTTCAAGTGTGTCTCAAATTTTTTTCTCTCAATAGCCCTCTCTCCCTCTCTCTCTCTCTCTCTCTATCTATCTATCTATCTATCTATCTATCTATCTATCTATCTATCTATCTATCTCTCCCTCTTTCTTGCTACTTGGACCTTGGAGGTCAACCCCTATATGTCCATCCAAACAACTTCTGTGAATTCTAATTAGAGAATAAGAGAACAAAGACTTTTTGTCTTGACTTAAAATACAAGCACAAATGGATGAAGAAAAAAAGACCAGTTAAATGTCGAACATCACCCATTCAACTTCATCTTCCAAGCTCTATAAGAAGTGTAAGTTGCAACCATAAGACCACCAAGAAACCACCACAACCCCCCCCCCCCCACACACACACACACACACACTTTCCCCACTGTTTTAGTCGAGCTCCACCACGACTCTCCTTATGTTTTTCCGTCAAGCAAGCTGCCAACCCCCTCCCCCCTAAACTAGGTAAAATAGATTATATGTTCATTTCTGTACTTTATCCCCCCATGGTTGCCTTTATTAACTAACGTCTGTTGCCAAGGAATTCGTAAAGTAGTATAGTCAACTCGTTGCTTATAGTGATCCATCATGATAGATCTCATAAGATCATTGTTATAGGACTAGTATGTGACGATCGACGAGATGGGTCATAAGGGTAGATTGTCGTAAGATATCTATGTTATAAGATATATTGTTTGGTAACAGTTGGTTTTGAAGGTTTGATAATTATAGTTTATTATCATGATAATATTGTGGGATTGAAAACCCTATGCGTCTCACCAGACACCAGGTTTTCCCAAACCTGATCCACTCAATCTATATGTATCACAGGTAGCGGTGTTAAGGTTGTTGGATCTTGAATAAGATATCGAGTGATTAAAAAGACAAGCATGCTATAGATTTCAATACCGTTAGGTCTTTACACTATAATTTATGTACTTTATTGATTATGACATCCTCAGGTTTTTGTATTTTAAAACAACACTTTATTCAAGATATTTAATAAAACATGACAGTTTCCGTAAAATGTAGTATTGTGATGGGATTTTCTACAAACAAAAATAATATGGTTTGGAAAGCCTACAGAAAAGTTTTTTTTCGGTTATGAAAAATAGGGAATGTCACATTTGGGAAATACACTAATTTTCGTACTTACAATTGTGGATTAAATATTTTTCAGGTAGATCTTCAGTTTGTGTGAAGGTTCCAGTTTGACTGTATTGTACGCGCATCGCAGACGATTAGAACTTCCACCGATCATGATTTGATACTATGTATTTTCCAAAACTCAGTTTTGATATATTTTTACTCTGATCTTTTATGAAAATGTTTTGGATGAATTACTTATTGTTTTTAAAAGAAAATTTTGTTTGAAAAATGGGACGCTACAGAAGTCTTTCTCGGAGGGTGGGAACTTTGCAATAGTTACACCCGCCTCAAAGAGCTACATAAGAGAGATGGAAATAAGTACATATGAACTTTCTTCACTAAACTGTTAGGAACGAAGATCAACAATTATATTGTCTAGCATTTGTTTTTTTGATGTGTAGGAGGGAAACACGTATGTTGAATCTAACAGGGGTTTCCCCTCTTGCGGGATCGAAAAGTAGAGGTTTTAATATGGTGGAGTCTACTTTAAAAGCTTCCTTATGAAAAATGACAAAACATAAGAAACCGTACATGAAAAATAATACATAAATATGTCATTTGCTTTTGATACATTTGGTTTCCTTGTGCCATATGTTGTGGAGCTTCTCAGTAACGTTCAGTAACTCATGCATAGTAATGATATGATACCAAGATCTATGAATATAATTTAAAAGAAAAAATGACATTATTTCACATAAATGGTAACACCAAGATCATGTTACGTATAGTAAATATAAGAATACCGTCAGAACTCAGATTTATCTTCTTTGTGTTGTTTTTTTGGCTTTATAAATGAATTTATTTACACATTCTTTCCTGATATTGAAACTTCAACATGTTATAGCATAAAAAGGTAAAATGCATGATATTTTCGTAAATATGTTATTTTGCAAATGACTTTTCACTACTTTAGTTATTACATTCTGAAATTATTGTGCATGCTCTAAGGCAATCATGTAAAATCCAAACATGTTTTTCTCAAGTTGAACCCTAGCCTTTGATTCATCTCCAAAAACCTACGATGTGTACAAAAGGATGACCATTCTATCCACTTGGGGTGTAATCGTAGATGTACACCTTCTAAGAAGAGCTCGGAAGCAAGTGGTCACAAAAACTTAAGTACGACTACTTCTATATCTTTAGACTTACGGAGAACTTAAACTACACATCTATAGTAACTACTTTGCTAAATCGAATTAAACCTTCCACGGGCCCACATGCACAAATGCATGGTCAAAACGGTTTTTAGAGTACCTCTATTTGGAACTTTTCTTCTACTAATTTTACTTTTTATGTCAACCAATTATTACTTATTAAGTGTTTATTTTGTTATCTTGCTTTTTAGATTTAATCTCCCCAATTATATTTAAATTTCAATTCTCTTATATATCTTCACGAGTTACTTCAATAATATATCATTTATCAAATGTTAAATTGATACAGATTAATAACTAGTTGGTTAAAATATGATGGGAGCTTAAAACCAACAAATCAATTTTAGATAAACGATCAATTAGTTTTTTATTAAAAAAGACTTTTGAAAAGATAAACCATTAAAGAAGACTTTTAATGACAGATTAAAATTTGTGGAAAGCTAATACCATAAAATCTAGGGGTGAGCGTGATGCGGTTCGATACGGTTATTAGCCAAAACCTTACTACTAACCGCAAATACGGTTAATCCATTTTCAAAACCGTTTGGTACAGTTATTTTTGCGGTGCGGTTAGGCGGTTATTTTTGTGTTGCGGTTATTAACCGCATAGATTTGGTGCAGTTATTTTTTTTTTTGGTTTTGAACCACAGCTTAGAGCTCAAACGATTTTAAGAGTTTAAACATATTTACTTCTAATAATAAAAAAATTATAAGATATCAGACAATTAACTTAAATCATAAACAACTAATATCTTAAAAACGTCAAATCAATAGTAATTAACAATAAATATCTTAAAATTGTCTAATTTCACTATTTTTCAAAGTTAAACATAACAAAAAATCAACATTTTTGTCTTCTAGTATTTTTTTCATCTTTCATCTTTGAAACTTGTTTTATTTTTAATATTTAATATATTAATAATTAATAAAAAAAATTATATATAATATATGCGGTGCGGTGCGGTTTTTTAAAACTAATAATCGCACCGCACCGCAAATTTGCGGTTTTTGAAAAACAGAAAACCTCACCATCGGTTTATCGGTTGCAGTTTATGCGGTTTTTGCGGTTAATTTTAATTGCGGTGCGGCTTTTGTTCACCACTAATAAAATCAGTAAGTCATAGTTTAAATCTATTTCTTACCCATGCATTCTATTTAGTTGTCATATACCCTTGTAATGAACAAAAACACTTTATGATTATTTTTGCTTTCAAACAATAAACCAATCTCATTCTCCTCGTCATGTTTTTTTCTCTTCGTGAGTCAATTTGGCGCCTTTCGTTGTTGATGACTTGATTCATCCAATCTTTAACATAGAGACATTAATTTTAAAAAAAATAAAAATAAAAATAAACACACACGTTAACATAAAAAATGTTGAATAAATAACAAGATTAGTAGCCAAAGATATGTATATATCTATATGCTATTGTTTGGAACGCAAGGTTAGATAGACTTTAGTTTAAATAACTTCTTCAATTCAAGGGGGTGAGTTTCCAAGTTAGAAATAATGGAGGGTGAATGTGCAAAATATATAAGGGCACATTATGATGAGTGGATATTTCACGCCATGTAGACATAATCATGAAATACTTCTTAAGCATAGAACACAAAGTGGGCCTCCTACTAATAGACAAAATCCAAAATTCCACTACACTGTCGCTCCTTATTAATTTACATGTCAAAAAAAAAATAGCACAATTGTATTATTTCATCGATTTTAGTTGTTTATTTCTTGTTTTGATTAATTTGTTGTACTTTTATTTGACTTATCTAAAGTTTAGTTTTCTTCGGATAATCTGTTTTGTATGATGCATATGGTATGTACAAAATTCAAAGTTTTTAAACTAACCATTATAAATAATAGTTTATTGTCTAAATCGGTATAATGATAAAAGTACGTGGTCATTTTATTTATTGTGCCAAATCTATTTAAACAAATCAATATATGTTAAAAACATTATATATATATATATATATATATATATATATATATATATATATATATATATATATATATATATATATTATGGTTCTTTATTGAACCTCACCCTATACGGGGAAAAGTTCAATAGAGAACCATAATTATTAGTTCTTCAATGAACCAAATCTTTTTTTCAATTTCTAGAGTTTATTCTTTATCGAAAAAAAAATCTAAAAATATCTAAATTCATATATTAACATTGTGCATGTGAAAAATATTTTTCGGATTCACCGTGTGAATCCGGATTCATGTTGTGAATTTTCAAAAATTCGCATTGTGAATTTGACGTAAAAAAATAAAAATAAAATTGAATTTTATATCATTGGAAAAAGGATAAAAAGTTATGAATTTCTATATTTTTAGTTTTCTTTTTTTTATAAAAAATAAGTTCTAAAAGTTAAAAAAAAAATTGATTCCTTAGTTAATTATGATTCTTTATTGAACCTCACCCTATATATATATATATATATATATATATATATATATATATATATATATATATATATATATATATATATATATATATATATATATATAACTACGTCATTATATTTTCATCTATTTTCAATTACAACAGAACAAAAGATTTATCATTTACGTGTGTGTGCAGTCCATACTTGCGTCCTTCGTTAGGATTAACTTTTTGGTCGGGAAAGGGGATCTTGTGTTGGACTGGACTTTATTTGGGCTTTTTACTGGACCGGTTTTTAACATAATTTTTACAACTTGTATTTTCATGTTTTATAATTTTAATCTATAATCTATATCATAAACATTGCATTCTTTATAATTTTTGTATTCTTTTATAATTGTAGCAATTTTTTAGTTACAATTTTCATTAGGATTATAAAAACAAAAAATAACAACACACTTCCATTTACTTATTATCCCATTCTACTTTCAATTCTACACATTATAAAAAGATATACACAATCATTCAGTCCCACAACCAACATGAAAGAGGTAAATCAGAATATCCCTAGATCAAGGAAGATGGGCTCGTACTTTAAAAAATATACCCAACTATAGCAATATCATCCGAATACAAAATTTAATATACAAATAAATAAAAGGTGTGTTGCTATTTCTTGCATTTACTCCTTCGTGACCCACCTCCGTCCATGAATCTGATACCCACCATACATTTGTTCACTACTACTCTCACCGCCACTCTCGCCGCTCGTATATCCCGAAAGCTTCCGCTGGTGGTGCCGCCTCTTTTTCTTGGCGGCAGAGGCACCACTGTCGCTGAAGCTTCCGTTTAAAAGCGGATCGTCGATTCCGCGTATTATTCTTTTCGTAGGCGATTCATTGATACAACTATCGTCTTTCGTTCTCTTATCCTTGTTCCCCTTCTTTATGTTTTGGGAAATTTTATGCAGTTTTTGATTGAATCTTGTGAACCCTTTTTCAACAGGTACTACAGCTTGATTCATAGTAAACCTCAGATCATTAACAATCTGCATCAAGAAAGACAAATTCAAAATAATTCAAAATAGTTGATATGAAAAGAGAATGAGAATGTGAATGTGAATGTGAATATTTACGTATTCGCCACCACCAACAAAGACATCGCGAACGCTTTCTCTAATGGCGGTTTTGGTCTTGATGTCGTTATTGGGTTGAGGGAGGCGTAGTTTTGTAGGGCGTTCACTGTCTCTAATCTCATCAGGATCGATTGGACAATCAGTGGATGCATAGTCTCCAAGAACTGAAACATTTCCCTTAAAAAGGTCTCCCATTAGCTCATATGGCTTTGAAGGGAACACGTATAGATGAACCACAGAAGCAATCCCCATCTGTCCTGGATTAATACAATAACACCTGTTAACCTTCAACACCAACAATGTTTTTTTCTAAGGGCATTTAAAAAAGGGAAATCTACTGAAAAGTCCTTATGTTTAGGCCTCATAATCAATTTCTTTTTAGTCAATTAAGTCCCAAAAACCGTAAATTATATTCATTTAAAAAAGGGAACACTTTTGGCCCAGATTATAAAATTTATTACAAATTTGGTCCAAAATTTACACTTTTGGCCTAGATTTTAAATTTTATTACGAATTTGGTCCAAAATTTACACTTTTGGCCCAGATTTTAAATTTTATTACAAATTTGCTCCAAAATTTACACTTTTGGCCTAGATTTCAAAATTTTGTTACAAATTCATCCTAAATTTTGTAACAAAATTTTGAAGTCTAGGCCAAAAGTATAAATTTTGGACCAAATTTGTAATAAAATTTAAAATCTGGGCCAAAAGTGTAAATTTTGGAAGTTGGATGACCGGGTAAAATGGTCAAAATGAATACAATTTCTGGTTTTTTGGACTTAATTGATTAAAAAAAAGATAGGGACTAAATCGATTATGAGGCCTAAACATAAAGACTTTTCAGTAGATTTCCTTTAAAAAAAATCTACCAACTATGGCTTTGTATTTGGATGACATTGCTATAATTATGCAGATTTTTCAAAAACAACCAATGAAAGTAGGTTGTTATTTTTTTGAATTAAAACTATATTCGACTAGATTTGATCAAAGAAAATTACCTCAATGCAGATAATGAAATCTTGGATACTGGATTGGAACTGTAATGTTTGAGCAATGGGACTTCTGACTAGCCCAAAGGAAGAAAGAAGGGCAATAGCCACACCTTGCCACCATGTCAAAAATACAATCGATTTAAATGTTAAAAATTTCGCCAGTGGATGAATATGTGCCAGCTCATCAGCTGTAATTTCATAAAACATAACTAAGCAATACAGAGCCCATGATTGACTGAAATTTAAAATAACAGCTGTGTAAGGATACCTACACATTTAAACAAGTTCAAGAAAAAAAAATGTTAGTAAATAATTCTTTTATGGTTTATAATCCACTTGGAATCACAAATTGTGAAATCTTATCTTACCCACAACCCCATTTGAATTCACCTTCACAATATACATCAAAGGCTTCAAGAATCACAGCTAGAACAGCTGTAAAAGCCTTTATAATCATCTGTTAAAGAAGGAAGCAATATGTGATTATGTGTTATGTTCATCATCAGCAATAAAAAAGAGAGATTTTTTTTTTTTTTTGTTCATGAGGAAACTTACATACTGTACAATTCCAATTTTGATGATTTGGTAAACCCTTTGACCTAATTTCCATGGTTTTAAGAAGAGACTCATTGGAAATACATGTTTGAATGTTCCATGTTCAGAACTTGGCTCAAGTAGAGGGGTTTTAGATCCTGCACGCCCTTCTCTCTCTAGAAACTCAATTGCCCTTTCCTCACCCCCTTACAATATAAAAAAATAAAAACATTGTCAAGGTTTCTGGATTCTTGATTTAAGTTGGAAGAAGAGAAACATACCCAAGCATGCAATAAGATATCTTCCAAAGCAATACATGGCAAAAGCTTCATAGCAATCTCGCAGAATCTCAATATCAACACTGATTGATGGATTCAACAACGATATAAACTGCAAAAAGAAAATTATAATTATACAATTGGTATGTATAAGATTTGATAATGTCATAAAGATAAATTCAGCAAACCAATATTTCCAGAGATATGAATATCAAAAGATGCCTTATATGTAAAACAGTAAAAGCAAACAAAGTTTTCCTTAAATATCAATAAGTCGTTGCTTACTGATTCAACTGCATAACAAGGTGCCATGAGTATAATGCCAAACAAAAACTTCTGTTCCTGTTAACCAAATCAAAACAATCAATCATCAGTCGGAGATCAATTACACGCAGAAGCTGATCGAGATCTATTGATTTTCAATTTGAGTTTTCTGTTTTTAGTTATTGTAGAGCAGACGACCATATGAGCATCTTTAGTGCAAAAGAGTTCATATGATCGACAAGAACGAAAAAACTCAAAGTTTGATAAATCGAAAACAAATTAAGCATGTTTGTGGATATATATATATATATATATATATATATATATATATATATATATATATATATATAGAGAGAGAGAGAGAGAGAGAGAGAGAGAGAGACCTCGGGATTCTTGTAAGCAGAGAGGTGTTCGAACAGCAAGTAAATTGAAAGGGTTAGACTGATGAAAACAAAGACACCAGCAACTACTGTTGGCCATGGAGGTGGAGACAACTTGAGAGCTACGACCAAATTAGAAAAGTCTCCTGGTCCCAACTTGTTCATCAGCAGAGCTAAAGAAAAACAAGGGTTTGCTTCAATGAACTTAGGGAGAACTCCTGAAAAGGGAACAAGATTGATTGAGTGATTATAATGATTATTCTCCCTCAAAATCGAAAGCTTAACCCCAAAACCCTGGTCAATTGGTTGGATTTGCAGTGGATGTTCATAAATTGGGCGGGGATACGGAGGATTTTGAGAGGCGGATTGCAATTCCGGGAAGACCGCGATTGCTTGTCAAAATTGTAACCTGTAGATTTCATATTTTTTATTTTATGCAAGATATTTTTTAAAAATACACGTATATGAGTTTTATATTATACTACGTTTTATGAATAAATATCTTTTGAATCATAAAAATCAAGATAATAATTTCATATCTAAAATTTTAAAGTTTAACTCTATGTAATAAATAAATAAATAAGTATTTTCATTTACTTTTGTCGTTTCAATTTGTAATAATTGTATCTAACTCATTTGAATTTTGAAGTCTCGTAATCAATTTTCACACCCAAAATACAAAAATAAAAGTAAAATTCACACAACGTCATGAAAATATGAGCAATTATAAGTAATTGATACGTTAATACATTACATTTGGTACTAAGTTTCCTCCTCCTTTTTTTGTAACAAAATGACATTTTAACAATTTGATATGTTGCACTTTTATCTGTATTTTTAGTTTTGGCAATTTCTCTAATAATAATAAAATATAATACAAATTAACTCGTAATTGTATAAATAACTTAAAATTACTCTCTCGCTGATATAAACAAAAAAAAAATCATCTAAAATGAAAAATATTAAATAGAAAAACAGTCAAACTCCTTACTCATTAACCAATTTTTAGACAAGTGCATAATTCGCAAGAAGTTGGTCCGACACAAATTCCACTATGTGACGCAAAGGTAATGCTTCAAGAGTTCAATAAGTCAAACTCCAACATGTTAAGTTAACACGATGGGCCAAATATTGACTAATTTGTGATTATAAAGGCAGGCTAATTTAAGCCCAATAGCAAGAAGATGTTACCTATTTCAAAGCTTAATCATTTCTTCTAATAAAAACGTCACGTGGTATTCTATTAGCTCCTTCACCTTCATTTTTCCCGATCAAATCTTCTAACTGAAATTCCAACTTTACCCTTCATCCTCTCTTCTAATAAAACAGTACAAAAAACGTCACGTGGCATTTTATTAGCTCCTCCACCTTCATTTTTCCCGCTCAAATCTTATAACTGAAATTTCAACTTTGCCCTTCATTTCGAAATATAATTGTGTTCCTTGTTTTTCTGTATTTTTCAAATGTCAACTTTCAAATTTTTTTCAATTATACCATATATATCTGTTACAATTCTGGAATAAAATAAGTTTTAAATTTATACATCTCTATCTAATGATCTACTGTATCTACGGTTTAATTATCATTTTTCCTATCTACGGTATCAATGGCAATAAATCAGGGAAATGATTAAATTTCTTTAAAATAACACTAACAAAATTAATATCGATTATCATATTTTCCTAATTTAAACATTTGTATATATATACATCTTTTCATTCGTCTTTACATTTCTGTTTCAACACAATTTCATAGATCAATTTCCATCATCGGGTTAAGAAGACTACAATGGTCTTTACCTTTCACATGTTATTTTTTCATCTGCATTCATAATCGATTTCATCACTAGTGTTTGCTTTTTGTTTTTCATATCTCCAGGTATACTCATCGATTTCTTTTTGTGGACTGCATACTCAATCAGGTACTCATCTTCTCCTTTGTGTGCTTCATAATTATAGTCTATAATGTATAAGAACGGGGGCATAAAAATAATTATCACAATTGTCGATTTTTTATGTTTTACGATCATAATGTGAAACAAGTTTCCGAATGAGATAAAACACATCTGGTTAATCCATTCTGAATCAGATAATCCTTTATGCATCTTATTTGAATATGTTTTTCATGAAAACATTTTTAAATAACAGTGAAAGTGTTATGCTCCTCAGGTGTTTCTTCACACGACAGTGACACTGTCAAAGCTTTAGAGACTAAGCATCCATACAAGCCACCCCATCCATGTCGAGCACCATTTATTCTGAGCCTCCCCTTATAGTAGATATTGGCAATGTCCTTGGTTGTATTAAATTGTTTCCTAAAGTAACTTCATGCGGGAGAGACGGCTTGAGAGCTCAACATATTTTGGATGCTCTATGTGGGGAGGGATCTGATATAGCCACAGATTCCTTACATGCCATCACCGGCAGTGGTTAATTCGTGGCTACGGGGAAGACGTCGGTCATGTCTTGCAAAATTTGTAGCATCTACACCTCTTACTCCGCTCCTAAAACCTGATAATGGAATCCATCCTATTAGTGTGGACACTATATGGAGGCGTTGGTTTCAAAAGTTGCTATGAAAGGAGTTGGTAAAGAAATGACATGATACCTTAATGACTTTCAATTTAGAGTAGGTGTGTCGGGTGGTGCTGAAGTTGTACTTCATAGTGTCAATAAGGTGTTGAGTGCATGTCATGATGATGGATCTCTTGCAATGCTTATTGTGGATTTCTTGAATTTCTTCAATTTAGTGGATAGATTTTCCTTACTTCACGAGGTCAGGGTGAGGTGTCCTTTCATTTCCTTATGGGTCGAATTCTTATATGGACATGTAACAAGGTTGTATTTGGGAGATAAGCATATATGGTCCACTACTGGAGTCCAACAAGGCGACCCTTTGGGACCACTTCTTATTGCTCTTGTATTGCACCCACTTATACATCAAATTAAAGATAATTGCAAGCTTCTTTTTCATGATTGGTACCTTGATGATGGGACCGTCATTAGAGATTCAGAGGAGGTGGCCAAAGTATTGGACATCATTAGGGTGGCAGGCCCAGGATTGGGGCTTGAGTTGAATATTAAGAAAATTGAGTTATTTTGGCATTCATGCGATAGAGGAAGCTACGTACATGTTTATTCCCTGCTAACATTGGGATATCGTTATTAGGGATGAAGCTTCTTGGGGGATCTGCTAGTAGAGATGCGAGTTTTATTAGCGGGTTAGGCGTGAAGAGGGTTGCCAAGGCTGTTGATTTGATGCGCCTTCTACCACAGTTACATGACCCCCAGAGCGAGCTCCTTTTTGCTTCGATCTTGTATGGGCATCACCAAAATTTTCTTTGGCCTGAGGACGTGTCAACCTATTCACATGGAAGAGGTTGCTTTGTGTTTTGATAAAGGGTTACGTGGGTCAATTAAGGACATTGTGGTTTGTGGGGGTCCGTTCTTTGGAGACCTTCAATGGCGACTGACTTCATTACCAATAAGATTTAGTGGTTTGGGGTTGTACTCAGTAATAGATGCTTCCTCATATGCTTTTGTGGCCTCGCGAGCTCAATTATGGGTGTTACAACACCAAATCTTACGAGATAGTGGCATATGTGGTATGGATTCAGATTATGTTTGTGCTTTGGCCTGTCTTCGTGATACGATTCCAGGTTTTGACTTCATCTGTTTCACTAATAAGGACACCACCCCTCCAAAAGCCCAACATTCATTGGCGAGTTCCCTTTTTAGTAAAATTTTCCAAGACATGGAAGTTCACTTCGACAAGACGGTTAGGCATAAAACAATTTTTAAGTGTCTAAGGGCCCTACATGCTCAGGATTTTCTTATGAATACTCTTATCGATGGTATTGACCAACATATGTCGCTAGTGGAGTATCATGTCATCCTCAAGTATCACCTTATGATCCTTTTATTTCTAGTTGATGAGACTTGTCCTGTTTGTCGCAAGGCATGCTTAGACTCCTTTGGGGAGCATGCAGTTCATTGTAAATAGCTCCCGAGTTTCAAGTACCAACATGATCTAATTAGGGATGTGTTGGATTAGGTGTCTAAGCCCATAACTATAATCGGTATGTACTTTAATTGATAGCAGCACAGTCCTTTTGGGTTGCCCTCAAACCTAGCAACCGAACAAGGAAATTATGAAATGAGAGATATTTTTTATTATAAGATTAATAAATTAATATAAATGATTTATTAATATGTGAAAGATTAATATATTAATTATAAATCATTAGGTTTAATTAATAGTTAGCCAGAAATTAATCAGAATTAATTTTAGGGTTAAAAGTATTAATTATAAAGTGTAGGGACTAGCTTGCAATTATCAGATAGTTGAGTGGAAGGCTTCAGAACCTCCTTAGAGGGAGGTGGACGAAATATATAGGGGAAACCCTAAGGATTTCGTCCAAGGGGCTTTGGATAAGGTCTTTGGATTAGCTTAGGCCCCAAGCAAAGGAGTATTAGGGTTTTCCCAAAACCCTAGACCCCTCAGCTATATAAGGAGCCTCCCAGCTCCTAAATTCGACCACTCCTACCTTGGAAGAAACCCTAGGCCTATTTTTGCATACCCTACCCTCTCTCCTTCAAGTTTCCTTCTTGCTAGTTCTTAGGTGTGATTCCATTAGAGGCATTACATTTGTGGTGCTAGGCTTCCAAGAAGATCAAGTTCAAGAGGATTGTCAATTGTTTACTATAACAATTGAAAGGTATGTAACTCTTAAACCCTAGTTAGTTATTTTTGTAAATAGCCTCTCTCCTCTAGGGTTCTTGTTTGCAATTCAAAGTTATATGTTCAATAGTTAAAACATAGATCCAAAGTAGGTTGCATGTGAACTTAGGAATTGGTTTTCTAGTTTATTTGTTTTACCTAAAACCCATCAGTGATATCAGAGCCATTGTTTGTTTTAAATTGAATTACTATAATAGTTGAATTGCAAATTAGGGTTTATAGCCATTAAACCCTAAAGGCCAATTTTTCGATTTTAGGGTTTTGGATCAAAGGGTTTTCGAAAAAAAAAAAAAACCTAGCCTCCATGAACCTTAATCGAAATTAGGGTTAGGGTTTTGGAAACCCTTGCCTCCTCCTTTAAAATTTCAAAATATGCTAGCCCCTTTTTAGGGTTTCTTTGTTTTGGATAATAGTTGCCTTATTGGATAATTGAGAAAAATAAGGAAATTATCCTATCCCCATATTTTCGAAATCTAGAAGGGATATGGATTACGATTAAATTAATTGTTTAATTTAATTAGATAATCCTTACAAGATTTAATTAATTATCTAAAAGTTAATTAATATATAAATATGAAATATAGTTATTTGCTTTATTTTAAATTTAAAATTAATGTCTTGATTTTCGAAATTTATATATAAACCCTAAAGTTTTAAAAGTTTAAAACACACCTTATATATATATATATATATATATATATATATATATATATATATATATATATATATATTATAATTAAAAGTTAAATATTATATATGTATAAGACTATGGTCAGTCAAATTGCTAGTATGTCTCATTCACGAAACTAATCTATAAGGGGGTATAAGAAAACTACCTATAAAATGGTAGTTGAATGGGTGTCCACTCTCACCCACCGCTTCCTTGATTAGTGGAGGGTCCTTAGCAGAATGGATTTGATAGGACAACTACATCTCATTAAAAGTATAATGTTATTAAAGAAAGTACTAGAACATTATTTTAAAAAAAAAATCCCAACTCTAGTTACTTTAGGAAAAATGTGAAAAGTATGCTAATCAATGAAATTGCACATTATGTTTTATTGGTTGTTAGTGGAGCGTGTGTGGATTACCAGCACACTAATAAGCACTAATAAAGAGTAGTAATGGGTATCTCATAATTATCATGTTGATGGAGCGTGTGTGGTTTACCGGCACATCAATAGTTAATGATAAAGACAATGAGGTTACCAAGCACATTTGCATGGTTATTCACATCTAATTTGTGATCCTCGGTATCCCAATCACAAATAGAAGATCATAATCCAAGATTAAAACATGCCATTGAATAGTTTCAATGTATCTTAAAAGGAATTAGGAATTTCACTTCGTTTATTTTGTCTAATGGGGGAATTGGTGAATCGTCATTCACCTACCTTTATGAGATTTAAACTTGGATCTCGGCATCCCATTTCTAAGTTGTAAATCTTCATGGTTGGATCCTAACCTTGATATGATATCTTTGGGTTATTATATTGAGGTGTCTTGAAATCTAACTAAAACTATCCTTCTTTTCAGATGTCTACTCCTGGAAACACTTATGCTCCATCCTCCAGCCACAACTTCTCTTTACTCGACATTTGCTCCAAAGTCGTTATGGATGGCTCTAACTATAACGATTGGATGTGTAACATCAAGATGGCGCTTCGATTCGAGGACAAAGAATATGTCCTTGAAAAGGAGCTCAAAGAACTTGATGAGTCCAAAGCCACTCCCGAAGAGCATGCTGCCTACAAGAAGCACTATGATGATGCTACTAAAGTGGCATGCATCATGGTCGCAACCATGTCCCCAGAACTGCAAAGGTACTATGAGGACTACTGACCTTTTGAGATGAACAAGGACCTTATGGAAAAGTACCATAAGCGAGCTCATCAAGAAAAGTTCGAAGTAGTCAAGTCACTCATGGCTTGCAAGATGAAAGAAGGGGAGTCGGTTGTATCTCATGTGCAAAGAATGAAACGATACATAGAGCGTTTGGTCAAGCTCAACATTCACTTTGATGAGGAATTGGCCATTGACATGGTCTTGAACTCATTGTATGGTCAGTGTATCCTAACTTACCATTTAAACAACACTGAGCAGACATTGGCCCAATTGCACAACTTGTTGCAGACTGCTGAAGCAGAGATGAAGGGTAAAAGTATAGCCTCCACTCCTGAAAGTGATCCTATCCTATCTATTGGATAGGGAAAGGGGGAAAAGAGGAAAGGTCCTCCTAAGCAAAACTAGAAGGCAAAGGTCCAAGTCGGGTCATCTAGCGGTGGCCCAAAGGCTAAGCCCAATGCCACCATTCCCCATGTTTTTGATCCAAAGGATGCTATTTGCTTTTATTGCAATCAAAAAGGGCATTGGAAGAGAACCTGCCCACAATATCTGTAGGATATCAAAGATGGCAAAGTGAAGCCATCTTCGGCAGGTATTTACACTATTTCTTCTAATAACTCATTATCTTCTCATTCATGGGTCCTTGACACAGGATGTGGTTTTCACGTCTGCTCTAATTTGCAAGGGCTAAAGGAAAGTGAGGAGATAGAGCGAGGAAGGATAAACTTGATCATGGGAAACAAGAAGTCTTCACCAGTGACCAAGATCGGAGTTTATCAACTTTTGCTTAGTAATGATGTTAGATTAGATTTATTGAATTGTTGTTATTCGTCTGAGATGACGAGAAACATTATTTCATTTCATGCATTGTTCAGACAAGGTTTTAAATATTCTTTTAATGATTTGAATGATTCAATTTCTGTTTATAAGAATGGTTTTTTCGTGTTTGAAGCTTTACCTTGTGATGGTGTGTATGAAACAGTGACTTGTGTTGATAGCTTAGGAAATAGTGTGTTTAATATTGACTTGTCTAATAGTGTAGACAAGGCATGCTTGTAGCATTGTCGTCTTGGACACATTAACAAGAAACGCATAGTCCAACTCCAAAAGGATGGAGTGTTGGAATCATTTGACCTAAAATCAGATGATCTATGTGAATCTTGTCTTTTGGGAAAGATGACAAAATCACCATTCACAGGGTCTTGTGAAAGAGGTGAAGGTTTGTTGGACCTCATACATACATATGTTTGTGGACCCTTCAGATCAACCACAAGAGCTGCTAATCGATTTTATGTGACTTTCACTGATGATTATAGTAGATATGTGTGACAACCCGAAGTTATTCCATCATTGTAACCCGTTCCGTCAATAAAAATTTGTCCTTTTTCGAATTGTTTCCGTTACATTTTTAAATTAAGTCATTAAGTTTGAGACTTCTATTATGACTTAATGGGTGTCCAAACACGTTAGAAACTCAAGAAAACACTTTCAATATTCAATCGGATAATTTTTAGTTTCGACCATGTCGGGTTACGACAACTTAATCGGGTGCGACCAAAAGCCTCGTTTAACGTCAGTATCGGGTATAATTCCATCGTGTCTCAAACTTAATCCATATTTAAGGTTCAAATGACCTCATTTGAAGCTTTCCACCCTCTCTCACTACTCTATCTCTACAAACTCAATTCTTGGTCCAAAATCATCCAATTCAAGCCTCAAATCGTTAAGGTAACTATCCTAGCTCATAGTATAACCTCTTTGGCTTTCAATTTCATGTTCAAACTATGAAATAGGACCATAAACATGTGTTTACTGCCCTAGAACAGTCCTAGGCCGTAAACACACATAAAATGGGTTTTGGAGCCCAAAACCCTCCCAAATCACTTATGGAGCTTGGAAATAACTTAAGGGCTTATTGGAATGGACTAGAAACACCATAAACTCATCATTTAGGGGGTAAATGAGATTTTACGGCCCAAGAACATGCGTAGACCGTAAACACCCTTTCATGGGCAGTAAACTCCTTTTAGGGTGTTAGGATGCCCCTTAATCACCTCTTAAGCCTTGGAATAAAGTCTAGAAGCAACCACAAATGAGTTAGAGGCCTTAAACTTGATAAAAACCACTCCCTTAGGAGTTCACAGCCGTAAACCCCCCAAGGATAGGTTCCTGGGCCGTAAACTCCTATATCTTAGTCAAATGATGTCCTAAATTCATCCCAAGGCTTGTATAATGACTTAGAATCACATATGATTAATCTAGGGCCACCAAAACATGAAAAGAAAGAGTACATAGGAGCTTACGGCCGTAAACTCCATTAAATGGTCCCTTTGGTGGTTTAATCCATTTCTATGCCTTAGATTTGATCCTAGCATCACCCCACTGGTGTTATAAGGCCATTTAGCAACCAAGAACCCACCACCCATGAGTTTACGGCTGTAAACTCATGGGGACATGGTATTATGTCCGTAATATCCTTTAGGAGTTTTCTCTTGAAGAGCAAACTCCATATCCAAGCCTTACACACCCTTAGATGCTACCCGGGTCACTTCTAACACTTGAATTGAAGTGTTTTCGCCCCTCAAAGTGTTAATTCATGTCATTTAGAAAATCAAAATCTAATTAGATACAAATGTGTATCTCTTCATATTACATAGGAACCTCGCGTGTAATCAAGCCCCGAACTAACGTCTAGCATCCAAACCGACACATTTCTCGACCGGTGAGTTCATACCCCTACGCCTTTTTCCATGTTTTTCAGTGTTTTCAGGGGGGAATACAAGCAAATTATAAATGTTTTCGAAACTTAAAACTGATGTAATTCTATAAATATCTGGAAAACTTTTAGATGTCTTTACCCCTTATGTATTATGCGGAGCATAAGGGTTGTTTTATCAAATATAACTACATGGATTTCAATTACAGTAAAGGAAACAATCAAACTAATCAAATTATTATGGGAATAATTTGGGATCTTCAATTCTCGTTTTATGAGTTCGGATTTCATGCAATGTCAATAGATAAACTATGTCTGATTCAGTTTATCTCTGTTTAATGTAAAGTATTATGCCAGATAGTTTCCTTGTTTCAATCGTTTATACTTTATTATGTTTCAAAACGATTATGATATTCGATAACGACCGAGTACACCGTGAATAATTTAATACTAGCTTGTGAGATTAGTCTTCATTATACCCTTCGGGTTATCAGTAAATCCTCCCCGGAAGTATAACCAGAGTCTCCTGGAGGGAGACCGTGGAATTTGTGAATAGATCTATTCGGGACTGACAATCCCACACCTTAACTGCTAGCTACAGTTAGGCGGGCACGCCTGGGGTGACAAATTCTGGATATCGTCCGACGCTTGAAGAACGTCAAGGAGGTCTCGGGTCTCATTAGCATGGTTATACGACTCACAATACGTATTAAAATATAGTTTATTCACGGATTTTATATCTATCTTTGATATATAGTTTTTATATCTACTGTGATACGGGACGGTATTCCCATGGTTTTCAATCTATAGTTTTGTGTATTAAAACTACCTACTGTGATACGGGATGGTATTCCCATGGTTTTGAATCTAGAGTTTTACGAATTAAACTATCTACTTTTGTACCAAACGGAAATTTAGATGTTCTAACTAAACTATCTTTATAAGAAAATATGGGATTTTCTTGGATAACAACTTTTTCAGAAAACTAAAAGAAAACCTGTTCATTTTCAGAAAACAAAACACTTATGAACTCACCAGCTTTATGCTGATTTTCAAACTGTTTGTATTCTCAGGTCCACATTAGACAGGTACCCGCGGTCTTTTGGAGAAGACAGAGTGTATAGAAGACTCGTCTTAGCTTTTGTTATATGATGTATATGTATAAACTTGCAGCACTTTACTTTCAAACAAATGTAAATTCTATTATGTAATGTAACAGTTATGTTTACTTCGCTTACTATGTACATTGGTTATGATACTTAACATGAAGTCACCTCCGCCCCGGAATGTTTCCGCCCTGGGTTTCGGGGTGTGACAGATTGGTATCAGAGCCCTTGTTTATAGTGAACTAAGTATACCAAACCTTACATGGTATAAGACTATAAACATTAAGGGGACTAAGTGCTTTGGACTAAAAGTATACTTTAAAATATAAGTATTTTCAAAAAGTATACAAATATACCTAACCATCGAAATCCGTAACCACGAGTAGAACAAAACATAAGTAAATGGGTGTTGTACGCTGCGGTTAAACCTGGGCAGTTATGTAGTCGTGTCTAGGGTCAATATAGCCTGATCAACTATATTCATTCGAGACACGGCCAACATGTGCTTGGGAGTGACTGTAGTGTTCAGCATGCATAAAACTTACCCAATACCTAAACAACGAGTCGTCATCGCAGCAAGTCATGAAATACTATGGGAGTATTTCTAGAGCCAACTTCGTTATAGAAAATCCTCATTCAAGCGTTTCTCCTCAATCATCCCTTTTAGCGATAGTTTATCTGCTTTGATAACTCATTCCTGCTTTATCGCTTAATAGAATTCCATATCTGTCATATCTCTTGATTCAATTCAGAGGACTTACCATCCTCTCTTTCCTGATCTTTTTAGATCAAGATGCCTCCAAGAAAGAGATCCATCTCAAAGAACAACAATCCTCCTCCGCCACCACCTCCTCCTTAATTTGATCCTGTGATGTTCCAGGCAGCTGTTACTGCCGCAGTAGCAGCCGCCTTGTCTCAAATAAACCCCGGTGGTTCCGGTGGTCCAGGAGGTGGTACTCAACCTCAAAATCAAGAAGGTAGCCAGGGACACCGGAAGGAGTGTTCATATAAAGACTTTATGAACACGAAACCCTCATCCTTCGATGACACTGGAGGTGTCATTTCCCTAACCCGATGGTTCGAGAAAATCGAATCTATCTTTGAAATCTGTGCCTGTTCGGAGTCTGATAAGGTGAAGTTTGCCGCCTGTACCTTCACCGATAAAGCCTTGACTTTGTGGAACGGCCGAGTCAAATCCTTAACTCTACCTGTAGCTAATGTTATGGGTTGGGAGGACATGAAGGATCTTCTTCTTGCTGAATACTGCTCGTGGGGCGAGATGCAGAAATTAGAGCATGAACTTTGGAATCTAAAGATGAAGGGTTCCGACATCGTCGCTTACACCTCTAGATTCGAAGACCCAGCGCTTCTTTGTCCCGGAATGGTTACCCCGGAAAGTAAAAAGATTGAAATGTTTATCTGGGGGCTGACCCAGCCAACCAAAGGGAATGTTTTGGCCGCAAAGCCATACACTTTCGACAACGCTAAATGTCTGGCGCAAACCCTGATTGATCACGGAGACAACCCCGATGAGGAGACCACCACTCCTGAGCCAGTTAAAAGTAGTGGTGGAAGTAAAAAGAAATTCTGGAACAAACGGAAGGCCCAAAGTTCATAAGGATCCTCTAAGAAACAGCAAACGGTAGCAGTCCACGCTGCTACTGCCCCTACTGTTGTTTCTGCCGTCGGATCCACAGCTCAGACTCCTACCAGTGGATATACCGGTACCCTTCCTTGGTGCAGAAAGTGCAGCTACCATCATCATACTCCCTGGCCATGTCGTGAAAGACTCTGCAACAATTGTGGCAAAAAGGGCCACCTTGCTCGAAACTGCAGAAAACCAGCCCAATCAATTAATCAATCTTCCGGAGCGGGTGTCGGTCAGGCCTGCTATAATTATGGTGAAGTTGGGCACTTCAAGAGGAACTGCCCCAAGGTAGCAACAACTGGCAACACGGGGAGAGTTCTAGCTATGGGAAGAAAGGAGGTTGTCGCAGATCCCACCGTTGTCTCGGGTACGTTCCTTCTCGACAACTCTTATGCTAGTATCCTTTTCGATTCTGGTGCGGAACGTAGTTTTGTTAGCCATTCATTCAAACGCCTTCTTAAACATAATCCCTAACCATTAACCGAAACATTTACCGTCGAGATGGCTAACGGTGAGAAAGAAAACGCTAGCAATATATTCATAGGTTGTACCCTTATCCTGAACGACCATTCTTTTCCTATCGATCTTATGCCAGTCTCCATAAAGAGCTTTGATGTTATCATTGGCATGGATTGGTTGAGTCCCAATCATGCTGATATCCTTTGTTATGAAAAAGCCATCCGTCTCAATCTCCCCTCTGGCCAGACTCTCATGATCTATGGCGATAAGTTTAGCTCAAATCTCCATATCATTTCCTGCATCAAAGCTCAAAAGCTTCTGCGGAAGGAGTGCCAAGCATTTCTAGCCCATGTCATCAACGAGAAATAGGAAGTTAAAGATATTGAGAGCATCCCCGAAGTCCGCAACTTTCCTGATGTCTTTCCTGAAGAGCTCCCGGGAATTCCTCCTAAACGTCGAGTTGAGTTTCGCATCGACCTAATCCCTGGAGCTACCCTCGTAGCCAAGTCTCCATATCGCTTAGCTCCAGGAGAAATGCAGGAGTTATCCAGCCAACTCAATGAGCTACTCAGCAAAGGGTTCATCAGACCGAATTCCTCACCATGGGGAGCTCCGGTTTTGTTTGTAAAGAAGAAAGATGGATCCTTCTGAATGTGCATCGACTATCGTGAGCTAAATAAGTTGACCGTCAAAAACCGATATCCTCTTCCTCGAATTGATGACCTCTTCGATCAACTTCAAGGAGCTAGCTACTTCTCAAAGATAGACCTTAGGTTAGGGTACCATCAGCTACGAGTTCATGAGAGTGATGTTTCCAAAACAGCTTTCAGGACTCGGTATGGACACTACGAGTTCGTAGTGATGCCCTTCGGTCTAACCAATGCACTGGCTGTGTTCATGGACCTGATGAACCAGGTGTGTCGTCCCTTCTTAGACAAGTTCGTCATCGTGTTCATTGACGACATACTTTTCTACTCCAAAAGTGAAGAAGATCACAAACAACACTTAAGGTCAGCGTTGGAAACCCTTAGATCCGAAAAGTTGTACGCGAAATTCTCCAAGTGCGAATTCTGGATTTGGAAGGTAACTTTCCTTGGTCACGTGGTTAGCGAGGAGGGTATACACGTGGACCCTTCAAGATCAAAGCAATAGAGAATTGGTCAGCACTGAAGACACCCACAAAAATTCGTCAATTCTTGGGTCTCGCCAGCTATTATCGAAGATTCATCCAGAATATTTCCAGAATCACCAAGCCCTTAACCACTCTTACACAAAAAGGAGTACCCTTTTGTTGGAGTGAAAAGCAAGAAACCGCATTCCAAACGTTAAAGCGAGCCTTGTGCAGCGCACCTGCCCTGTCCCTGCCCGAAGGGACAGAAGACTTCGTTGTTTATTGTGATGCGTCTAATCAGGGCTTAGGCTATGTACTTATGCAAAGGGGAAAGGTAATTGCTTATGCCTCGAGACAACTGAAGGCACACGAAGTCAATTATACCACTCATGACTTGGAGCTAGGAGTCGTAGTCTTTGCACTGAAAATTTGGAGACATTATCTCTATGGAACCAAGTGTACAATCTTCACTGACCATAAGAGCCTGCAACACATCTTCAATCAGAAGGACTTAAACATGAGGCAATGGCGATGGGTAGAACTGCTCAGCGATT
The DNA here is from genome assembly GCF_051521515.1 of Lactuca serriola. Taxonomy (NCBI): domain Eukaryota; kingdom Viridiplantae; phylum Streptophyta; class Magnoliopsida; order Asterales; family Asteraceae; genus Lactuca; species Lactuca serriola. The sequence goes on from NC_136411.1 coordinate 113,837,033, forward strand.
ACAAGTGTGAAATCCGCTACCATCCCGGCAAGGCTAATGTGGTGGCAGATGCCCTTAGCCGAAAAGAAAGTTCAAGCCGCAAAGTGAAGACACTGACGATGACTATCCATTCTCACTTATCCATGCAAATCCTAGAAGCCCAGTTTGAAGCCCTAAAACCAGAGAATGTGTCAAGCAAAGTCTTGAGGGGAATGGATAAGAAACTTGAGATCAGAGGTGACGGAGTCTACTGTTTCATGGACCGAATCTGGACCCCAAAGTTTGGAGGATTCAGGGAAGTTGTCATGGAGGAAGCACACAAGACCAGATACTCTGTTCACCCGGGTTCGAATAAGATGTACCTGGATCTCAAGAAACAATATTGGTGGCCAAACATGAAAGCCGAGATCGCTACCTTCGTGGGCAAGTGCCTGACTTGCGCCAAGGTAAAAGTCGAGTACCAGAAACCCTCGGGTCTGCTCCAGCAGCCCGAAATACTTGAATAGAAATGGGAGATGATTACCATGGATTTCATCACCAAGTTACCCAAATCTCCGAGTGGGTACGATACGATTTGGGTAGTTGTCGATCGTTTGACAAAATCTGCTCACTTCATTCCGATCAAAGAATCATTCAAGATGGAAAGACTCACGCAAATCTACATCCAAGAGGTAGTCAGACTGCATGGGGTGCCAGTGTTCATTATCTCCGACAGAGATAGAAAGTTTACCTCAAGGTTCTGGTAGTCCCTTCAGAAGGCTCTTGGAACTAGGCTGGACATGAGCACGACTTATCATCCTCAGACAGATGGACAGAGTGAGAGAACTATCCAAACCTTGGAAGACATGCGAAGAGGAGTCTTTCTAGAAAGAGAGCTCATATTCAAAGAGGACAGTGGGAGTACCATTGACCTTGAAGAGATTCAAGAGTCAACTAATGAAGGAACCTTAGATGACACTAGCACTCAACCAGAAGAAACGGTTCATGTTGAACTAGTTGATAAATCATTACCTCTTCGAAGATCCATTAGGGTGAGTGTGCCACCTAAGTTGTATGGTTTTCATATTACTTCAGACGGTGACACATTTATCAGTGATAGGACACTGGTGAATTTAGATGAACCAGTCTCTTATAAGGAAGCAATGGCAGGCCCAGAGGCTTCCAAGTGGAAAGAGGCAATGGACAGATAAAGTCCATGTATGACAACCAAGTTTGGAATTTGGTTGATAATGCACCGGGTCGTAAGACAGTTGGGTGCAAATGGATCTTCAAGAAGAAGACAGACATGGATGGGAATGTACACACATTCAAGGCTAGACTGGTTGTGAAAGGTTTCACACAAACCCCAGGGGTTGACAATGATGAAACATTCTCGCCAGTAGCCAAGATTAAATCTATCAGAATATTGCTCGCCATAGCTGCCTTTCATGACTATGAAATCTGGCAGATGGATGTCAAGACTCTTTTCCTTAACGGGAAGCTGGCTGAGGATGTTTACATGAATCAGCCAGAGGGTTTTGTTGATGCAAAGTTTCCCAATAGAGTGTGTAAGCTTGAGAAATCCATTTATGGATTAAAACAAGCATCTCGCAGCTGGAATCTTTGCTTCCATGAGAAAGTCAAAGAGTTTGGTTTCTCTAGGAGTGAAGATGAGTTTTGTGTGTATATCAAGGCTAGTGGGAGTATAGTAAATTTTATGGTGTTAAATGTCAATGACATATTACTCATTGGTAATGACATTCCATCCTTGAACGAAGTTAAGTCTTGGCTTAGAAAGTGTTTTGCCATGAAAGACCTTGGAGAAGCTGCCTATATTCTTGGGATTAGGATATTGAGAGATAGAAAGAAGAGACTAATTGGACTTAGTCAGAGCACATACTTGGATAAGGTACTAAAGAGGTTTAGTATGGAAAATTCCAATAAGGGAGAACTACCTATCCAGAGCAACACAAAATTGAGTAAGACTCAATGCCCTACTACAGATGAGGAAATAGCTGACATGATTCGTGTACCTTATGCTTCCGCTTTCGGATCGATAATATACACTATGACATGTACTTGCCCTGATGTGGCCTTTGCTTTGAGCATGGTCAGTCAATATCAGGGAAACCCAGGTAGAGCTCATTGGATAGCAGTAAAGAATATACTCAAGTATTTGCGAAGAACGAAGGACTGGGTCCTTATACTTGGTGGCAATGATACTTTGAGAGTAGATGGTTACAGTGATGCCAACTTTCAAACGGATAGAGATAAATTTCGTTCTCAATTTGGCTGGGTATTTCTACTGAATGGAGGAGCAGTTACTTGGAAAAGTTCCGAGCAAGATACGGTGGCTGATTCTACTTGTGAATCAGAGTACATAGCAGCGAGTGAAGCGTCTAAAGAAGCAGCTTGGTTGAGGAACTTCATTAGGGATCTCGGAGTTGTTCCAACCATCCAGGAGCCTATGGAACTGTTATGCGATAATGAGGGAGTGGTTGCCTTAACTAAGGAATCCATAGACCATGGTAAAACAAGACATATCGACATAAAGTACCATTTCATCAGGCATAGAGTAGAAGAAGGCCATCTTGTTGTAAAGAGGGTATCATCTGAAGATAACCCAGCAGACCCCCTCAAAAAAGGGTCTGAGTAGGGCTAAGCATATTCAGCATGCTTGAAGCATAGGGATGAAAGATGATATTAGTTTTAGTGGTTACATTAGTCTAGTTCAGAAACTTGTTACAAAGTAAACGTAACTGACTTTTGGTGATTAAATAATAAAGTATTATTTATGAGTTTACTACCTTTTGTCAATTGTTTATTATTGTGTTTCATTTTTTTCATGTTTTACTTCCCGAATAATATGATTGTTCAAACTCCACAGCCGCTCGTACTTTTGGAAGTAAGTAATGAATTAAGACTGTCATGAATTGGATTGCAGATTGTCTAATGATAGACATAGCAATAGAATTGTTGCAATGTTCGTGAGTACTCACAGAGTGAGATTTGAGTATTTGATAAACCCACGCTCAGAGTATTACTTCGTGGAACTCATCACGAGTAATGCTGAGACGATAATATCTATGATCTTGAAACAGAGATATATGAGTTGTAATTTGCAGGTCGGATGTACATTGGTGACACAAAAACGCATCAGTAACTTTGTAGCACCTGGTTTTTGGTTCGTATTCTTTGTGATTAACTCTTTTAATATTTTCATTTTGGCCATGGACTCGGCGAGTTGATGGGCTAACTCGCCGAGTAGAAGCGGGACAAGACGCGGGGTTTAAGCTATGGACTCGGTGAGTCGGGTCTCGGACTCGGCGAGTAGGTACTGGTCGGACAAAAACCCTAATCTGAGGGTTTGCACCCTATTTAAACACTTTAACTTGGCCGCTTTCGTCCCATTTACCTCCAGAGAACCTCCATAGCAAACCCTAGCTATTGTTGAAGCAAATTAGAACATTTTAAGAGTTTTTGGTGTGCTTGTGATCCAAGGTAGGAAGAGAAGCTTGAAGGAACAAGGAAGGACCGAAGGGGATTCGAATTGGTGCATCATTTGCAGCTCATTCAAGGTAAAAAGTCTGTACCTTGATCTTCCAATTGTTAGATCCCATTTTGGTGGAGTTTTAGGGCTTTATGAGCCATTTTAGCTAGCCAACCATGAATGCAAGCATGGTTGGGGATAAGGGTGCGAATCTAGGACCCTTGAAGGGTCACAAAGCATAAAGGGGGTGCTTTTCCATCCAAGAAAGGCTCCATGCAACTCAAGGGTTTGTTTTAGGACCTTTTGAGCTTAAAGTCCCATGCAAGCACGTAAAGGTTGTAACTTTACATGCTAGAACGGTCCTAGGAGCATAGATCTATCCTTTGATCAAGAGTTGTGCAACAGAAATCGAAGATCTAGTGAGAATATGCAACAGACTCGGCGAGTCCATCCTTGGAATCGGCAACTCCAAGCTTGTGTCCCAAATCAGTTGAGGGTCAAAAGGACCCAGTTGAGTGTGGAAAGGTTTTAGGGAGTCCCGGGGAGTGACCCAACGTTCTGGACTAAGCCATTGTTCGGGATATTCATGGGACTCGGCGAGTGCATGAGCAGACTCGGCGAGTCCAAGGCAATCTTCATATGGATGAAGATGAACTTGCACGACGAGTTGTTCATATGACTCGACGAGTCAAGGGCAGGACCTGTTTATCAGATGAAGATGAACTCGACGAGTTGTTCATACAACTCGGCGAGTCGGATGAAGATTCAGTCGATGTTCATTTAGAAGGAAAACTCGTCGAGTCATTGCCTAACTCGACGAGTAGAGTCGGGTATAAGGACAAATGGAGGGATAAGGACTCGGCGAGTCAGGTCAACTGGAAGTTGACTTTGACCTTGACTTTGACTTGGTAGGGGTAGGATGGTCATTTTACCCTAAGTTTAGTTAGCAGTGTTTGATTAAGTGTTTTGTGGGAAGTGCAACCAGAGGATTTCCGGAGCAGCGGCAGCAGATATACAGTTCCCGTGCAGATCAGCAGCTACTTCGAGGTGAGTTACCTTCCAGTAGCGGTGGGTCCACGGCCACAATGCCGGCCCACCAGTAGGAGTTGTATGTTAGATGATTGTCTTTGTGATATCATTTAGGTTTGCTACTACCTAATATGTTATATGTTGGCATGATATGTTATATGTGATAGTAGTAGAGTTCGGTTGTTAGGACCGAAGGGTAGGTCAGGCACCCCAAATATGTCTGACAGTATATGATGGTATGTTTTTATGCTGGCATGATATGTTATATGTGATAGGGGTAGTAGGAGGGGAATAGTCCCCAAGTTCGGTTGTTAGGATCGACGGGTAGGTCAGCACCCCATAATGGCTTGACACGGGAAGGTCGGCACCCCAGAATGGCCGTACCGGGTAGGTTGGGTACCCCATAATTGCCCGACAATATGTATGCTATATGATTGTATGGTATGTGGTACGATGGGGGGGGGGGGGGGGAACTCACTAATCGTCCTGCTTTTCACTTTTGGTTTCAGGTACCTCTTCATCGAAGGGCAGGAGCTGGCACGGTAGCGACACATCATACACACACACACACACACTGTTTCCGCTTTACGAACTTGTTATGGGATTTGTACTCTGATATTGGGTTGTTTTCATATTTTGGTTTCAGACACGATGTATGTTATGAACTGCCTTGATCAGACAATGTTTTATTTACAAATGTTTTCCAAAGTATTGATTTAAAAAACGAAATTTTTGGGCGTGAAATTTTGGGTCGTTACAAGTTGGTATCAGAGCCCTGGTTTGAGGGATTCGAACATACCTTTGGGGGTGTCTGAACTCAAATCGAGGGATTAAAGGATTTTGAAAAAGAAAAAGTTGTCTAAAAGATTAAGTAAAGAGTTTTAAGAAAGAACGAAGTGTGTGATGTGCGCGACCGGCCGAGCTCAAGTAAGTATTCCCCAAAGTACCCATACAATGTTATGCAATGTTTATCAGTTCAGTAGAACATCATGCTAGTATAGGACTAAGGGTCTAGGAGTGATGCCTTATGTGCCTGATTTATGTGCTTCAGCCTATGTGAATTGCATGCTCGTGTTAAGTAGACAGCAATAGGATAACCTGTTTAGGTTATGCCTGATAGTATGAGCTTAGCATTGTATGCTACTACAGTTTCTCTCTATGAGAACAGACTTGCTTGAGTAGTTTACCTGCATCCGAATGTTGCTTGCCTTGTGCCTTGTGGGACTCTGAGTGATGGGAGTTAGCCATTAGGTGAATACGTCACGTCACATGTGGTCAGGGTTGAATAATCTCAGAGTGTTTGAATTGGCCCTATTGCGCAACTCTTGTCTGGTCTAATTCGCATTACAAGGAGGCCTTCAGCAGTTGAGGACCGGTTTGGGTAGGGCCAAAGATTTTCCTTAGGGTAAGCCTAGGATGAGGATAGCAGTGATCAACTGTGGTAAAAAAGGATCTAGTGGTGTTAAGGCAGTCCTTGAAGAAGGTACAGATAGATGTGGAAGGTAGTATGGGCCCGTACTACTGAAAGCAGAGAATCCGTACCCGAACTGAGGAAGGCTGAGATAAGACCATGGAACTTGTAGTAGATGTGATCCCTCAAGAAGTACCAGTATCACCAACGATTGTTATTATGTATTGCAGAATGGTGGTACTACGTTCGAGGCCAGCAGTTGGCAGCTCAGGAGAGGGATCAGGTTCGGGATCAGGATCCAAGCCAGTAGATGAGGGGCTATGTGAGTTCATAGTGTCAGAGCTCACCAGAGGTATCCTTGAGTCGACCCCCATCATCTTCGGGTCAATCAAGGAAGGGATGGTTGAAATTATGGATGATCGCCTCGGGGCGTTCAGGAGTGACCTGACATCTGGCCAGTCAGGATCTTGCACACTGTCCTTCAAGGACTTCAGGGGCAGTGGTGCGCCAGATTTTCATGGGGAGAAGGACCCCATAGCTGCCAGACGATGGATTGTAGACATCGAGTCTGCACAGTTGACTAGCTTCTGCCCCGAGGGGTCGAAGGTGAGGTTTGCAGCAGGGTGTTTGAGAGACGGAGCTAGAGACTAGCGGGAGTCTATTGGTGACTTATTGGGAGCCTCGGCTGTTGAGGCTATGTCATGTTCAGACTTCGTTACTAGGTTCCGAGCAGAGTTTACGCCAGCTTTGGAGCTTCAGCAGCTGGCCAGGGAGTTTTTGGATATGAGGCAGACCACAGAGACTGTGGCGGAGATCACCGCCAAGTTCCGGGAGAGGGCGTTGTTGGTGCCCCAGTACGCGGGTGATGAGGATATGAGGAGGAGCCGCTATCATGACATGCTACGAGCTGATATTCAGGAGCATGTCAGTTTTTCCGCTTGCCCTACTCTGGAGTCCATGATTGCCAGGGCCAGGGAAAGGGAGATCGACCTAGAGCACTTCCAAAAGAGGCAGACAGAGGAGGTACAGGCGGGAGGGGCTTCGGGGAAGAAGCCTAAGGGATCAGAGGGTAGGCCGAAAGGCCAGTTGGGACCGGTCCGCTGCAGGAAATGCGGCAGGCCACATGAGGGGGCATGCAGACTGGGATTGTCGGGCTGCTATAAGTGTGACAAGACGGGGCACTTCAGCAGGGATTGTACCGCCCCTTCACCTATGATACACACATCAGAGTTGTTGTGTTTCCACTGCAACCAGAGGGGCCACAAGAAGGCCAATTGCCCCCAGTTGACAGTAGCAGCGCCAGTGAAGGCGCAAACTCCAGCGACCCTACGGATTACTGATGGCCGGCAGGGCAAGGCAGAGGCTCCACGCCTGAGGAGTCGGGCATTTCAGCTAACTACCGAGGAGGCACGCGCCACACCCGATGTGGTGACGGGTATGATTCTTTCCCTCTGTTTTATTTATATGATGTTATGATGTTGATATGTGCTCTGTGTATATGTGTTTAGGATCGTTCCATATGAACGGTATCCCAGTTCAGGTGTTGTTCGACTCGGGTGCCACCCGATCATTCGTTTCTCTTGCGCTTAGCAAGAAGTTCACTGAGTCTTCGGGCATGTTGGATTGCCCTTTAGAGGTAGAGATTGTCGATGATCGATCAGTGCGAGCATCAGCAGTGTTTATAGATTGCGTTCTGAGGTTATTTGAGGAGCGCTACTTAGTGGATTTGGTTCCTATTCTCTTGCGTGGGAACAAGGTAATTATAGGCATGGATTGGTTAAGCCCTAATGGGGCGGTGATAGATTACGCGCAACAGCTGTTGCGAATCAGGACCCCAAATGGGGGAGAGTTGGTAGTCGACGGCGAGAGGCCATAGCGCGGACCCACAGTATGTTCGGCGGCGAGAGCTAGGCGCTACCTTCAGCAGGGTTGCGTGGGATATGTCGCGTATGTTATGGATACCCGGGAGGCGGGTAAGGTGACGGTGAGCGAGGTCCCGGTGGTGAGGGACTACGCAGACGTGTTCCCAGAGGAGGTTCCTGGGATACCTCCGGAGCGACAGGTGGATTTCAGGATCGACCTAGTCCCTGGTGTGGCTCCGATAGCCAAGGCACCGTATCGGTTGGCTCCTCCTAAGATGCAGAAGTTGTCTACACAGCTGCATGAGCTATTAGATAGGGGATTCATTAGACCGAGCAGTTCACCCTGGGGAGCCACAATTCTATTTGTGAAGAAGGACGGGTCGCATCGAATGTGTATAGACTATCGGGAGCTGAATAAGGTAACGGTGAAGAACCGTTACCCACTCCCGAGGATCGATGACCTCTTCGACCAGCTTCAGTGAGCATCTTGGTTCTCCAAGATTGATTTGCGATCAGGGTATCATCAGATGAGGGTCAGAGAGGAGGATGTGCAGAAGACTGATTTTTGGACACGCTATGGTCATTACGAGTTTGTGGTGATGCCTTTCGGGCTCACCAATGCTCCTGCCGTGTTCATGGATCTCATGAATCGCATGTGCCGACCGATGTTGGATCGATTCGTGATTGTTTTCATTGACGATATCTTGATTTATTCCAAGACGCGATAGCATCATGAGGAGCACTTGCGTGAGGTTTTGAGTACTTTGAGGAGGGAGAACTTATATGCTAAGTTCTCCAAGTGTGAGTTCTAGTTGCGCGAGGTGCAGTTTCTGGGGCACCTTGTCAACCAGGACGGGATATCAGTGGATCCGGCCAAGGTAGAGGTCATGATGAGATGGGAGGTCCCGAGGTCTCCATCTGAGATTCGGAACTTCCTAGGATTGGCGGGCTACTATCGGAGATTCATTCAGCACTTCTCCAAGATAGTCGTACCCCTGACCAGGCTGACGAGGAAAGCCGTGGTTTTTCGTTGGGGGCCCGAGCAGCAGGCCGCATTCGAGACGTTGAGACAGAGATTGTGCGAGGCGCCAATCTTAGCCCTGACAGAGGGCATGGAGGATTTTGTTGTGTACTGCGATGAGTCCATCTCGGGTTTGGGCACAGTGTTGATGCAGAGAGGGCACGTTATTGCTTACGCTTCGAGACAGCTGAAGCCTCATGAGGCGAACTACCCGATGCATGATTTGGAGTTGGGGCTGTTGTGTTCGCCCTCAAGATTTGGCGTCATTACCTATATGGGGTTCATTGTACCATCTACACGGACCACAAGAGTTTGAGGTACCTCATGGATCAGCCGAATATGAACATGAGGCAACGTCAGTGGTTGGACGTGGTGAAGGATTATGACTGTGAGATCCTTTACCACCCAGGGAAGGCCAATATGGTGGCTGATGCTCTTTGCCGCAAGGCAGCTCCGATCAAAGGCGTGTGCATGAGGATGACAGTAGTGACTCCGTTGTTAAAGCAGATTCGGGAGGCTCAACAGGAAGCTATGAAGAAGGAACATCGGAAGAGTGAGCGGATTGTGGGGCAGGTTTCCTCCTTCGACTATGATAGCCGAGGGTTATTGACTCTTCACCGTAAGGTGTGGGTCCCTTATCATGGAGGCGTGTGCCAGGTTCTAATAGAGGAGGCGCACAAATCCCGGTTCTCCATTCATCCTGGGGCGACGAAGATGTATAAGGATCTTCGTCTGGACTATTGGTGGCCCTGCATGAAGCGGGATGTGGCATGGTACGTGGAGCGGTGCTTGACCTGCAGGAAGGTCAAGGCCGAGCATCAGAGACCGCACGACAAGATGCAGCCATTGGATATTCCGCTATGGAAATGGGAAGACACCACGATGGATTTTATCACCAAGCTTCCCAGGACCGCGCGGGGAGTGGATTCGATCTGGTCATCGTCGATCGATTGACCAAGAGCGCCCACTTTATCCCGATTCAGGAGAGCGTCTCGGCCGAGAAATTGGCCGATATCTATATCAGGGAGGTGGTGGCGCGGCACGGAGTGCCAGTTTCGGTGATTTCGGATAGGGATGTGCAGTTCACATCCAGGTTTTGGAAGAAATTCCAGGACGAGTTGGGTACTCGTCTGCATTCCAACACCGCCTTTCACCCGCAGACGGATGGCCAGAGCGAGCGGACCATCTAAACTCTGGAGGACATGCTGCGGGCATCTGTTTTAGACTTCGAAGGTAGCTGGAATACCTACCTTCCGTTAGCCGAGTTCTCGTATAATAATAGCTATCATGCGAGTATCGACCGTCCTCCCTTCGAGATGTTGTATGGGAGGAGGTGCAGGACCCCGATATGCTGGGGCAAGGTTGGCCAGAGGGTCATGGGGAGCACCGAAGTGGTGCTCAAGACGACCGAGAGGATTCAGCAAGTTCGGAGCAGGTTTTAGACTGCACAGAGTCGGCAGAAAAGTTATGCCGACAAGCGTCGTTCAGACCTGGAGTTCCAGGTCGGAGATATGGTTCTCCTGAAGGTGTCGCCTTGTAAAGGCGTCATCCGATTCAGGAAGCGAGGCAAGTTGGTCCCAAGGTACATTGGACCATTCAGGGTTGTAGCTCGGGTGGGCAAGGTAGCGTACAGGCTGGATCTGCCAGCCGAACTCAGTCAGATCCACAACACTTTCCATGTTTCGCAAATGCGGAAGTGCCTGGTGGACGACACCGTAGTGGTACCTTTGGAGGACTTCCAGGTTGATGGCAGCTTGAATTACATTGAGAGGCCAGTGGCAACCCTCAAACGGAAGTCGAAGGATTTGAGGAACAAGAAGGAGGAACTCATGAAGGTGCAATGGCAGCATCGGAAGGGGTCGGAGTGGACTTGGGAGCCGGTGGAAGAGATGATGGAGCACTACCCCGAGCTGTTTCAGGAACGAGCAGCAGACTTCGAGGACGAAGTCTAAAATAAGTAGGGGAGATTTTTAGCACCTGGTTTTTGGTACGTATTCTTTGTGATTAACTCTTTTAATATTTTCATTTTGGCCTTGGACTCGGCGAGTTGATGGGCTAACTCGCCGAGTAGAAGCGGGACAAGACGCGGGGTTTAAGCTATGGACTCGGCGAGTAGGTAATGGTCGGACAAAAACCCTAATCTGAGGGTTTGCACCCTATTTAAACACTTTAACTTGGCCTTTTTCGTCCCATTTATCTCCAGAGAACCTCCATAGCAAACCCTAGCTGTTGTTGAAGCAAATTAGAACATTTGAAGAGTTTTTGGTGTGCTTGTGACCCAAGGTAGGAAGAGAAGCTTGAAGGAACAAGGAAGGACTGAAGGGGATTCGAATTGGTGCATCATTTGCAGCTCATTCAAGGTAAAAAGTCTGTACCTTGATCTTCTAATTGTTAGATCCCATTTTGGTGGAGTTTTAGGGCTTTATGGGCCATTTTAGCTAGCCAACCATGAATGCAAGCATGGTTGGGGATGAGGGTGCGGATCTAGGACCCTTGAAGGGTCACAAAGCATAAAGGGGGTGCTTTTCCATCCAAGAAAGGCTCCATGCAACTCAAGGGTTTGTTTTAGGACCGTTTGAGCTTAAAGTCCCATGCAAGCACGTAAAGGTTGTAACTTTACATGCTAGAACGGTCCTAGGAGCATAGAAGGGGTTTGTACTCTGATATTGGGTTGTTTTCATATTTTGGTTTCAGACACGATGTATGTTATGAACTGGCTTGATCAGAAAATGTTTTATTTACAAATGTTTTCCAAAGTATTGATTTTAAAAACGAAATTTTTGGGCGTGAAATTTTGGGTCGTTGCAAACTTGGTGTTATAAAACGTATTGTCATGTATGGTTTGATGAGTAAAAGATACAAGAATATGATTCAATGTTTATTCATTCCTTTTGCCCTAATGGGAAAAGTGATATATGTGGGCCCCTCGATGATTTGGTGTTGACTTTTGTGGTGGGCCCAGCCAGGACCAAATTGATGTGTTCGATTAGAAGTCCTATATCATCACAAATAAGAAATCGGGAAACGTAGATTCTGGACAAAGAGATTGATTGTATTCCATGTCTTATGTCTAGGGATATCTAGTAGAACGAAGGGTCATGTGATCACTTATCTTAGGACACGTAACTGACTGGGTCAGAGTTCGGCAACAACTTTTGGAAGCTACAATTTGTTGGTCAAATTTAAAAGTCATACTAGCAATTATAGTTACAGACTTATCCAAGTGGGAGACTGTTGGATTAGGTGTCTAAGCCCATAACTATAATTGGTATGTACTTTAATTGATAGCAGCACAATCCTTTTGGGTTGCCCTCAAACCTAGCAACCGGACAAGGAAATTATGAAATGAGAGATATTTTTTATTATAAGATTAATAAATTAATATAAATGATTTATTAATATGTGAAAAGATTAATATATTAATTATAAATCATTAGGTTTAATTAATAGTTAGCCATAAATTAATCATAATTAATTTTGGGGTTAAAAGTATTAATTATAAAGTGCAGGGACTAGTTTGTAATTATCAGATAGTTGAGTGGAAGGCTCCAGAACCTCCTTAGAGGGAGGTGGACGAAATATATATGGGAAACCCTAAGGATTTCGTCCAAGGGGATTTGGATAAGGCCTTTGGATTAGCTTAGGCCCCAATCAAAGGAGTATTAGGGTTTTCCTAAAACCTTAGATCCCTCAGCTATATAAGGAGCCTCCCAGCTCCTAAATTCGGCCACTCCTACCTTGGAAGAAACCCTAGGCCGATTTTTGCATACCCTACCCTCTCTCCTTCAAGTTTCCTTCTTGTTAGTTCTTGGGTGTGATTCCATTAGAGGAATTACATTTGTGGTGCTAGGCTTCCAAGAAGATCAAGTTCAAGAGGATTGTCAAATGTTTACTATAACAATTGAAAGGTATGTAACTCTTAAACCCTAGTTAGTTATTTTTGAAAATAGTCTCTCTCCTCTAGGGTTCTTGTTTGCAATTCAAAGTTATATGTTCAATAGTTAAAACATAGATCCAAAGTAGGTTGCATGTGAACTTAGGAATTGGTTTTCTAGTTTATTTGTTTTACCTAAAACCCATCAGGATGTTCTTTTCGACATATTTAGGCGTGTTAGGGCTTCTGGCAAGAAAGAGGCACCTGTAAACTTTCTGACTAACCCATTGGAATGAAGATCAACACTTAAACCAACTGATGTTTTAGTATTTGGTTGGGCTGGAGGGAAGCATGCATGCATGGATCTAACAGGGTTTCCCCTCTTCTGGGCTTGGGGAGTGGGGTTTTCACTTTGGGGCAAGCTGCTTTAAAATCTACATCATGCAAAGTGGAAAAACATGAGAAAGTGTGCATGAAAAATCAACACACGTTTATACCTTTTGCATTTAATACTTTTGGTTTCCTTACATCAGAAGTTGTGGAGTTACTCAATAGAGTCCAACGGGTCATGCATAGTAATGGTATGAGCCCAAGATCTATAGATGTTGTTTTTAAAAGAATTAGTTTTGCCATCCAAAAAGGGTTGCGGTACAACTTGTTGTTCATTTACCCGCTACGTCTATGTATAACTTTCTTCTATTTTGTGGAAGTACATTATCATTTATTTAAATCAAACAGAAAGGGACATAATTTTTCATTCCACTTTCTTGGAGCTTGTTTTGAACCATAAAGAGACTTTAAGAACTTAAAAACTCCTTTGTCCTATTTGGAATGGAATCCAAGAGGCCAACTCACATAACCATGTTCATCCAAATCGCCATATAAAATGTGTTATTAATGTCAAGCTGAAATAAAGACCAGTTTAAATTAAAGCAAGAGTAATAACAAATCTAATTGTCACCATCTTTGCAACATGAGAAAAAGTATCCTCGTAGTCAATTCTCTCTCGTTGATTGTAACCCTTAGCAACCAAATTATCTAAATTGGATCAAAGCCATGAATGAGGAAATGGAGGCATTGTATAGGAATTAGACATGGATAATTATAGATTTGCCTCCTGATAGAAAATGTATAAGACGTAGGTGGGTGTACAAAATTAAATACAAGTCAAATGGAGAGGTTGGTCTCTCCATTTGACTTGTATTTAATTTTGTACACCCACCTACATCCTATACATTTTCTATCAAGAGGCAAATCTATAATTATCCATGTCTAATCCTTATACAATGTGTCCATTTCCTCATTCATGGCTAATTATCCATGGCTTTGATCTCAACCTCTCCATTTGACTTGTATTTGATTTTGTACACCCACCTACATCCTATACATTTTCTATCATGAGGAAAATCTATAATTATCCATGTATAATTCCTATACAATGTCTCCATTTCCTCATTCATGGCTTTGATCCGATTTAGATCATTTGCAACCTCAAAATAAGTTTGTGGTTCAACAATTTTATTTAAATTTGAAATAAAACATTTATTTTAAAAATCAAGAAAAGCATAACTAGCATTTCTTTCAATATCATATTCATACTTTCCCTTAATTATATAATCATTGAATTTTGTAGGCAATTTAGACTCATGACTATACCTCCTATCACCTACAAAATGATGTTCATGAAGATTAGATGTAAAAAATATATTTTCCTCGGATAGATTGGGAAGTTATAAATGAACCATCTCAAGCTGCAAAGTACTTGCCATATCATCTTGAATACTTTACTGACCTGATCTAGTTGCAGCTAAAGAACATATACCATCATGATCAAAATTAGTTGCATTCAAGGAATGATTTGCATCAACATTTCCACCATGATTTCTACTACTATAACTTCTCATGGAATGATTATCATTCACTAATCACTATATCATATACAACCAACTCATCACATGAAAAGTCCCAAGGAAAAGAACAATTAGAAAAATAATCATAAAAAAAAACACCATCAGATTTCGAAGCCTTTTTGTATGGAAACATATTCATAGAACTTCACATCCCTGGAAAAGAAAAGAAATTCTATTATCGAGACTATAAAGTTTATACCCTTTTTTTATCATTAGAATAGCCAATTAACACACACTTCTTAGACCTCTTAGAAAATTTGTTTGAAACATTAAGCTTAGCAGCAAAGCATAAACAACCAAACACCCTAATATTATCAAAAATAGGATAATGCTTATAAACCAACTCAAAAGGTGACTTCCCTTTAAGAACAACAGAGGGAAGTTTGTTTATTAAAAAACAACATTAAGAACTGCATCACCCCAAAACTTTCTGAGTAACCCAAACTGAAACAATAAAGATCTTAAAACATTTACAAGATGCCTATGTTTTATTGCAACAATACCATTTTGTTGTGGTGTATGAACACAAGTGGTTTGATGAACAATCCCTTTGCTTTAAAAAAAAACATTATAATATTAACACATTCAGTTCCATTGTCTTACCTAAAAATCTTAATTTTAGTACTAAACTAATTCTCATGAAACGTATAAAAATTTTGTAATCAAGTGAAAACTTCTTCTTTGGTTTTTAACAGATATACCCAAGTTGCCCTTGGAAAATCAACTATAGTTAGAAAAAACCTCAAACCCCCATAAGTAATAACTTTGTAGGGGCCCCAAACATTAACATGAACAAGTTCTCCTATAAAACTAGTTTCTGTTCACTTAAAGGAAAATACTCTCTAGTTTGTTTAGCTTTATGACACACCTCATAGGGATGAATAAATTCATTACCAAATTTCAAGGAATCTTTTAAATAGTTTAACGCTTGATCAACATGATGCCCAAGTCTATTACACCAAATTAACTTTGAAGCAAAACAAGTAGTAGACTTAGACAACAAGGACCTACCACTATTTTTACTATTAAAACAATAAATTACTCCGAATTCATTACCAATATCCACAATCTACTTAGACAATGAATCCTGAACAACAAACTTATGTTCATCAAAAACAACTTGACATTTGTTATCTCTGCATAACTTGTGATCAGATGAAATATTAACATGAAATTCTGGAACAACAAAGACATTAAGTATGAACATAGAATTAGACAAGTGCATATTTCCAATTTTATTAACTCTTGCAGTTGATCCATTTGGATGATCAACTTTAAGATTTAACATAGAAATATCCACAATATCAACTAATTGTGATTTAGTAGTAGTCATATGTTGACTAGCTTCTGAATCTACAACCCAATTAGTATTACCAGGAAAAAACATTATTACAAGTAATCTTGTGGCTAGGCTTAATATTCTTTCAACTTGTTGTCATTTATGTCATAACATGGAGGAGAGCTCAGAGCATCTATTCTTCTTATGTGAATATGCTAGACGTTTGGAGATGGTTTATTGGATGGTCTAATATTTGGAGTGATATTCCTTTTTCATGCTCTAATCTTATGGCTAGGCTCAACTCAACAAGTGTGGGAAAAGGTTTAAAGAAACTGCTCATGTCACTTGTTTATTCGCTATTGTGGATGATTTGGAAGGCATGAAATGTGTTAGTTTTCAGAAATGAAAGGTAAGCTATATTAAACGTGGCAGACGATATTTACATTAGCACTTTTAATTGGATTAAGTGTAGATCCAAATTTTCCATTCTTGTTTGGTTTGATTGGTGTATGTCTCTTTTGTTAAACTTTTCTTGTATCACGACTTAATCTTCTCGCTTAAGCTTTTTGTTTGCTAATGATAACTTTTGCTCGTCGTTGAAAAAAAAAACTGCCATATTGGCATTAGCAAACATGTCCTCAACAAACTGTTTCTCACTTATAAGGGACATGATCTTAGAATATTGATCAAAAGTAAGAAAATGTTGATAAGCCTTGTCCACATAACATGAAGAAGCGTTAGAAGACTCATTCACATGTGAAGCAGCAACATAAGTATTATTTGAAAACTTGTTAGTATTGTTAAATCTTTTTTATGTTTAAAATATTTGGAAAATCCAATTAATTTGTAACATCTCTCAATGGTATGACCTTTTGAGACCACAATGGTTGCATTGAAAAACCTGATTTTTACCTTTAGACTTCCTAATGTCATTAATTTTACTAGCAAAAGCAAAAGATTAAATTATATTGGAAGACACAATTATAGAAGCATGTTTTAGATTAGACTATTCTCTAGAAACAATTGAAAAGGTAGTTTTCACATTAGGGAAATGTTCAAGAAGAAAAATATGAATCGTAACATGACTAAAAGAGTAATCTGGACCACTAAGAAACTACATTAATTTCATTAACTTTGAATGATTATTAAATTGAGTTGCATATTCACATGTACAATCATTCACATTAGTAAGACCATTGAATTCCTTCAAAGTAGCATCAAGTTTATCAAAGTAGTCAACAATACTTAATCCACTTCAAGTAAGAGAATTAACACGCATACACTGATGCAAGTTAAACACAACTAAGCCATCAACCTTATTATATGTATAAAATAGTTCACTCCAAATATTAAGAGAAAATTCAGAACAAGCATGCTCAACACATATAGACTCAGATAAAGATCATAAAATCCATGAACAAACAATAGCATTTACTTTATCCCACTTAAGTGACTTAACAATACCATCCTTCATTTTAATAATAGTACCATCAACAAATCTAATTTTATTTCGAGGCTTTAACGCTCTTGTCATTGAGCTCCTCCAGATCCTAAAATTTCCATTTCCAATAAGTTAAAAACTAATAATAGTGGTAACTGTATTGTCAAAAGGATGAAAATAAAGAGGATTATCAAAATCAATAGTTTCAATTTTATTAGACGACTCACCATTTTAGGGAGTACTACCAGTCGTATTTACAAGACAAGAAATGTACCAATCAGATCAAAAGGAAGATTCACACAAAGACACATAATACAGAGCAACACAAAGAAATCAACTAGGATTAACCCAAACAAACAACATGTATGTGAAACTTACAGTGATTCGACGAAGAAACTCAGAAAACAATAAGAATTAGCCCAAACAAAAAACAGGTGTGCGAAACTTACAGTGATTCCACCAAAAAATATTTGCAAGCACCAAGGTAGTTTTGTTATATCAACAAGATCAAACACTGAAGCAGAACAACATTCAAATGCAAGGAATCACCTACGTTTATAGAACTCGTTTGCACGAATTTAGCTAGACCGAAAAGTCTTAGTGTTGTTTGTTAGGATAACAATAGTCAAACTGATCGTTTACTACCAAGCCCTCATTTACTACTAAACATTGTGATGAAGAACTACCGAAGATGACAACACCAACAAACAACAATCACAGATCGATCGATAAGCCTTCAAACACCAAGAACAAACCCAATTAAGCATAAAAAACCTATATCGAACGGATAGACTTGCAAAGCAACAAAAAACCCTAGATCGACCAAAAGGACAGCAAATCTAGATCTAGACGTGAAATAACAAGAAATCGAGAACAAGCAGAAGCTCATTATGATACCATGAACAAAACACTAAAATACGACAACATCAACAATTCTTTTTATTGTAAATAAAAACCAGATGGGTTGAAAAAAACTTACAATGGAAAACTCACTACAACTCTCAATCACTCAACACAACAACGCTCACTAAAACACACTGCCACTGCCGAGATTTTACTAGTTTTATAATTTATATAATGTATCTTTACATATAAGTTAAAAAATAAAGTAAAATCAAGCAAAACAGATAAAAGGGTAATTATGTTATTTTATATGCATTCCAATTTTATTTCCTACAAACCAATCATAATCTAGAATTAATTATAATTCCATTTCCTGTCAACCAAACAGGATATGAAATTGGATTCAAGTTCCTCATAAATTCATTTTTCAATTCCTTCACAAACATTGTGCTAACCAAACAACACCCTAATATAATTCTCAAACCTACAGATAAGACTATTTATATTCATAATCCTATCAAATCCAACATGACCCGACCCGACCCATTGCATTTTAATCTCTAAATATTATTAAAAGATAACCCTTAATTCTAAACTGAAAAAAATTAGGACCATTGATTGCATTTCAATCCTATATTTTTCATCTTTGGATTATTTACTGACTTCATCTTTGTCAACCCTTTAATTTTGTCCACAAATTTTATAAAACATATATTACATTTTAAATTATGAATTTATTAATGACAATTAAATATCACCAAAAATAAAATGAATTAAATTATGAATTCTATTAATGACAATTAAATCTCACAAAAATAAAATGAATTAAATTATGAATTCTATTAATGACAATTAAATCTAACAAAAATAAAATGCATTAAATTAAAGATTCTATTAATGACAATTAAATCTCACCAAAAATAAAATGAAAAAAATACCCCACTCCACCCATCATTACCAGTACTCCTACGGTATCCCCCTCATTTCTTTACATGATTTATCTAACCTAAATTTTGTAGTGGAGAAGAAAATTGGGGAAAGAAGAAATAGAATATATGTGAGCTTCCATCTGTGTGGATCATTCGTGTGTTCGATCATCATGGAAGAAGAATGAATGATATAGAGATAAATTTCTTTGGATTATACTTTAATCTGATCATAGTTTAGATCGATTTTGGGTACGTTTTAGATTATGTTTTTTCTATTCTATTTTAACTATGAAGTTTCAATCTATAAAACATTTCGATGTAAGTTTAAATCCATAATGGTTATGTTTTCTGAATCTACTTCAAATTTTGTTCTTATGATCTGTATTGTTGATTTTAATTTTTTAAGTTATAGGTATCTAGAGAGCAAAAGGATGGACACAGTAGCACCATTACATCTTATCCATTTTGAAAGATATGTTCACTAGGTAGTGAATTTGTATATGTCGGTTTTATTTTTTTATTTTTACATTTTTGTATATGAATTTAGTCGATAGTTTTTTTGTGGCTTACCAGGTCGTGAATGGAAGATATACTTGAGTCAATCTCTATAATGCTTTACCCATTTGATCCGTTCATGGATTTAGATACGGAATTCAAACACTTATACCAGTGAGTGATCTACATATTCTGCAACTCAACAAAACCCAGTGGTGATATGTGTTTTGATTTATTGTAAAAAATATCTTTTTATAAAAATACAAATTGGGCTCTTAGAAATAAGTTATTCACCGATCCTTTTTAATACTATAATAAAACATCTTTTAGACTCAATAGCAAAGAAAAGACAGAGTTTTAATATATCATGTAAATAGATTACATCGACAAATCTTTTTGGAAAAATGTTTGGGATTGATTAATTTTGGTTAATTAGCAAAATTTTTTTGTTTAACTTGCGTTGTCTGGGCATGCCGAGAAGTATAGTAAGAACCTTGCACAACCTTATTATTTCGTTTAACTGGTTTGAATCTTCTTATTGAGTTTACTTTATCAAGGATAAATGGGTACACCCTACACTCTTGAAAATAGGGTTGGGAACATTGTGAGTATCAATATTTTCTCGGTAATTAGAGAAGATATTAGTATAAAAGTTGCAATATAATTTTTTTTAGTATTAAACTTCAAAAAAAAAGTTCATATATAGCAATGTACTCTTAAAAAATAACTTTTTGGATTATTTTTAGTTTATATGGAAAGTTACATTTTTTTTATCTTACAACTCATTTAAAGGATTGTTTTTTAGAAAAAAATTCATTAGTAACATTAAACTTTGCAAAAAAGTTCATCAATAGCATTATAGTTTCAAAAAATGACTTTTTCGTATTCTTTTTGCTAATCTATAATTTTTTTTTTGTACATTAGAGCTCATTAATAGGGTTTTTTAAAACATTTTGTTAATAGAAAGTACATTTCATTTTCTTTCACATATAGACCATTTATGTAAAAAAACTATTTCAAATATGGACCATTTATGTACTTTTGTTCACAAGTGAACAATTTATGTAATATATAAATTTAAATGTTAATTAGTAGGTCATTAATATGACAATTTTCTAGGGAAATTTCTTTTTAGTATTGAAATTTGCAAAAAAAAAAAAAAAGTTCATTAATGCATTGTACTTAAAAAAAACATATTATTTTAGATTATTTTTAGAGGATATTGAAATGTTTCATTTTCCTACATTGAAGCTCATTTGTAGGACAGTGTTTTGGAAGCAAATTTCATTAATCACGTTGAACTTTGCAAAAAAAAAATTCATTAATAGCATCGTACTTTTAAAAATAACTTTTTTTTGGAATTCTTTAACTGCATGTAGATTCATTGAATGCCTAGCTTAATGAACATATGTGGAGAAATCCTTTTGAAAAAGGATAAAATCTTGATATGACAGCCCAAAAAAGAAAAAGAAAAACTCAGTTTTGACTAACCCAACTTATTTAAAATCTTTATTCATTTTAGTAGCTACACACCATTTAGATGTTCTCAAAATAACATATGAAATAACTTCGAGATGTAATAAATCTAAAAAGTTATTTGACATGTTTTGTACTTTCTAATGATCATTACCAGGAAACCTTTGAAGGATTTTTTTCCAGAAAGAATGTGATCAATATACAAAACAATGTTGCATATAGAACCTAATGTTTTTTAATTTGCTGTAATAAGGTCTTCCTGTAACAGTTGATTGGCCCTACCCAACTCCCACATGCAAGGCTATCAGGAAACCTTTGAAGGAGTTGGGTAGGGCCAATCAACTGTGATTTCAAGATTAAGAAGAACACATTGATTTCACGATTGAGAAGAACACATCCCATCAACCAAGACCAGACAATCAACCATATTAGTGACCCCTACTAAAATTAGAAATGTACTTTGAGTAATCCTCCAAAACAGGCAATGAACTTTGAACTGTAGCAACTCTTGAATCAATTCCCAAATTGTACATCAACCTTCCAACATTAAACCTTGAACATTTTCAATTAATGTTATCGAGTTGCTATGCATTTGATTATTTAGATATATCATAAATTGTTAGGTTCCCCTGTTGATTTTACTACTTTAACCTGTACAAAGGATAAATACCTATAATACCTACAAATAGGAGAGTGTTGTCTTTTCTTTGTGAAATATTTAATAGCTAATTTGATAGTAGCGTTTCTGTTTTACAATAATAAGGTTTGAATGATTGATTTTAAATAATCATTCTGTAAAATCATTTAAAAACCAAACCTATTCCTTTTTATATACAATTACGTTAATAATGCAGAAGTTAAACCATAATCTTTTTGTTTTATTAGTTGTCTTAATTCTAAAATGTATATAATTATTATGTAAATTTGATTACTTATTTATCCTATTTTAAAATAATACATTATAATCATACTTATTTATTTGAGGAGTACAAGTAGAATGATAACAATATATTAATTAATTGTGTATTTATCATATATATATATATATATATATATATATATATATATATATATATATATATAAAAGTTGTATTATAATATAAGTTTTTAAATAAGACATAACGAGGTTACCACCTTATAAAAATAAAAATAGTATAACAACCAATTAATCGATTCTCTATTTCATTATGATGTTTAAACGATTACTTTTTTTATACGAAAAATTTGTCTAAATATATAAAAGTAATCATGTTTTAATTTGTCAAATTATAAAAGTAATTATTGTTTATGTTTTTCATATATGGAAATCATATTATGAAAAAGAGTACAAGCATCAACATGTTTTAAAATAAACTTCACATATTATTTTAGTTTTTAAACATATATTTTAACAAAATAAATATTTATTTTGTTTAGGATTAATGTATACTTATATATGAATGGGAGATGATACAAAAACAATATATTCTGTGTTCTTTAAAGTATAGCATGTTCCCGCTAAGAACATATACAAATTTGCATTCATAAATAAGTTTCAGTTTTAACCAATTTGCTAATATTTATTGCAACACACCATCCCTCTAAACCTTAAACCCATAAATAAATGTTTGAAACTAATCATTGAAAGAAACTATTTGATATCGTTGCATCACTAATTGTCGAAATAAACCATTCTAGAGATTTGGTCCAATGATTCTTCTGTGTCCGCATGAAGATGATATGTTCCCATTCAAGCTGATAAAAACACAATTTCTAATTTGATTATGTTTTACAATGACAATCAATAAAGCTTAGAGACAAACAATTCCAAATGTATGTATTTACCTCCCAAAATCGGTTTCTCGTCTGGCCAACTTTATGTGACATTGTCTAGAGGGATATCACATGCCAATACAAAAATATTAGAGAACGCTGATGAACAGTTTAATAACAGTGAAGTCTATACATCAAATATGGTCGACAAAGAGGATATCATTATTCTATAGCTATTTATCTTCCACAATCATCTGGAGGCAAGACCATTTTATTTGGTGGTGACTTTAGACAAATTCTTCCGGCAATAGAAAGAGGTAATCATTCAGATATTGTGCAGGTATCATATTCATCCAAAATACGGCGTGAATGTACAGTTTTATGTTTAACCGTAAACATGAGGCTTTAGTTTGGTTGTCTAACTAATGATTTAGATGAGACGAAAACATTTAATGAGTGGATTCTTAAGATTGGTGAAGGTAATACTGGTGGTTTTAATGATGGTGAAGCTGAAGTTGAATTTTCAGAACACGCTGCCGTTCACTCTACATGTGACCATATTCATTCAATTGTATCCACAATTTATCCATCCTTTGAAAACATTTTAGGATTGATTAAAGATGAAGAGAAAACATATATGAGTTCAAATTCTTTACGTGAGACAGAGGTACAATTTTTTTTTGAGGAAGCAATCTACTCTTCAGTAGTGTTGAATGGTTTTAAGACATCTAGAATTTCCAACCATAAACTTACACTAAAAATAGATGTTCCAGTCATGTTACTTCGTTATATCGACCAAACCAAAGGACTATGCAATGGTACTAGATTACAGATTGTTAGACTTGGAAGACACGTCATTGAAGCCTGAATCATACATGATAGATTCTTCAACGAGACTACTTATATACCTTGCATGAAGTTAACTCCGTCTAATAAAAGAATCTCATTATGTTTTCAGCGAAACCAATTCCCCATAGTTGTTTATTTTGTTATGACCATTAACAAAAGAAAATGACAATAATTATCAAATGTTAGATTATACTTATGTAGGCATGTCTTCACTCATTGCCAGTTACATGTTTTTTGTTTCTTGCATCACAAATGAAAAAGGATTGAAACTACTCGTATATGACGAGGAAAGTCATCCAACTAATAAAACAAAAAGTTATGTCTACAAATAGGTCCTTCAACGATTATAGATATTTAGATGTTTCATTGTCTTTTTTTTCAGACATCTCAATGTTACCAATAATGCTAAATCTGTTTCTGTTACTTTATCTTTTTTTATGGTGCCAACTTTTTAAAACTTTTTTATGTACATTTTTATATGTTTCCCTAGATTTTACGGGCCATAATATAGTATCCTAAACAAATGTAGTCTCAAATGCTATGCATTTTGGTGTGGTAAGGCCGTAAGGGTACTTGAAACCCGACCCAATACATGAATATGTATATAAGATAAACCTGTTGGGCTATAAAAGATATGGGCTGAAAGCTGGCTAGGTAGGTTGGATGGGCTAATTATGGGCCTCTTCTACATAAAACACAATCTCAAACAAAACCCTAGCAATATTTACAGATAAAGCTTTACGCCATTTCGATTCTTGCCACCGTTTCTGCAACCTGCTCATCTAACAATGGTAATCTCTCTCCCTCTACCTCCTCTATATCTCACACACACATACACGCACGCACAATCAACAGAAGAACAGATTTCGATGTTCTTTTGTGATTTCTCGTTTTGATTCTTTGACGATGGTGTTCTTTTTAAGTGTAGGCCTCAGAAAGGAAGCTTGCGAACCCAATGAGGGAAATTAAGGTTCAGAAACTCGTCCTCAACATTTCAGTCGGAGAAAGCGGCGATCGTCTCACCCGTGCTGCCAAGGTATTTATTTACTCCCATAAAAGTTTCAAACCGAGTTTTTAGATTTACACTCTGTATCTTGAGATTTTGATATTATATCTGTGATGAATACGATTTAGGTTTTGGAGCAACTGAGCGGCCAATCCCCTGTTTTCTCAAAGGGTAAGAGCCATTTTCATCCAAATTACATCATTCCCGTTTAAGTTTTCTATCTTGTATCAAATGTTCTTTTCTTTGAGTTCGTTTAATAAGTATAGAAAATAATCCGATGACACAGTTAGTGGTTAAATGGGGTTTCTTTATCTACCGATATCAGTTATCATAAAAGTTACTGTAAAAGGCGTGATTCTGTTTTCATGATGAATTGGTTTACTCTCAAGCTCAGACAATCAAATAGCTTAGTTTGGGAGCTTTTTGTTTGATTAGAAAGTCCATTACAGTTTATGTCATCACAAGGCACGATTGAAATTAGAATAATGTACTTGTTGCGTTCTCTTTCTTGCCCAATATAGTTTGATCCACACATAGTTCAATCAATCTGAAGCACCTAAAATACCCTTTCAATAACAATGAAATAAAGGTTATCGAACCAAACAAAGTTACCTATGACTAATTGTTTATTTTGATTTTTACAGCAAGGTACACTGTGAGGTCATTTGGGATCAGGCGTAATGAAAAGATTGCATGTTATGTCACTGTTAGAGGAGACAAGGCCATGCAACTTTTGGAAAGTGGTTTGAAGGTGAAGGAATACGAGTTGTTGAGGCGCAACTTTAGTGACACTGGATGCTTTGGATTTGGTATTCAAGAGCACATCGATCTTGGTATCAAGTAAGTCTATCTTTGTCTTAATGGATAAAGGAAAGTGACTGAATGAGACTAAATGACTGTTTTTATAGCTTAATGGATTAAGTGATTTATTGTTTTTATGATGGTAGGTATGATCCGTCTACGGGTATCTATGGTATGGATTTCTTTGTGGTTCTAGAACGTCCCGGATACCGTGTTGGCCGTCGTCGTAGGTGCAAGGCGCGTGTTGGGATCCAACACCGAGTGACAAAGGATGATGCAATGAAATGGTTTCAAGTGAAATACGAGGGTGTCATTCTCAACAAATCTCAACAAATTGGAGCTTAGATTTATTATTATTATTATTATTGTCTTCTTTTTGTAAAATTTTGGAGTTTGCTTTTTGAAAGTTTTACTATTGAGGATTATGATTAATGTGAGTTTTGTTTTGTTTTGGACCTTTTTGAATCTTGGTACAAGTGCGTAACTGCTTTTGATCTTGTTAAAGACTACAAAGTTGCAGGAAATATGAATTTTAGTCTTGCTTTTGATTTAGACCATCTTTAATAAAAATCAATCTAACAAAGAAAATGTTCCAATTTTTTTTTGAAGAATGTAATTCCATGATTGACTGAAATTTTATGCAGTTAATGATATAAAGACCAATGAAGACGAGAGTAAACTAAAAGTTTAGGCTCCATTTGTCATAAATGACATAATATGATAATTTGATAGAGTTTAATGTGCATTGGATTAAGATATGATGATTAGAGTGTTTCAAGTTCTAGATTGGTAAAAGAGAAATCGGCATCAAGAGAATTAGTGGATAACTTTTTGGTTTGATAGCAACTCTGTTGGAAAACTTATGGTATATTATGTAACTTTATTTTGATTAGTAATAAAATTATGGGTTATTATAGTAATTAAACTTGGCATAATACATAAGGCAAACTGCCTTAAATACGTCTTTCACTGATTTTGTGATTTGAATGTCAATCCTAATTATAGCTTAAACATCTTGTTTGCTTCTGAACATTAATATGTTTATGATAGTTGCTTTTGGTTTGTGGTAGATGTGTAGTTATCTTATATTTATGCTATTTCTCAAAAGGTCAAAATGTGAACGTAATTAAGAAATGTGGTCATATTGGTGAATATCCCCAGTTTAATACATTTTTCTGTTAAGTACATTACGATCTACATAAAACATTAATGCATAGCCATGATCTTCCATGAACAGCAGCAAAATTCTGCATGAAAATATCAGACGAGAAGATACCACAGAGCTCAAGTCTTCAATATGTCCATTTTCCGGTGTCAATTTATCAATATCTTCCAATTACATGTTGAATAGCGCATCATACCTGTAGTCAAACCAACTACCTAGTAAAATTCATCACAGTGAAAAAAAAAACAAGGAGAACTAGCAACATACTTCCATTTACTTATATATTATGACATCATACTTTGAAAGTTCAACCCAATTAAACTTGAGTAAAAAATTATCGATTAACGATAATTTTTCATCTATTTTTCCTTTTAAAATCTTTAGGACCAACAAGATCCTCCATACATTCATTCATCTCCTCCAACAACTTTCCCGCCAATTCCAACTTCCCCAATCTCTTCAAATTACTAATCATGGATCTATAAACATAAATCGAAGGACGAATTTGCCCTCGCTTCATCTCTTCAAAGAGTCTCAATGATTCTTCCACATTCCCAGATCGAAAAAAACACTCAATCAAAGCAGTATAAGTCCTCAAATCAAACTTCAATCCCACTTCAACTACCTCTTTCATAACCACCACACACAAATCAAATCTCCCGACCTTTCGCAAACTATTTACCATTGTATTATACGAAACAATATCCGGGGGTATTTCCGTCTTTTTCATATTGGAAAACACATCAAGCATTTCATCCAATCGTCCCTCTTTACCATATACTCCCAAAATGGTATTATAAGTAATCAAATCCGGTTTACATTTTAAACTCTTCATATTATCAAAAACAAGAATCGCATTATGAACATGTCCACATTCTGCAAATCCGTATATAATCCGGTTAAAAACTGTCACATTTCCCGTGTAATTTAAGTCTGAGATTTCTTTAAGGAAAGATAAAATGAAAGTTAAATCGTTGCTCTTGGAAATGGCTTTGGTGGTGTTAAAATAGGTGGTGGAGTTCATAGGAAGGTGGTTGATGTACATATGTTTGAAAATATGGGCGGCGATTTTGGTATTGTTGTTTTCACTGGCGGCATTGAGGAGGAGATTGTATGATGGGAGGATGTCGATGCCATTGGTTGCGTGTTTATTGTGTAATAATTGGAGGAGAATAGTGGCTGCTTGGAGGTTTTTTGTTTTGCAGAGTTTATTGATGTGATTGGTGCATAATTCGTTGATGGAATTTGGGGTTTTTTGTAACTCGGATATGATTTTGTCCAAGATTTGATGTGCTAATTCTTCGTCCTCAATGGATGCTTGAGTTACCAATGATCGGGTTTTCAATGTGCAGGTTCTTAGCACGGGATATAGTGGACGTATCCATGGAAGTTTAATTGGGGTTGATGTGATTTGCATCTGCATAAGTAAGATTAGTTAAAACTTACAGTTCATTATGGTCGACATTATGTGTATTTGGAAATTTTTTCCACAATGGTAGTTTCTTTTCAACAAAAAAGCTTAGCTCAAGTACTCCCAATCAAATGCAAAATGCGTACAAAAAACAGAGCCCTAATACAGTTAAAATAACAAACTGACAAATGAGAATTTCAGAAACCCTAATGAAAACGCAAGAATATCAATCACCGTGAAGCGGAAATGGATGTTAACAAGCACAAACCCTAGAGTGAAATGCGAAATTTTAAATTTTGCAAAGAGAAGAAAAACGACTTACATGTAGTACCTTCGGAGAGAAATCTGATTCTCCACGATCAGAACTCTGGTAGCTGCAACTATTGCATAAGGAGGAAATACACAACAAATAGGGGGTTTTCCATCGGGGAATAACCACTATTTTCAAGCGATTCGAAGCAGATAGCATCTAATCCGACAATATTTTTTCGATTTTTAGGGTTTATCTAGGGTTTAAGCAGAATGTCAGCATTTTGAATAGTCGGTTACAAATGTCATCGATCTTCCTACTTCAGCAAATAGTCTGGCGGCTCAATTGTCCATTTTGCCCCTGACGACCTTTTGGGGTATACGAGGGTTCTTGGTCTGCGTTTTTCAGAGCGATTGATGCTGTTTTGAACTTGAATTAAAACTGGAGTTGCTCGAAAGTTTCCCGCAATTGAGTTGGGAGTAAAATTCTGAGTGCGCTTGCTGTGGTGTTGCCCTCAGATTTCTTTGCAATTATGGGATATTTCCAACTGGCCACTGATACTAAAGAATCCATTATACTCTATGATGGTCAATGGGTTAGGCATTTATTCGATTCTAATTATTATTTTGTTATTTCTATTGAACCATCTCTCAACTCCTCCATTCTAACTTTTATTGAATCATAATCATCACATCTACCACCACCCACCCGGCTCACCTCTACCATTATCATTTTCTAAAAATAAAAACTGATAGCGAAATACATATCTAAACACGTTTTCTAAATTTCTAAAACAGAAAATGAAAAATGAATAAGTTTTAACTAACTGCATTTTATAAATTTTCCAATGAAAACTGAAAATGGAAAGCAAAAATTGAAAACGGAAAACAGAAAACAAGAAATGAAAATTGTTTTTCCGTAAACGTAACCTAAGTTTACCTCTCTTAAATTCGGATTTTTTTTTTCAGGTTTAACATTAGTTGATTTTTCGATATTATTATTCCTTTGGTTCTTCCGTCTTTGATATTATTATTCCTTCGATGTTACTATTCATTTGATGTTGTGGCGTGCATTATGAACATCTTCCAAATGTTATCACTAATAATATGCAATCACGGTCATACATATATTCTTTGCATTTGAAAAAGAATTAATGTTTTTTTTGATGATTTACCTACCATTTGATTATTATATCATTTGCCCATGATTATAAGAAGCTAATCATAATACATCATTTATAAAATATATTGCTAAAAAAAAACTAAAAGTTAGAGAAAACTAAAATGTGCAATAATCAATAAGAATTTAAATAACTTGTTATTATTAAAATTGATGTTTTCAAAGAGATGATGTTCACCATCGTTTTTTTAACAACAATGAATATTATAAAAAAGATGATATTTATGTGAGTGGGAATTCCTTAAAGCCTTATGACAAAATAAACTATTGGGCATAGGGGTGATAGGTGTGCTAAATGATGAAAAGCCATGAGATTAATCGAATAATAAATGTGGGAGGCAAAACACTTGCTAGCCCCCACTCCCTCCGCCCCTTACTCTTGGGTACCACACAAATTGACAAAATTACAAAAATGGTTTCAGTAGTTGGCAAATTTATATGTTTTTTTTCCAAAACGAAATGTTGGTGCATCATTGGTCCGAAATTGAATCTTTCTATTGTTTTTGGTCCATATAGTAGGCATTTTTGTGTGGTTTTGGTCCAAACCCAACTTGAAATGACGAATTTGCCCTTCAATAACGTTTTTCTTAATTTTTTTTAATTATTTTCTATATATTTAATTAAAAAACCAAAAAAAAAAAAAAAAACAAAATATACCCTGCCCACCCCTCCTCCTAACCTACCCATCGATATTTACTCAATGCCTCTATTTCTCTATCTTTATCTTTGCCGAACCACCAACATCATAGGACCACCGTCGCCTGCCGGACACCACCACTTGTTGGAGACCACCACCTATTGGACACACCTGCCTACCCATATTTACATCATCAATGTTACCCTTCATCTCCAGAAACCACCATCGACGACATTTTTCTTCCTTCAGTGGTTCCGATCTACAAAAATTGATGAATGGTTTTAGAAACCACTACCACCGGCGTCATCCTTTTTCCTTCGTGAGTGTCGTTGTTTTTTTGGTAAGCCCTCGACAGTCCTCATCATTGACATTCCCTTCACCCTCCTGTACTTCTAGTCTCAGCCAGAAATCGTTCACCACTACTCATCGACACTTTCAATCGGGGTTGGGGTTGAGAAGGAGATGCAGGGTTTGATCAACACATGAAAAATGAGGAAAAAGACGATGAAGGTTTCAATTTCTAGGGATCTAGGTTTAAAATTCCCCGTCGTCGGAAACCTACATCTGGATCTAAAGTCTTCACCAGAGTTTGAATTTATGTCTTGACCCGATTTGTTATCCTATTCTACAATCGATCTCCCACTACCAAAAGCTAGATGTACGATAGGCGATTAGATTTGGGTTTAAACTCCCCCGTTGTCTCTGCTGACACAATTCGTCACTCCTTTCCCGATGTAAAAATAGATCGGTGGCTTCTGAAGGTTTGAGGAGGCATCTAGCGACGAGCAGTACAAGCGGATAGTGGTGGCATTTAGGGAGAGAGAGAAAGAGAAAGATGTGTGTGTAAGAGAGAGTGAACATGAATGGGCTAGGGGCCTGAACGAGAAAGGAAAACGAGTATGGTGGTTTTTTTGAATAAAAATAGATAATAAAAAACTGAAAAAATAAACTATAAGGGCATAATGGTCTTTTTAAATAGATAGGGTCCAAAAAAAAAAAGATCCAATTTTGGACCAGTGGTGCAACAACATTTCATTATGGACGAAAAACGCATAAATTTTCCAACCACAAAAACCATTTTTGCAATTTTGTCACACAAATTCAAGTTGGCTTCTACTATACTACCTTATGTTTGATGAGTGTTAGAATATATCAATATTCCTTATATTTAGTCTTTGTATTTACATAACATTACATTTCTTTATCCTTATGCTTATATTAGGGTTATTACTTTCGCCGTATAAATAAATGATTAGTCCTCCTTTGTATCGTGGAACCTAAACTCACTCAATATATAGATTATATTAATTTTCTCTCCCTTGCAATATTTTGATGAACCTATATTCGAAAGTTACAATTTGTTACATTAAACTTAGTCAAAATAGAATTATCGTAAGATATAAAAAAAGAAAAAAATTCTATATTTTATAGATTTTCATTATATATGGCAAGAAGAGTATATTTTTTTGATTCGCCTAATTTTACGAATTTCATCTTTTATCTTATTAATAGAAACTTCTTGATCAATAATCAGGAATATAGAAAAAGGGGCGGATTTTCTGTGACTTTTGATTCTTTCGTCTAATTTAACTTGAATTCCGATAAACTAATTACTTGTTTGCTCAAAATCATTGAACTTAATGTTCTAATTTTGATTCAAAAGGAAAGAAAGTGTGTAGTTGAAATAACTCACTCACAACACTTTTTAAAGGATTACGTGGTACGATTAGATCGAGTAAGCCCTTCTGGAATAAATACTCGGCCGCTTGTGAACCCTCGGGTACTGTTTTATTCAATGTTTGTTCAAGTACTCTTTTAACCGCAAAGGCAATGTAGGCATTGGGTTCGACAATAATGATATCCCCCAACATACCAAAACTAGTTGTCACCCCACCGATAGTAGGAGATGTAAGAATTGGTACATAGAATAACTTTTTATTTGATTGATAATCATATAAAGCAGGAAATATTTTAGCCATTTGCATCAAGCTCAAACTTCCTTCTTGCATGCTTGCCCCTACGGAAGCACACACTATAATAAGAGGTAGAAAGTCTTAAATTAGTAGTGTATTCAATTAAACGAGTAATTTTCTCCCTGGCTACGGATCCCATACTACCTCCCATAAACTGAAATCCGTAACCCCAATTGCTACAGTAATACCGTTTAGTTGCCCTCTGCCTGTTTGAACAACCTCGGTTAATCCTTTATTTCTTTGATAAGAATCAATACAATTTTTATAAGGCTCCTCCGAATGAAATTCAATGGGATCCAGATTCCAGAGAGACCATGTCTTCATCCATAGGCTCCCAAGTGCCCGGATCGATCAAAAGTTCGATTCTATCTGAACTACTCATTTTCAAATGATATCCACATTGTTCACAAAGATGCATCTTTAATTTAAAAAAATTCTTATAATTTAATCCATAACAACTTTCGCATTGAACCCACAGATGTCGGTATTGTTGAGTTACAACCATATGAGTAGAACTTTCTAGTATAATTTGATTATCCGTTGTGATATCCTCGTTTTGACGATTATTCTCACTTTATTACAAATGAAACTAGAAATGTAATTGTTACTGGAATTATTGTTACTGAAATTGTCATTGCCACTTACAATGTAATTATCAATACATATTTGGGACTGAAGATAACTGTCAATGCAACTATTAATGTGATTATTCCAAGTATACTGAGTATCATCCATGTAACGATCGTCGTCAGGATTCTTACTCTTAGATCCATTATTTAGATCACTAGAATTATGATAAAAAGAACTTTCTAGTTCACTACAAAAGGATGATCATTGGCAATCTCAAAGATATGATTTTCAATATCAAAATATATAGAATAACTGTCCCCATCACTATCATTCACTAAAAAAGTATCATCGGAGAAAAAATTCCGAATATCCTTGACGCCAAAAAAAGATCAACATTACTGTAATTGTCATGACCACCCAACCCTGAATGTTTTTTTTTTCCGTATCATTTCTATTCGAATCTTTACTTTCACTGGCATTTTCAATAGGACAAAGACTGCTCATTGATTTACTTAGCCTACATTTGTGTTCGAACTCCTTAAATAACATCGAATTGAACCACCATCTTTTCATAGAGTTTTCTTGCTCCATATTTGCATGAAAATACAATAGATGAATAGTCATTCGACGAAAAATCATTTAATTTATTTGAATATCTTATTTCCTATCAGAATAAGCATATCAATACAATCACTAGGATTATTAACTAATATAATGAGTGTAAGTATTGAAAAAATGATTTGTTCTCTCCTACGAACAATTTTTTCGTAAAATCTCATATAATAACTAATAATCAGTTAAATTTCTATTACAATACGAAACAAAAGGTAGTTGGGATGTATAAAAAAAGGATACAATCCCTGACAGTTACCTCCCCTCTGGAAGCACAAAATAACAACTCTAAGAGCATTGAGTGTGGGCAACTGGATGTAAGACCAAATTGGTGCCACCTCATCCATAACACCACCATAACACCAAGGGGGAAATAATGTTCCACATGTTATATCATGTTAAGAGGTAGAGAGAGAAAATAGAGAAAATTATTTGATTGGTTGATGAAGAAGATAACCAATCATCTTTCTTGTTTTATCTTGTCCTCGTTACCACAAGATGCAAAATAACGAGCACAAACGAGTAGGGGGGCGGTGCCCCCCCCGTCACGACGCCGTTGAGGGTGCCACATCACCCGGTTGCTTCTCGGTTTTACCGCATCCTCTAAGAGGGTTTTTTCTTATTGGATCAAGCAATGACGTTATCAAAAGTGACTAATTCGGACCGGACAGTGTCATCATCAAATTCGACCAGCCTGGACTAAACTTTTTGGCGGATGACTTGTCCATAACCACTTTCATTCGAGCATCTTGAAACTTGACATAACGTTTTATTTTGTTTTGTCATTTTTGATTTTTTTTTTATCATGAATAATGTCAATTTAAGAAAAAAATAAGGGATCAAATTTGATAAAGTCCAAACTAATTCGGGACTAGTTTGTGAATTGATCTTTCATCAATCTGCATAGTCTTGCATTGGGACCTATTGGCACCGGACGTGACTTAAAATAGGGTACTTTTGTGTTTTAATCCAACCCTTTTCTATTTGGCAAACAAACTTTCTGAAGGTAATTTTGTATTTTAAGGATCATCTAACTTTTAGCATTTCCATTTTAAAAAGTGCATAAAATATCAACATGCAAAAAGTATAGAAATAAAATAATTACACGTTATTATGAATTTTTAGCATTTCCATTTTAAAAAGTGCATAAAATATCAACATGCAAAAATTATAGAAATAAAATAATAACACGTTATTATGAATATTCCATCTTATAGAAAGCAAAAGTCAAGCTTTGCCTTTCTCCGACACAAAATCAACCAAATATTTTCTTACATTTTCACACTCGATCTTAAAAACTCAGATTGGGTCTATTGTTTTAACCGAACCCGGTTTTCTAATTCATAAACAAACTTTTAAATCGTTCCAATCGTTCCATCTTAATATGTGTATACCAAACAAGAAAAGAAAATATAGAAATGAAATGGCATCATGTTATTATATGAATATTCCATTTATAACAGAAAGCAAAAGTCAAGCTTTCTCCAAATACAAACAGTAACACAAACAATTAACAATCCTTTTAAGGGTAATTTCGTCTTTTCAGACTCAATCTTCTTCAAAACTCAATATTTGACAAACTCTTTCCTCATCAACACAACCCCCAAAGTAAGACTTCTTCCCAACCAACTCAGCCACCCTCTTCGCCGGACCCGAATCCCGACCCGGCTCATCACCACACCGGACAGCCCTAATCCTCGGCAATGCCTCCGGCACCACCTCTTGCATCATCAATGGCGCCACAACATCGATAGAACCAGCAAAATCTCCTGAGCCATTCTCGCTATAATCGTCTTCAAGATCCAACTTTTTGGGGATCACAATCTCACTAGGAATCTCCCATTTCTTCTTCAGCCGACCCTCGGTCCCACGAGATTTTCCTCCGATGATGTTATCGATTGCCGATCTTTTCCTCAATGATGAAGTGACGGTGGCTTGGTTGTAGCGACTCGGGATCACCCTACCGGGCTTCAATGGCTTCTTAGCAGGAACCGATTGTTCTCCAAATAGTTTCTTTGGGTGAATACTTCCGAGAATCAGATCATCTTTTTTTGTCGGCCTTTTCGATCCGACGGTTGTGATTGCTTGCCGGGGTTTGCCTCTCGAGAACCCAATTCTTTCTTCTTCAATGTCATCTAGTTTCCAAAAACAAGATTGCCTTCTGTTCTGTGTTGATTGAATCGGAGTGGTACCTGATTGTTTTGATTTTGGATTTGTTGTAGACATGATCTCGTTAGGTCCCAAACTAAAACCTCTTCGTTTAATCTTGGTTTTAGGAAAACCCGATTCTTCCATCTTTCTAACTCCCGAATCCTTGTTCTTGAGAGGCTCCACAACCTTAGCAGCGACTGGTTTCCCCTGTTTTTCGAGTCTAATTGCCTCCAATCTTGCATACAACCTACTGATTTCATTCTCGATTTCAATCTCCTCATTGGTTTTCTCCTCCAAATTCTCAAGAACACCTGATTTTGATAACCCAAATGGAAGATTCTTCAAGGGCTTCGACTTGTGAAGGGGGTGATGAACGAAACCAGAGGGTTTCGAGGAGCTAATTGGGATTTGGTTTTCTTTACTGGAAAGCGAAGAATGGATAGAGTCGCAAGAATCGGAAGATCGGTTTACTGTTACTGGTTTCTTCACAAACCACGATGGCGATTTGATGAGATTGTTCGAATTCAAGCTCTCGGAATCAGCGCCATTGTCGAACACTGCATTGTTCCATACCTGTAGATCTTTCTTGTTGATGATTACTTCTTGGTGTTCGCTAAGAACACTCATTTTTACTGGAAGAAAAGAATTTAGGACAGAAATTGGAAAGAGAGTGAGAGAATTGATTGGGGTGGATGGAGGAAGAGGGATAAATCGGGGGAAGTTTGTAGGGTTTTGATTTTGTGACCGTTGAGAAAATTAGACGTTTGAGCATATGCGCTCCTTAGTGTGACGCTCCGATTGTGATTTGAGGGTTAATTAGTAATTATGACTATTATTTACGATTGCGTAAAGTGGGAGTTTTTGATGATGCAACTTGCAAGATTGGTACAAATTATAAAGTTTATTTCTTTTTCTACCCTAGCATTCAACAACTTTACAAATTAGTCCCCCTCTGACTAAATAAGATTGCCTTTGTTGCACGTAGCAACAAGATTGTACAAGCTTTGTAAGACTATTCTGTCTGACTTAGCTTTTTAAATGACTTTTGACTTTATCTTTTAGAAAAAGCCCCAAAAGATGTTGGTAAAAGGAAAATGACTTTTGTAAATGATTTTTCCCATAGAGTAATTTGAGTTTTTTTGAAAAGTCACGATTACCTGATTTTTCCCAACTTTTCACCAGCTAAAAATATTAAATTACCAATATACCTCTCATCTACCCTAAACATGTCTTTTTTTGTCATTTTACATGTAAAAGTTAAACTAAACACTTTAACTTTTGACTTTTTCCCTTCAAAAGCTAATCCAAACACATTTTAAAAAATAACTTTTGTAAAAAGTTCTTTTACAAAAAAGACTTTTGCCCCACAAAAGCTAAGCCAAACACCCCCTTAATAAGATTGCTTTTGTTGCACATAGCAACAAAACGAGATTGGATAAGCTTTGTAAGACTATTCTTAATATAGAGAATGGTTATGACATTCACAACTTTTGAACATATGAAAGATAGATGAGGAGTCTCTCCCATTTATTCCTATATTTTAGGACAAAGTTGATTAATATTCGTTTAGGTTTTAGTCTTTGTCTGTAATATACATCAATCATAACAGTTTTGTTCCCTAATGTTTTGACATGTATGTATAACAAGTGATGCCTAACAAGAAAAGTGATGCTTGTATTTCAACCTTAGACATTTGTTATTGATTTTCACCCTTAGACCCTTGTATTTCAACCTTAGACATTTGTTATTGATTTTCACCCTTAGACCGGAGGGTGTGGGAGGGATGTTTCCCTCACTTTTGTGGGTTATACCCTCCTTTCCCTCACTTTTCTTTCCCTCACCTAAAAGCCAAGGAATGGGTGGAAAACCCTTCCCTCACTTTTTTTTTTAAAAATATATTTCATACATATATTATACTCATTTTGTAGGGAATTAAAAACCATGAGTTTTGATGTATATTTTATATTTTTTTAATATGTATATAATTTTAAAAATATTAAAGAAGATAAAAAAAAACCCCTGACCAATAACATGAAAGGAGAGAGTGCGGCACCCCCTCCCCCATCTCTTTCACGCAACTTTTTTCCCTCACACACAGAGTGGTGTACAGGAGTGAGGGAAGCTCATTTCCCGCACTCACTCCGTCCAGCCTTACAACTAACACACAAATTCATTGTCATAATGCTTTCCTCCTTTGTTTGATTTGTCACTACCTTTAAAAAAGAAACGCTAACGTTTTTAGACAACCAATAAATTTTAGGTGTTGGCCCGTAAAAAACATTATATAGTACAAGAAATCAAATGAGGGCTTTTAATCCGATCTCTCCAAGATACATTATATTTTTTTACATCTAGTCGAAGTCCAATAATAAGAGGTTGCAACAATGGCATCAAACCTTGATTCCTTTATCATTAGTACATCATCGGACTTGAAAAAAAATATTCTTTTATAGTGCCTCACATTTACAAAAGTCAAAGAATATGATGAAAGTAAGCAATTTGTAATCTACTTTCTCCATTTTTTTAAGAATCCCATCAGTTTCAAAAAATAAAATCAAGATACATCCAACTCATGATAAGTTGTAGGCTTTCTCCAAATCAATTTTGAACACCATACCATTTTCCTTAACAACTTTAGACCTGTCAAGAATTTGATTGGCCATTAAAGGACCATCTAAAATATGCATTCCCCTAAATAAAAGTTGTCTACACCGATCTCACTACCAAATATATAACATGTTGACATCCTGTTTGGTCGTTTTCTAATATTTTAGCAATAATTTTGTAATAAAAACCTATAATACTACTGATGATTCAGAAACCGGTCAAATATAGCATATCATTTACCTTTGGCTAAGAGCTATAAGAGACTAATTACTATCATTAGGAATACTAGTAGACTTCTCACTTCTTGAACTCCTTCGATACATCAACAATATCTCTGTTTGCATGATCCCAATATTACAAAATCAAATAAAATATCATATGGTTGGGGTGATTTATCTTCACCATAATCCCAATCCACACCCATAATTTTGAAATAGAAATCGATGCATAACCTTGTAATCATATATTAATTCAACAAATGAATCACATGAAATTATGTTTGAAAGTTGAAACTTTGTTTTGGCGAATGTAGATCATAAAGGGCTAAATACCGCATTTTTATTTTTATCACTGCCAAATCCATAGTCCCAATCCCATTAACCTTAATGCCTCTAATATTATTCTTGTGAAGTTTCTATATACTGTATAGTATCCAATATCCAATATCCAATGAGGTTCATTTAAGTTTTTTTTTTTGTCACCCATTACATTATACTGCCTTCTCCCAAAATTATAGTCCATCTTTTCTTTTTGGTTTGTCCCAAAATAATAGTCAGCTTCTAAAAATAAATAACATTTTTATCTAAATACCCCCTCATTATTACTTAACCAACTAAACATTTAATGGAACATTAAATGCAAAGTAAGGACAAAACTGTCATTTTATTAAATAAAATTAATGGTAATTAATGTTTTTCTTAATCTGTGGACAATAATATTGGGACGGAGGGAGTATTAATTTTCACCTTTGTCTAGTCAGTGTAGGCCCTGGGGTGTAGGAGTAGTGCTGTTGTATGAGTGATGCGGTCGTATGAGGCCTCCGATTTTAAGGGGACTCCAAATTTATGGACAAATATGTAGTTATGATGTTGACATTTTCATAAAATATATATTAATGTGTTATCATTAAAGAAAATTAGCAATGTTAGTTTGCTATACAGATAACGTAAAATTTGGATGCAATCTTAAAATAATTTTAATTGTGAAAAAGAATGGCGAAAATCAAAAAAATAAAATCTTATCATAAATTCTATAATTTATCAACAATTTAAGGAAAGTATCTATATAAAAACTTATAAAACTCTCCAAAAAGATCAAACCCTAACAAACCTAATAGCGGTGCCAGTAGATAATTAGTGTTGCTCATCTCTCTCGCCGGAAACTATGGTGTTGTTGTCTTGAATCTTAACAAAGATGATATTCCTGTAAAAATCTATGATCATAGAAGCTGGAACATCTAATGAATGAAAACATGATGTTGTACTGAGTTTACGGGATCTTTGTGTAACACCCCCTTATGACACGTATTACAATATTGTCTGCTTTGGGCTCCTGACACATAAACTTCCTAAGGGTCACTTATCCTGGAATTGTTTCTCCTAGGTACGCTTAACTGTAGGGTTCTTATGGGATTTTCCACCCTCACGACTTTCAAATGCATTGTGACAAGGAAGGTATCGATAGACCTTATAAGGAAATGCTTTGTTCTCCTTCCACGCCGATGTGAGATTAGGTGCAACCCACCTTCACCCGCAATATGACTCGGTGTCCCTGTCGATCACATCAATCCGTGCCCTAGCAGTAATACCATTTGTAATATCCCTCTCTAGCACATATCACAATATTGTCCTCTTTAGTGTCTCAACATGAAAACTTCTTAAGGGGTCACCCATCTTGGTATTGCTTTCGCTTGGACACACTTAACTACAAAGTTCTTATCAGACCTATTGCCCCCTCGGCTTGAAAACGCGTTGTCACAAGAGATGTATCCACACCTCTTATAAAGAAATGCTTCATTCTCCTTCCAAAGCCAATGTGAGATCAGGTGCAACCCAACTTCACCACTTGTAACGTCCCAAAAAGATAGAGTAAAATTTTCATTAAAAAAAAACTAAAACCCATTCAACGCCATTTCATCCAAAACAATTAGATTAATAAGTTATAGTTTCAAAACATCATATTGAAAACATCAAACAAACAATACAGAAATCTCCATCGGGTGCGGTGCAATCAAACCTGGCTCTTCCCATTGCTACAATAACTACCTGGAACATTTAAACTAAAAACCATAAGCACAAAGCTTAGTGAGTTTATTAAGATACCACATACACCACATAACAATGGGCCCTTCCCTTGAGGTATATTTCAACCCATATGCATGTCATGGTCTAATCACAGTCTTACAACCACTTATGTTATTGTAGCCCCCCTGCAGTCTTTCCTGTAATGGTCCCCCATAGTCTTTCATGCATTTTCCATGGTCCACCTATGATCTTTCATATAGTTGCCATGGTCCGCTCATGGTTTTTCATACAAAAGTTAGAAAGACAATCTA
This sequence comes from Lactuca serriola, assembly GCF_051521515.1. Lineage (NCBI taxonomy): Eukaryota > Viridiplantae > Streptophyta > Magnoliopsida > Asterales > Asteraceae > Lactuca > Lactuca serriola. The sequence goes on from NC_136411.1 coordinate 113,877,568, forward strand.
GCATATCACGACACCAAGTGTCCTACATAGTATAGTGAGAAGAGTCACCTCATTCTCGAAGTAGACTAACATCATAGCTTGGAGCAGTAAAGGATGGAACTACATACCACTTAAACATTAATCAAAAGGTCAAACCTCAGACCACTACCTAAACCAACAAGTTGACCTAAAGTCAATAGTCAATGGTCAAAGTCAACTATTAAACCACCGCGTCGTGGCAAGACTGTGACCAAGCCATGTTCTGGCTTGGTTAAAAAATGCAATGGATCTGCCCACCGTGTCGTTGTCAGCACTTGACCATGCCGTGGTAACGTTGGCAGATCCAAATCTTCATTAACTTCTTAATGTTGGATTAAGTGTCTAAGCCTATAACTATAATTGATATATACTTGAATTGGTAGTAGCACAATCCTTTTGGGTTGCCCTCAAAACTAGCAATTGGACAGGATGACTTTTGGAAAAAGAAGGTTAATTTATTATTTGATTAATAAATTGAGATAATTGATTTATTAATGTATTATAAAAATTATATATTAATTAGAACCATATTATTTAATTAATAATTAATCAGAAATTAATTAGATTTAATTTTGGGATTGTTTTAACTAAAAGTGCAGGGACTGTTTGGCAATTTATTGATAGTTGAGGAAAAAAGCTCTAGAACCTCTCTAGAAGAGGTTGGATGAAAACTTCTAGGAAGGCCCTAGAATTTTTGTCCAAGGGATCTTGGATGGAGGTTCATGGGCTGTTTGGTCCTTAAGCTATGGGATTAGGGTTTCCTCCTAAAACTCTGGCTTTGGCTCTAAGCTACCTCACCTATATAAAGGGCATTAACCTCTCATATTTTTGACCACCTGAAACCCTAGAAGAATAGCCGGAATTTTCAATCCTCCTCTCCTCTCTCCTCTTTCATCCTCTTGCTAAGTCTTGGGTGTGAACCACTAGAGGCGTGACACTTGTGATGCCTGCTCTTAAGGTTTCAAGAAGGCTTGGATTCATTGATATTGATATATAACAATCAAGGTATGTTTTCCTAACCCTATTTGTTGATTTTGAAAATATACTAGTAGGATTAGGGTTTTCCATTGGATGTTCAAAAGTTTTATGTTCAGTTAGAGAAAACACAGATCAAGAATTAGGGTTACATGCACATATAGTTTTTTTGTTTGTTATGCTCAAAACCTATCAGTGGTATCAGAGCATTGACTTGTTTTCTATTGAATGGATAGCCATTATTTGAATTTGATCAAATAGGTTTTATTTCAATTAAACCCTTTTGGACTAAGGGATTTTTGAAATTAGGGTTTCTTAGGCCCTAAGTTTCGAAAATTAACGAAGGGTTTTAACCCTTTGCCTTGCCCTACAAATTTCGAAATTAGGGTTCCCTTAACCCTCAACAATTTCGGAAAATGTCAAGGGTTGAAATCCTTTCCTTCCTCCCCAAGATAAGCCTTTTTCGAAAATTAGGATTTTGGTAGGGTTATCTCATTTTTGGAAACTATCTTCTTATTTGATTAATTGGATAATTATAAATTTTGATTTATCCTTCCCATGAAAATTTAAGGGGAGAAGATTAGGTTAAATTATCTCGACTAATTTAATTGGATAATCTTCAAATATATTTAATAAATTAATTAAATATTTAATTAATGGATAATTATTAAATCATGTGATTTAATTTTAAAAAATGTTTTAATTTTCGAAATTTAGTAGTTAAACCTAGTATTTTGAAATGTTTAAACTACACCTTATACTATATGTAAAATTAAATGTTTAATATTTACTATATGTATAAGACCAAGTCAGTCGAACCGCTAGTACTCCTCATTCACGAATCCGATTTATAAGGGGATATAAGGAAAATGCCTATAAAATGGTAGTTAAATGGGTGTTCACTTTCACCCACCGCTTCCTTGATTGGTGGAGGGTCGTTAGCTGAACAGGTTGGATAGGACAAATAATTCTCATTAATAAGTATAATGAATTATAAAGTAACTAAATTCTTTTATTAAATTCCCAATCTTACTTACTTTCGGAGAAATGTGAATTTGATGCTAATCCATGAAATTTTACATTGCACTTTATAAGTCGTTAAAGGAGCGTGTGTGGTTAACCGACACACTAATAGGGACTAATAAAGAGTGGCAGTGGGTGTCTCGTAAATTATCATTGATTAATGGAGCGCGTGTGTGGCTAACTGGCACATTAAAATGAGATGATAAATGACATCGAGAGTACCAAGCTAATTTTCATGGTTATTCACATCTTGTTTGTGACCCCGGTATCCCAATCACAAATGGAAGAGCATAATCGAGATTAAACATGTCATTGAATAGTTCAATGAAACTCAAAAGATCTAGGAATTTCATTAAAAACCTAATTCATTCAAATTTCATTTTTCATGGTGAAATTGGCAAATTGTCATTTACCAACATTTATTTATTTCACAGTTAGATTACAACATCCATTTTCTAAGTTGTGAACTATCTAGTTGGATCCTAGCCTTAATATTTCATTTGAGTGTTATATTGAGGATTGTTCTTATCTAACAAAAAACTATCCTTCTTCTCTTTTAGACGTCTACTCCAAATGATGCTTCAAGTCCCTACTCCAACAACAACTCATCCAACAACAACTTCTATCTATTGAACATCTGCTCGAGGGTTACTTTTGATGGCACCAATTATAACGATTGGATGCGAAACATCAAAATCGCTCTACGTTTCGAGGACAAGGAGTATGACTTGAAAAGGAACTTCTCGAGATTGATGAAACCAAAGCTCCTGCCACATAACTAGTTGAGTACATCATGGTGGCGACTATGACTCCTTAGATACAAAGGTTCTACGAGGATTACTGGCCATACGAGATAAACAAGGACTTGGTGGAAAAGTACCATCAACGAGCTCGTCAAGAAAAGCATGAGGTAGTAAAGTCCCTTATCACTAGCAAGATGAAAGATGGAGAGTCCGTTAGTAGCCACGTGTAAAGAATGCAACGATATGTGGAGTGCTTGCTAAAACTCAATGTGAACTTTGATGAGGAATAAGCTATTGATATAGTCTTGAATTTATTGCCCAATTGTTATGTTCGGTTTATCTTAACTTATCATCTGAACAACCAAGAGATCATATTGGCTCAATTTCAGAACCTCCTGTGAACTGCTAAAGCAGGAATGAAGGGAAAAGGTGTTGCCTCCACCTCTATTGTTTCTACTGTCATGGCTATTAGGCAAGGAAAAGGGAAGAAGAGGAAAGGTCCTCTAAAGTAGAATTGGAAGGGAAAGTCCCAAGCTGGGTCATCAAGCAATGGACCCGAAGGAAAAGTCAATTCTGACGCTCCCCTGCCTCTGACCCCAAAGAGGATACTTGCTTCTACTGCCACGAGAAAGGATATTGGAAACAAAGCTGCCCTAAATACTTGCAAGATATAAAGGATGGTAAAGTGAAGCCAACCTTGGTAGGTATTTACATTATCTTATTTAAAAACTCATAATATTCTCATTCTTGGGTCTTGATACAGGATGTGGTTTTCACATTTGTTCTGATTTGTAGGGCCTAAGAAAAAGTAAGGATGTGGATCATGGAAGGATAAACTTGATCATGGGCAATATGATATTTTCACTTGTTACCAAGATTAGATTTTATAACTTAGTGCTTAGTAGTGGGTTAGGTTTAGATTTCATAAATTGTTGTTACTCGTCAGAGATGACATGAAACATCATTTCATTTCATGCTTTATATAAACAAGGTTTTAGATATTCTTTTGATAATGAGAATGGAATATTTCTACTTTTAAAAATGGTGTATTTTTATTTTGGGCCTTTACCTTGTGATAGTGTGTATGAAACTGTGATGATTGTAGACAATTTAGGTAATAGTGTTTTACAAATCGATTCGTCTAATGGTTTAGACAAAGAATGCTTGTGGCATTGTCGTCTTGGAGATGTTAAGAAGAAACACATCGCCCAACTCCAAAGGATGGAGTGTTAGATTCGTTTGACTAAAGGTCAAGTGATACGTGTGAGTCTTGTTTTCTAAGAAAGATGAAAAAATCACCCTTCACTGGTTCTAGTGAAAGAGGTGAAGGATTGTTGGATCTTGTACACACAGATGTGTATGGTCCCTTCAGATCCACCACAAGGGATGAAAATTGAATCTATGTGACTTTTTCTGATGATTATATCATATATGGCTATATCTACTTAATCAAGCATAAGTCAGAAACCTTTGAAAAGTTCAAAGAGTTCAAACAAGAAGTAGACAATCAATTAGGCAGGAAGATCAAGATGCTCAGATCTGATAGAGGCGGTGAGTATCTTAGTATCAAGTTCCACAACTACCTTAAGTAATGTGGAATAGTTTCACAATTAACACCTCTTAGGACACCAAAACTTAATGGTGTGGCTGATAGGCATAATCGAACCTTGTTAGACATGGTTCATTCCATGATGATTCGAGCTTCACTTCCAATCTCATTTTGGGGGTATGCTTGAGAGACTTCCACCCACATTCTTAATCTTGTCCCAATAAAGAAGGTTACCAAAAAACATCACAAGATGTGGACAGGAAAGGTTCCCTTGTTAGCACATATCAATGTTTGGGTCTGTGAAGCTTTCGTTAGACAAGAGACTTATGAATAGCTTGAACCTCGAAGTAAGAGATGTATTTTCATTGGTTACCCACAAAATTCCTTTGGATACTTGTTCTACAGACCTAGTGACAATGTGGTCTTTGTAGCACAAAGGGGAGTCTTTCACGAGAGAGAGCTTATATGCAAAGAGGACAGTGGGAGCACAATTGATCTTGAAAAAAATTCAAGATTCAAATGATAAATCAACCTCTGAAAATTCTAGGGCTCAACCTGAGGAAGAAATTCTAGTTGAACCAATTGATGAGTCATTGCCTCTTAGGCGTTCCAGTAGAGTTAGAATGCCCCCTGAGTTTTATGGTTTCCATATTACTATAGATGATGATATGTTTATCAGTGATAGTATACTGGTAAATTTGGATTAACTTTCTAACTACAAGGAAGCAATGACGGGGTCTGAGTCTGCCAAGTGGAAAGAGGGGATGGATAGTAAGATCAAGTCCATGTATGACAACCAAGTTTGAAATTTGGTTGACAATGTAACGGATCGTAATACAGTCGGGTGCAAATGGATCTTAAAGAAGAAGACCGAAATGGATGGAAAGGTACACACTTTCAAAGCTTGAATGGTTGCAAAGGTCTTTACTCAAACCCCAGGGGTTGACTATGATGAGACCTTTTCACCAGTAGCTAAGATTAAATCTATTAGGGTAATGCTAGTCATAGCTGTGTTTCATGACTATGAAATTTGGCAGATGGATGTCAAAACCGCCTTCCTTAATGGGAAGCTGGCTGAGGATGTTTATATGAGTTAGCCAGAGGGTTTTGTGGATGCAAAGTATCCTAATAGAGTGTGTAAGCTTGAGAAATCAATCTATGGATTGAAACAAGCTTCTTGCAGATGGAATCTTTGCTTTGACAAGAAAGTTAAAGAGTTTGGCTTCTCTAGAAGTGAAGATGAATCTTGTGTATATGTCAAAGTTAGTAGGAGTATAGTAACCTTCCTGGTATTATTTTTTGATGACATACTTCTTATAAGGAACCATATTCCAACTTCGCAAGAAGTTAAGTCTTGGCTTGGAAAATGTTTCGCTATGAAGGATCTGAGAGAGGTTGCCTATATTCTAGGGATAAGGATTTTGAGAAACAGGAGCAGAAGACTAATTGGACTTAGTCAAAGTACGTATTTGGATAAAGTGTTGAAACATTTTAGCATGGAGAATTCCAAGAAAGGAGAACTGCCTATCTAGAGTAACACCAAACTGAGTAAGACTCAGAGTCCGAGTACTGATGCAGAGACATCAGAAATGAGTCGAGTTCCATATGCTTCCGCCATTGGATCGATCATGTATGCTATGACATGTACTCGCCCTGATGTGGCTTTTTCTTTGAGCATGGTTAGTCGATATCAGGGAAATTGTAACATCCAAATTTTCAAGACCAAAATGTTCATTTTAATATAAAGATTTAGAAAAACATTTAAAAGAAAACATCATCGAGTATCATCATTTCATAAAACCATAGTCACATGTATCCAAAACCATATCATAAAATAGTAACAATGTCAGAGTACAATCCCAAGAATCTCAAAATGCAGAAATCCTGTGCGTGTGTGATGCGTCGCTACTGTGTCGGCTCCTTCCCTTTCGATGAAGAGGTACCTGAAAACAAAACTGAAAACTATAAGCACAAAGCTTAGTGAGTTCCCACATCATACCACATACCACACATAACACATACTTCCAGGCATATCTGGGTGCCCGAACTACCCTGCTGAGCATATCGGGGTGCTCAACCTACCCCTGCTAGGCATACCGGGGTGCCTAACCTACCCCTGTCAGACATATCGGGGTGTCCGATCTACCCCTTTGATCTATCTCATCCGGTTACAGGGACTATTTCACCCCTAATACTACCACATAAATGCATAACATAATCATACCGTCAGATATACCGGGGTGCCCGACCTACCCCTTGGCCTTATCGACCAGATATGGGGAGTATTCCCCCTACTACCACTATCACATAACATCTTATCATACTAGCACAAAAAAACGTAACAGATAGTGGCAAACCAAACATTTATCACGAAGACAATCATCCACAATTACTCCTACTAGTGGGCCGACATTGTGGCCTTAGATCCACTCCTACTGGAAGGTAACTCACCTCAATGCCGTGCAGTAACTGAACTGTCATTGGCACTGGGGTCAACTCCTCTCAAAATCCTACACATAACAACCTTCCTTAATTACCATTTCATACTCATAACCCTTTCAAGGGTCAACTCAGGTCATAGTCAAAGTCAAGGTTAACACCTTGGTCAAAGTCAACATATGATTAACTCAACTCGCCGAGTTGGTCCACGAACTCGTCGAGTTCCATAATCTACAAAATATTGGAACTTTGATCCTACTCATCGAGTCTTTCAATAACTCATCGAGTTCCCCTTCATACATAACCGAGACCTTTTCCTCATGACTCACCGAGTTCATCCTGGAACTCGTCGAGTCTTGCTTCATGTAAGTTGGAACGTTTAGCCCTTGACTCGTCAAGTTCTTCCTTGAACTCGTCGAGTTCTTCTTCATATCAGTTAAGACATTGCCTTAAATTCTCCGAGTTCATCCTTGAACTCGTCGAGTTCTTTGATCTTCAAGTCTATATTCACGTCCATCTTGTCGAGTCCTCTTCTAGACTCAACCAGATTGCTCGGGAAACAGAAAAGGATGGGGAACAATGACCCGACTCTCCGAGTCCTATGAACGAATCGTCAAGTTCCCCAAAGTCCAAGTCTATCGAGTCGATTTTAGTCGGGCTTAATGCATCCAGAACATAGATCTGACCTCCTAGGACCGATATAACACGTACAGTTACAAACTTTATGTGCATGAATGGGTTAACTAGTCCATAAAGTCCTAAAAAGTGTTCCATAAGATGCATGGGACTCCCATGGCCATAAAGTTGGCACCTTTATGCCACGGAGTCCCTCTAAGACTCTGGATCCAAATTCCTAACACCAAAACAAGGTTGCATCCATGAATGGTTCCATAAGGAGCTCCAAATGGCCCTAAACTACCCCATGGAGAGATCTAATGAATGAATGGACAATGTACAAACTTTATACCTCAAATGAGCTGGGAATGTGACAAAATCTATGAATCTACTTGTTTCCTCTTGATCTCCCAAGCTTCCTCTTTCTTCTCAAGCTTCAAAAACACACAAAATCCCTCAAGAATGGTCCTCACACTTACAAAATGCTATAGGGTCTCAAGTTAGGGTTTTCGTGACTAAGGGAGACGATGGAGGCTGGAATGGAGGCCAGTTAAAGTGTTTAAATGGGGTGTAAACCCTAAAATTTATGGTTTCATTCAGACAAATCTACTCGTCGAATCGGGGCTTCCAAGTCGGAGAGTAGACTCTTCTACCCGCATCCAAGATTCGCATCTACTCGACGAATTTGGGGCCTCCAACTCGTCTAGTCCCAGTGTAAAAATGCAAAAATTCATATTTAAAATACGTTCCGGAAACCGAGCGTTACAAATCTCCCCCACTTATTTTAGACTTCGTCCTCAAAGTCTGCTGCTGCATCTGGAACAAGCTCGGGGTAGTGCGCCCTCATCTTGTCCTCCGACTCCCAAGTCCATTATGAGCTCTTGCGGTGCTGCCATTGCACCTTCACCAACTTGACCCTCTTGTTCCTCAGATCCTTCAATTTCCTGTGAAGGATAGCTACTGGTCGCTCGATGTAGTTCAGGCTGTCATCAACCTAAATATCCTCTAATGGCACCACCATAGAGTCATCTACCAAGCACTTCCACAGCTGGGAGACGTGAAAGGTACTATAAATCTGGCTAAGCTCGACTGGCAGATCAAGCCTATATGCCACCTTGCCCACTCGGGCTGTAACCCTAAAGGGGCCGATGTATCTGGGGCGCAACTTGCCCTGCTTCCTGAACCGGATGACACTTTTCCAAGGTGACACCTTTAGGAGGACCATATCCCCGACCTAGAACTCCAGGTCCAAACGGCGCTTGTCGACATAACTCTTCTGCCAACTCTGAGCAGTCTGAAGCCTGCTACAGACCTGTTGGATCATCTCTGTCGTCTTGAGTACCACTTTGGTACTTTCCATGACCCTCTGCCCAACCTCGCCCTAGCATATTGGGGTCCTGCACTTCCTCCCATATAACATCTCAAAGGGAGGACGGTTAATACTCGTGTGGTAGCTATCATTGTAGGAAAACTATGCCAAGGGAAGGTACGTATCCCAGCTACCACCAAAGTCTAAAACGCATGCGCGCAACATATCCTCGAAAGTCTGGATGGTCCGCTCGCTCTGACCATTAGTCTGCGGGTGAAAAGTGGTGCTAAAGTGTAGACTAGTACCCAACTCGTCGTGAAACTTCTTCCAGAATATGGAAGTGAACCGCACATCCCTGTCAGAAATCATGGAGACTGACACTACGTGTCATGCTACTACCTCTCGAATGTAGATGTCGGCTAGCTTCTCGACCGAAATGCTCTCCTGGATCGGAATGAAATGGGCGCTCTTGGTCAATTGATCCATGATGACCTAAATCTAATCCACTCCTCGTACGGTCCTGGGAAGCTTTGTGATGAAATCCATGGTAATATCTTCCTATTTCCACATAAGGATATCCAACGGCTGTGTCTTTCTGTGAGGCCTCTGGTGCTCGGCCTTTACCTTCCTGCAGATCAGACATCTCTCAACATACCAGGCTACATCCCACTTCATGCAAGGCCAACAATAATTAGGACGAAGATCTCTGTACAAGCTCTCCCTCCTCAAGGTATCCAACACCTCTCGCAAGTGCTCCTTGTGCTGCTCCCGCGTCTTGGAATAAACCAAGATGTCATCAATGAAAACTATTACAGACCGATCCAGCATCGGTCTGCATACGCGGTTCATGAGGTCCATGAACGCAGCAAGAGCATTGGTGAGCCCGAAGGGCATCACCACGAACTTGTAGTGGCCATAGCGAGTCCGGAAAGCAGTCTTCTGTACATCTTCGTTTTCGACCCTCATATGATGGTGGCATGAGCGTAAATCTATCTTGGAAAACCAAGCTTCCCCCTGTAGCTGGTCGAAGAGATCATCAACCATGTTGAAGGTAGTGCCTAGCCTTCGCTGCTGAACACATAGCTAGTCCACGCTGCGACCTCTCACCCTGAATCACCAGCTCTCCCCCACTTGGGGTGCTGACACGTACTAATTGTTGCACACAGTCGATCACCGCCTCATTAGGGCTCAACCAGTCCATGCCTATGATAACCTTGTTTCCACGCAATGGAATGGGAACCAAATCCACTAGGTAGTGCTCCTCATACAACCTCAAAACACAATATCTAAAAACCTCTGATGCTCGTACTGATCGGTCTTCAGCAATCTCAACCTTTTGAAGGAAATCCAACATGACCGAAGACTCCGGGAACCTCTTGCTAAGTGCAAGAGAGGCAAATGATCGGGTAGCTCCCGAATCGAATAAAACCTGGACTGGGATACCGTTCACATGGAATGATCCTAAACAACACATAAAACATATACATAAATATCATAAACGACATATAATAAGAGCTAGGGAGAAGAAAACATACCCGTCACCACATCGGGTGCGACACACGACTCCTCAATGGTCAACTGGAAGGCTCGGCTCCTCACCACTGGAGCATCTGTCTTGCCCTGTCGGCCATTCGTAATTCGTAGGGTCGCTGGAGCTGGCGGTGCCACTGGCACTGTTGGGACCAGTCTCGGGCAGTCAGCCTTTTTATGGCCCTTCTTATTGTAATGGAAGCAAATCAGGTCTGATTTCTGAAAGGTGGGGGTAGAGGTAGTACAATCCTTGCAAAATTTCCCAGTCTTGCCACACTTATAGCAGCCCGATGACCCTAGTCTACAAATCCGCTCATGTGGCTTGCCGTATTTCCCACAGCGGCTCCGGCCCTGATGGCCCTTCGACCTAGAGTCAGATCCCTTGGGTTTCTTCCCCGAAACCCTACTAACCTGTCCAATCTCTGCCTTCCTCTTCCTAAGGTTCTCTATATTAATCTCCCTCTCCCTTGCCCTCACAATCATGTCCTCCAATGTGGGGCATGCCGAGTAGCTGACATGTTTCCGAATGTCAGCCCTCAACATGTTATGGTAGCGGGTCTTCCACATCTCCTCATACCCTACGTACTGAGGCACCAATAAGGCCCTATCCCTGAACTTGGCAGTAATCTCTGTCACCGACTCAGTCGTCTGCCTCATATCTAAGAACTCCCTGGCCAGTTGCTGAAGCTCCAAAGCCGGCGCGAACTCGGCCCTGAACCTGGTCACAAAATCCAACCAAGTCATAGCCTCAATGTCTATGGCTCCCAGTGAATCACCAACTGACTACCACCAATCTCTAGCTCTATCCTTCAAACAACTTGCATCATACCAGACCTTTAATCATTCAGGACAGAAGCTCGTCTACCGAGCAGACTCCATGTCTACAATCCACCTCCTGGAAACAATGGGGTCCTTTACCCTGTGGAAGTCTGGCGCACCCACATCCCCTGAAGTCCTTGAAGGAGAGTGTATGTGTCCCTGTTTGGCCAGATGCTATGTCGCTCCTGAACGCCCTGAGGCGATCCTCCATCAGCTCAATAATCCCTTCCTTGATCGACCTGAAAATCACCGGGGTCGACTCATGGATGCCTCTCGTGATCTTAGATGTGATGAACTCGTGTAGTGCTTCATCAAATGGCTCAGAACCTGAACCCGAGCCTGATCATGACCCCGATCCCAATCCTCCTGCTCCATGTCGTGTAATCACCACCATTCTGAAACAAAATACATAAGTGTTAGGGTCATACATAATCTCGAGAGGTCTCACACACTCTACAAGTTCCCTGGTTCTATCTCAGTCCTTCCTGATTCGAGTGCGGATCCTATGCTTTCAGTAGTACGGGCCCATACTACCTTCCACATCTATCCATACTTTCCTCAAGGATTGCTGCAACTTCACCAAGTCCCTTCTAATATTGCTGCACTCTGTGCTAATCTCATCTTAGGCTTACCCTAGGGAAACTCTCCACCTCACTCTCCGCCATCAGTTGCGTAAGAAGTCCCTGCTACCTTCACCTAACTAGCTTGCGAACACCATTACATATCACTAAGACCAGATAAATATTCGAATGAGAGGTCCTACCCTACAACGGTTGGACTCAAACAAGAGCTGCGAAATAGGGCTAGACCTAACCTTATGAAATTATTTAGTCCTCACAATGTGTAATGTAATGTATTTGTTTACTAGTTAACTAAAGATAACTAGAACTCCTAATAGCACAAAGCAAGCAACATTCGAGCATTGAGTAACCCAAACCAAGTATATCCTATCCAGGCCATCATATCACTTAACTAATCAGCACTATCATGTAGTTCAATAAGCACATTCAGTAGACATATCAGGCATCTTCCTAGATCATTAGCCCTATTCTAACATGCAGTTCTCATACACATACAACAAGCATAAAAGGCATCCTTCCTAGATCCTTAGCCCTAATCTAGCATGCAGTTCTCATAATCAAATCATATCATAACATAAAATGTATGGGAATCTTGGGGGAAACTTACTTGAGGTCGGTCGGTTGCACGCATCACACACCTTATTCTTTCTCAAAACCCTTTACTTTAACTTTTGAAAAACTACTTTCTCATCTTTCAAACCCTCGATTTGAGTTCAGGCGCTACCGAGAGTGTGTCCGAATCCCTCAAACCAAGGCTCTGATACCAACTTGTAACATCCCATTTTTCAAGACCAAGAATTTCATTTTAATATAACGATTTAGAAATAAATTTATAAGAAAACATCATCGAGTCTCATCATTTCGTAAAACCATAGCTACATGTATAAGCACAAAGCTTTGTGAGTTCCCCTTCGATGAAGAGGTACATGAAAATAAAACTGAAAACTATCGTGTGTGATGCACCACTATCGTGTCGGCTCCTTCCCCTTTGATGAAGAGGTACCTGAAAACAAAACTGAAAACTATAAGCACAAAGCTTAGTGAGTTCCCCCATCATACCACATACCATACATAACACATACTACTAGGCATATCTGGATGCCCGACCTACCTTGCTCAGCATACTAGGGTGCTCAACCTATCCCTGCTAGGCATACCAGGGTGCCTAACCTACCCCTGTCAGACATACCGAGGTGTACGACCTACCCCTCCGGTTTATCTCAGTCGGTTACAGGGAATATTTCACCCCTATTACTACCACATAAAAACATAACATAATCATACTGTCAGACATACCGGGGTGCCCGACCTACCACTTGGCCCTATCAATCGGATATGGGGAGTATTCCCCCTACTACCACTATCACATAACATCATATAATACTAGCACATAAAACATAACACATAGTGGCAAATCTAACAATTATCACGAAGATAATCATCCACAATTACACCTACTTGTGGGCCGACACTGTGGCCTTAGACGTACTCCTACTGGAAGGTAACTCACCTCAATGCCATGCAGTAACTGAACTGTCCTCGACACTGGGATCAACTCCTCTCAAACTCCTACACATAACAACCTTCCTTAATTACCATTTCATACTTGTAACCCTTTCAAGGGTCAACTCAGGTCAAAGTGAAAGTCAAAGCCAACACCTTGGTTAAAGTCATCTTTTGGTCAAAGTTAACATCTGGTTGACTCAACTCGTTGAGTTGGTCCACCAACTCGTCGAGTTACATAATCCACAAAATACTGGGACTTCAATCCTACTCGTCGAGTCTTTCAAGAACTCGTCGAGTTCTCCTTCATACATAATCGAGACCTTTTGCTCATGACTCGCAGACTTCATCCTTGAACTTGTCGAGTCCCGCTTCATGTAAGTTGGAACATTTAGACCTTGACTCGCTGACTTCTTCTTGAACTCGTCGAGTTCTTCTTCATATTAGTCGGGACATTGCCTTGAACTCGCCGAGTTCATCGTTGAACTCATCGAGTTCTTTGATCTTCAAGTCCATATTCACGTCCATCTTGTTGAGTCCTCTTCTAGACTCAACCAGATTGCTCAGAAACAGAAAAGGATGGGGAACAATGACCCGAATCTCCGAGTCCTATGAACGACTCGTCGAGTTCCCCAAAGTCCAAGTCTATCCAGTCAATTTCAGTCGGGCTTAATGCATCCAGAACATAGATCTGACCTCCTAGGATCGATATAGCATGTAAAGTTACAAAATTTACGTGCATGAATGGGTTAACTAGTCCATAAAGTCCTAATAAGTGTTCCATAAGATGCATGGGACTCCCATGGCCATAAAGCTGGCACCTTTATGCTATGGAGTCCCTCTAAGACTCTGGATCCAAAGTCCTAACACCAAAACAAGCTTGCATCCATGAATTGTTCCATAATGAGCTTCAAATGGCCCTAAACTACCCCATGGAGAGATCTAATCAATGAACAGACAAGGTACAAACTTGATACCTCAAATGAGTTTGGAATGTGATAAAATCTATGGATCTACTTGTTTCCTCTTGATCTCCCAAGCTTCCACTTTCTTCTTAAGCTTCAAAAACATACAAAATCCCTAAAGAATGGCCTCACACTTACAACATGCTCTAGGGTCTCAAGTTAGGGTTTTCTGGACTAAGGAGATAATGGAGGCTGGAATCGAGGCCAGTTAAAGTGTTTAAATAGTGTGTAAACCTTAAAATTTAGGGATTCATTCAGACAGATCTTCCACTCGCGTCGAAGATTTACATCTACTCGATGAGTTTGGGGCCTCCAACTCGTCGAGTCCCAGTGTAAAAATTCAAAAATTCATATATAAAAAACATACCGGAAACCGGGCGTTACAGAAATCCAGGTAGATCTCATTGGATAGTGGTCAAGAATATTCTTAAGTGTCTGCAAAGAACTAAGGATTGGGTCCTTGTGCTTGGTGGTAGTGATAACTTAAGAGTAACTGGTAATAGTGACACCAGTTTTCAGACAGATAGAGACAACTTCTGTTCTCAATTACCCTTAATGGAGGAGCAGTGACTTGGAAAATTTCCAAGCATGAGACAGTAGCTGATTCTACCAGTGAATCACAGTATATAGCAGCAAGCGAATCATCGAAGGAGGCTATATGGTTAAAGAACTTCATCGGTGACCTTGGAGTTGTGCATGCCATAGTAGAGCCAATGGAGATTTTATGAGAATATGAAGGAGCGGTTGCCTTGACAAAGGAACTAAGAGATCCTGGAAGATCAAGACATATCGACAGAAAATACCATTTTATCAGACATAGAGTAGAAGGACACCTCGTTGTGAAAGAGGGTATCATCAAAAGAGAATCCGGTAGATCCCCTCACACAGGGTCTGAGTAGGATTAAGCACGTTCAGCATGCAAGCAACATTGGTCTGAAAGATGATATTAGTTTTGGTTGTTAAATAGGTATTTAGAAGCTAGTAACAAAGTAAATATAATTGACATTTGATAATTAAGTAATGGAAATTTATTTATGAGTAGTGTTTACTATCTTTTGTTAATTGTTTATTATTGTGTTTCATTTTGCATGTTTTACTTCCTGAATAATTTGATTATTCAAACATCCATAGTCGATTATACTTTTGGAAGTAAGTAGGGAATTAAGGCTATCATGAATTGGGTTGTAGATTGTCTAAGGGTTTAGACATAGCAATGGTTTGCTGCAACATTCATGAGTACTTGAAAATAGGGATTTTGAGTATTGGATTAACCAACACTCTGAGAATTACTTCATGGAATTTATCATGAGTAATTCTAAGACGATAATGTCTTATAATCTTTATACAGAGATATATGAGTCGTGGATTACACATCAATTGTGCATTGATGATATGTAAACACATCAGTAACTTGATGTCATAAAACGTATTGTTGTGTGTGATTTAGTGAGTAAATAGCACAAACATACAAGTCAAAGTTTATCTGTTCCTTTTGCCCTAATGGGAAAAGTAATATCTTGGCCCCTTAATGATTTGGTGTTGGCTTATAGTGTTGGGCCCGACCAGGACTAAATTGATGTGTTCGATTAGTAGTTCTTTTTCATTACAAATCAGAAATCGAGAAACAAAGTATTGGAAAATGAGATTGATTCTGTTATTTCGTTTGTCCACATGATATCTTGCATAACGAAGGATTATATGATCACTTATCTTTAGACATGTAACTGACTAGGTCAGAGTTCGATAACGGCTTGGAGAGCTACATTTTGATAATCAATTTAGAAGTTATACTGGAAACTATAGATATTAGACTTATCCAAGTGGGAGACTGTTGGATTAGGTGTCTAATACCATAACTGTAATTGGTATATACTTGAAATGATAGTAGCACATGTGACATCCCCATTTTCACGGCCAGAAAAGACCGATTTTTGTTTATGCTTTATAAAAATCCGAGTACCTCTTTTAATAAAAATATTGCGGAATTTGTTCCCACTAAAACATGATAAATACGTTATCAAAACATTTCCAAAGAAGAGGATTTTTATTCATTTTAAAACATTTGGGACATCATCGTCAATACAGAAACATAAGCATAAACATAACTTACATTCATTATCACTAGTGATCTATATCTCCTTAATCTCTCAGTGTAAGGTAACTTCGCATCGTCACCTGTGATATAAATAAACTGAGTGGGTCAGGTTGGGAAACCTGGTGAGCACATAGGGTTTTCAACCCACAATATAATTATTATGTTTAATCATCAAACAGTTAACCTAAGTACCCATCCCCATTATCTTCTTTATTCTTAAAGAATCTACCCTAAGAATCAACTATTTCTCGTTCATTCATTCCTAAGGATTATCCTAAGGAATAGGCACGAATTCCATCGTTGCCAGGGTTTACTCAACGAGCACTAAATCAATAGCTGCCAGGGTTTGCTCAACGTGCACTAAATCCATAGCTGCCAGGGCTATTTCGTTTATCGACAATATCGTTTCCGAGAATCCACTCGCAATACATGTCAATGGGTTTTTAGAGTACACCGGTGAACACATTGTTCACAACACCTACATGTTGTGAGCCTGCTAGTGTTGCACTGGACTGTCTAGAATAGTCCGTGGTTGTCATCCATACTCTGCTGAATGACGGGGCCATCATTTGGGAAAAAGGCTTCTCACATCGTTCATCTCTCACCCTCACCTCATGGTCTATATCACCTCTCAACTCATCATCCAACTCGTATTTCATCTACCCATGTTTTACCCAACATATTATATAGATATAAATACATATACATTTTAATTCATATAAAACTTGTATAAAATCGTTCATCCAGCATAGATAGCAAGTATACAGATAACATGCACACATAGCACGCAGTTTGTATAAAATACTTCATATCTATGTGTAAGATGAAAGGGACCATGCACTCACCTGGAAAGGTGGTGAATCAGTACTCGGACAGCGCTTCGTTACTCTTAAAACAATTTTCCTCGACAAAACCTAGTATCATTACCACTAGGGTTTAGTCTAACGTTAACTGCGACTAATAAATAGTCTAGCTATTATTATTATATAAGTGTTAAACAACACTCTATATAACTCATAATAATAGCCCAAATAATTATTTTAAGGACCTAATAACATTACTATAATTATTCAAAAGCTATATTAAAAGTTTCATAGGCGTAACTCACTTACAACGGATTTTAAAGAAAACCGGGCTTTGCTTGAAGCAGCGTTACGAAACCGAAAGACCCTTTTTTCTCGGGACTCCGGGAGCCTCGGGGCTTCCTTTGGGTGCTAGGGGGTTCCTTAGGGTTTAGGGAACTTAAAGAGAGAAAGAAACTAGAAAGAGAATGAATTTTGGTGTGAAAAAGATGGCAGCCTCGGCCCCCTTTTATAGCCTGCGAGGCCTCGGATTACGCTGGGCGTAGTTCAGATAGGCTTGCCAAGCGTGTTCCAGCTGGCTCGCACTCGGACAGGACCCGGATAAGACCGCAGGTATGCGGGGCATACCAGACCTCGTACGCGGGGCGTAATGCGAGGGGCCACGTGTCCCTCATCCGAAGCGGTCCTCTGATCCGCAATAGACGACCCAGATCGAGCCACGTCATCAATTTTGCATTAGATTTCACAAATTGCACACTCGAATTTAAAAATTCATAAATTTAATATACGAGCTCCGTTTTCGACGTTCTTTATATCCACGCATAGGCGGGAACATACTCTATAACTTTTGTTTAGACTCCGTCAGCTAATTTTGAATTTATTTTAAAAGTTATATTATTTAACAGGCTGGGACATGGTTGGTTCGTTAAAACCTCGTAACTTCTTCATCCGATTTTCGTTTTCGTCTGTCTTTTTATCGTTACGCTACTATTAATGAGATCTTCAATTCTCATTTAGGTTGTGTTGGCTAAAAACCGCGGAACTAAAATTCGAGTTTCGGGCCGTGCACTGCTAAGCCGAATTTTAGAAAAATCATAATTTCCTCATATGAAGTCAGATTTGGGCGTTCTTTTATGGATGTTCTCGGTTTAATGAATTCTACGACTTTTGTTTAGATTGTTAAGGCTGAATATCGCTCCATCGTAAATTCACTATTTACGCTTCCCAGTGCCGTGCCGGTTCCGTCACGAAACTTCGACGGGTTATAATTTATTCGTTATAACTCGAATTTCGGCGTTCTTTATATGTACGGAACCTTTGTTACATATACTATAACTTGGTTGAGATTATCTATTATAAATAATCTTTTGTCGAAAATTCGTTTTCGACCCCTATTACCTCTAAATTGACTAGTCCGGATCTATGGGCGTTACATCACAGTCCTTTTGGGTTTCCCTAAAAACTAGCAATTAGACAGCCTGACTTTTGGAGAGAGAAGGTCAATTTATTATTTGATTAATAAATTGAGATAATTGATTTATTAATTTATTATGAAAATAATATATTAATTATAAATCATATTATTTAATTAAGAATTAATCATAAATTAATTGGAACTATTTTTGGGATTAATTGTATTAATTAAAAGTGTAGGGGCTGTTTGGAAACTTATTGATAGTTGAGGAAAGAGGCACTAGAACCTCCCTATAAGAGTTTGGACTAAAACTTCTAGGAATGAACTAGAATTTTTGTCCAAGGGATCTTGGATGGAGGTTCATGGGCTGCTTGATCCTTAAGCTAAGGGATTAGAGTTTCCTCCTAAAACCCTAGCTTTGGCTCTAAGCTACGTCATCTATATAAAGGGCCTTAACCTCTCATATTTTCAATCACCTAAAGCCCTAGAAGAATAGCCAAAATTTTCAAGCCTCCTCTCCTCTCTCCTCTCTCATCCTCTTGCTAAGTCTTGGGTGTGAACCACTAGAGGCGTGACATTTGTGATGCTTGCTCTCAAGGTTTCAAGAAGACTTGGATCCATTATTATTGCTATATAACAATCCATGTATGTTTTCCTAACCCTATTTGTTGATTTCAAAAATATACTATTAGGATTAGGGTTTTCCATTTGATGTTGAAAAGTTATATGTTCAATTAGAGAAAACATACATCAAGAATTAGAGTTGCATGCACACATAAGTTTTTTGTTTGTTATACTCAAAACCCATCACTTAATCATTTAAGACAACTTGTCATACTTTCCATAAGGCTTAATGATACCATAATGGTCCATAAAAATCCTTAATTTATGGACATGCATGTCTAATGCATGTTATACACTAAATTAGGTGAAAATGGTAAGAAATAGGTTAAGACTTCATGCAAGGTATCTAAACAACATGGAAGTCAGATCTGAAGTATATGATACTCCTAGGACCCTAAGGAGCAATAAAGTTACAAACATTATCAAGATCAATCACTAAAATCCTCCTAACAAGAAGAACTAGCTTCAAAACTTAGATCTACAAGGACGTATCCATAAAGTTAAAGGCTTGGAGACTTAATATAAGTATAGGAGATGATCAAAGAGGTTAGGGGCAGTGCTTGCTTGCTGATCATTTGCTCTACAATCCTTCCTTCTTCTTTCAAAGATCAAAAACCACCAAATAAAGCTTAAAAATTGAGAGATGTGAGTTAGGTTTTGGATGGTATGCTTCTTGGGTGATGGAGGCTAAGGGTGGTTGAAACCCCAGACCTCACGTCCTTTAAATAGGGCCCAAAGCCTGAATCTTAGGGTTTTATGCGTATTGCGGCTTCGCGCCATAGTGACGTGTCACCGCCACGCCATGAAAATTAGTATACCTCACCGCGCGGTGAAAAAATTTCCAAATCCAAATCATAAACACAAGAGAACTTTAGAGAATAATGCCTTGAAATATGGATGTTATAATCTTTTAGCAACTTTAAGTTTTGAATGTAGTTGTAAATAATTTACTTAATAATATTTTACAAGAATATTTTTATGCGGCTTTGTTTTGATTTTCGCCCAAGGCCTCCAAAATGTGAGGGATAGGTTGTGTCTAATATTGGACCACGTTTAATGTCCATTGGGTATAATTTATGGGTAAATTAGATATTAACACATCAAAATTTACAGGAAACTCTTAAACCAGTTGGATCATTTGATCCATTATAAGTTAAATAAAAGATATATGGGGTTAAAGGATTATAACGATAAGGTGAAGATCCTTTGGTTCATGGTTGTATAAAATACGTATTGGAACAAGTTTTTCTCCTATATCAGTATCTACATCGAATGTGTAACGTCCCAAAATAGTGGAAATTTTTTTCATTTTTAAACCATCAAGTCATACAATCATATATTACAAAACTTACAAAGTAAAAAAATGCATTTCTCAAACATAAGAGTAAATCAAAAGTAACTAGTGCATAAAATCCATCAGGGGATGCGGTGTAGTCAAGCCGGGCCATTCCCTTCGGAACTGGAAGTACCTAAAAGTGTTTAAACCATAAATCGTAAGCATAAAGCTTAATGAGTTCCCCAAAATACCACATACCATACATGACATTGGGTCCCGCCCACATATCGAGCCCTGCCTATCTTGACGGGCCCCGCCCATATATCGAGCCCCTCCCATCATACGTACAAGCCCAACCCAAGATACGAACGGGCATCGCCCAACACACATAGGGGCCCAACCCATCATACGAATGGGCCCCGCCTAACAAACATTGCAAGAGTCACAAAGACAGCTAGCATCCTACACAGTATAGTGAGGAGACTCACCTGACTCACGAAGTTAGCTAAACCACTGCTCAATTCCAAATAACTAGTGCTAGAACACACTTCTCAAATCATACTAGGTCCAACCTTAGTCGATACACTAAAACCAACAATCTTGATCAAAAGTCAACCCATGTCAACAAGTCAAAGTCATACAACGAAATCACTTCAGAGATTCGCCATGTCATGGCCTCCCATTGGCCACGTAATAGCAACAAGATGGCAAAATAGTTGGGTCCTACTCTAGTCGCCATGTTGTGGCGGAAAAGTGATACATCGTGGGAACTGGATCTACATCAACTTAATACATTAAGATGCTTCCTACCACGCTAAGGGCTCTAAAGCTCACATCTACTTCTTCCTAGGGTATTGATGGATAAATTTTCCAACATTATCCCTTAGGATATCCCCATACACCAAGATCTCAAAACCTAGGTCCTAATGGCAACTTAAGGTAGGACTCAACCATTAAGCACTTAATGATAAAAGCAATTTCCCCAAAGTTTCTAGAAGGGTTTCCTATAGCTAATGGACAATAAAAATCATAGCTTTATGGACATGCATGTCCTTCCCAATTTAGGTCACAATCATGAGAAAATAAGCTTAAACTTTTTCATGGGACCAAATTCTCCAAGATACTCCATATCTACAACATATAACCTCAAAGAGACCTGATAGATCCATAAAGTTGCCAACTTTATGGAATCCGTTTCTTCAAACATTCATAATCGAGAATAAAAGGGTCAAGAAATATAGATATAGAATCATATCACTAAAAGCTAGGATCCTGAACACTTACAAAGGTCCAGAGAATGCACAAGAAAAGGATGATGAGGCTTGTGTAACTTCCCAAAAATACCGAGTAAAAATTTCATTTAAAAAAAAATAAGTTAAATCCATTCATTCATAGTTTCCAAGGACGGTCAAATTCAAACTATTCTCAAAACCTTAGAGTAATTTGTTAATATTCAATGCGAAATAAAACTCTAGGGGATGCAGTGCGATCAAGCCGGACCCCTCCTTTTGAAAATGAAGCACCTGAAACCATAAACTTAAACCGTAAGCACAAAGCCTAGTGATTTTCCCTAAAATGACACATACAATACACATATACATATAACAACACGTGGTTGTGTCAGGTCTGTATCAACCCCATATGACAACATGGAGCCGTGTCGGGTCCGTATCAACCCATATGATAGCACGTAGCTGTTTTGGGTCCGTATAAACCCCCAGGTCCGTATCAAACCTGATTCCATAATGACTCTATATAAAAACACGCAGCTGTTTCAGGTCCGTATCAATCCCACATACATAAAACATACAACTATATCAGCAAGAGTCACAAAGACAACATGCACATACATGCATATCAGTAAGTGTCATAAAGACCACTACTATCCTACAACATAATCTAGTGGGCCGACATTGGTTTTGACCCACTAGCACAGTGAGGAGACTCACCTCAATCCGAGATAATCAAAACACACACGTGCTGCTGCCACTGGGTTCCTCACACCGAACATATCGAAATTATCCTTAGTTAATAGTTAGGACAATTTCCGATAACTCAATGTCCAATCCATATATCCTCATAACAATAGGTAAAAGACTATTTTACCCTTCCTATAATTGGCCCTAGCAAAGCAAGGTCCAAACACAAAATAACTCAAGGCCCAAAAACGGCCTAAAAGGTATTCAGGTGCGTACGCCCAACGTACCAACCTGGTACGCCCATTGTACGATGTTGAAGACCAAAATCATCTCCAAACCTTTTAATGCCTTAAGACAACATGCATAACTTACAAATATGATTATTATGGGATGTACCAAGTCATAAAGTTCCCGAATTTATGATTTTGCATGGGTTAATGGCATTCAAACCAAAGCCCTAAATCTATAACTTCAACAAACGACTACCAACTCATGCATGGAAGGAATAAAAGGACGAAGATCACATTTTTATGGTTCCTAATAACTCCATAATGGATAAACTTTCCAACTTTATCTATTAGAATGGTCCAAACAACCAAGATCTGGTCTTTAAGTTTCAAAACGGAGTTGGAACGAAGAAGTTATGAATGTTTGAATAGCTCCTCAAAACCCTCCCTTGAAACCCTAACCCTAGTTTGATCCTTGTGAGCAAAAAGAAGGTGTTTTTAAGTGCTTTGGAGTGTTACTGGTGCATCTTGGAGAAGAAGGAGCTCATTGGAGATGTGTTGGTTACATTGGAGCTTATAGCTCAAGATTTTTTTCACCTTGATCTTTCTTTTAGACGCATAAATTTTGAATCTTGATGATGCATTTGATAGATCTAGCTACTCTTGGGTGTTATAACTTCCGCAACCTTCCTAACATCAAACGTTTATAACTTCTTCATTCCAACTCTGTTTTCGACAATCTTTATATCCATGGAATGGTATTGAGGAGCTCTACAACCTTATCTAATTACTTTTAACTTAAAACACACAGAACTAAAATCCTTAATATATAAAACAAGTCTGAAAAAACACATTTCCCATTATACCCTTTGCTCCAAGGCACAAACCAAACTATTGGATCACATAATGTACATTACCCACATCCAAATGAGTCTAAACCCTATTACCTTGAAGCCCACGGTCTTTATTTGACCCATTTATTGTCCACAATCCCAATATAAGAAACTTATTGAAACAAGATGTTATAACTCCCCCCCCGAATTAAATTAGATTTCGTCCTCGAAGTCATTCATTACTACTTCCTTTGACACAGTAGTCGATCCTTCCCAGACTTCCTGAATTCTGTTAAGAATGAAGATTCATCCCATACCGACAATCATCTCCGAAACCTGGCATTCGAACCCCATTTTAGCAGAAATCACTTATCCCTCTGGAAGAATGAACCTTAACACTATGCTCTCGACTAATGAAAGAAACCCAACTACTCTGCCTAAGAACTGAAACAACTACCTTACTCTTCCTAACTAGAAGACCTCAAAACACTACTACAACCACTCATAGTAGCAAACCTCTCAAAAATTGGAACCCGTCAATTTAAACCCCATAAATTATTCCCTAGGACTGTTGATCATTCATTTATTGTACCCTCCCCTAGTCCCTGACTAGGAACACCACTCAATCATGAAGAAGGAAAACTCAAAATATACTGATCGCGAATATCACCAAATTCTAAATTCCGGAATTATGCACATCAACCTTTAATATGCACTTGACTTCCTGACAAGCCATCACCAACTCGTTGATCCCACGAGCATAAGGATGCTTAATATAAGAATTCTCACATTGCATCTAAATCCCTTATCAGCTCAAGTGTACCTCAACTTGACAAATCACTTGAGACATTCACAATAAACTTCATCACTCGAGATTCCATAACCGATACCCAATATTGGTAACCAAACTCCTGATAAACAGTCCGCAAGAGACTTCTGATGCACATCCATTACTCCCAATTGCCCGTATGATCCAAACCAGCTGGTCGCTAAGTTTATCGAGTCCTATCATGCACTAACACCAAAATATGCCAAGAAAACTAACGATCTGATACCTAAGAGTCTCAATCAAAAGACTATCGGGTCCCATCCATATGAATCGTACAACCTCTGGTTCACGATACATCGTGACACCTGTTAAGTATTAAATGATAAGCTCACGGTACTATGCTGATACTGTCATCATCCCTTCAATGGCCTGAAGACTCATGACCAACGCCACAAGGGCCTATAGATACCCAACCATCAGTCCACGGACTTGCAGGAACCCAATAAACATCCCTCGCAATACTAACCGAACACAACATGGGCTATACCTTTCTATCACACACAATTCCTTTCATAACAGATGCTGATACTAAAGTAAAACCAGGCGAAAACATGGTCGCACATAACCAGAGAATGAGATAAACGGTCATACTCTTGTTCCAATTCAAAGGCTATAACCCAAAAGATAACCATGCCAATAATACTAACCAAGCGGTCTCATATTATCTTACTCAGTACACTTGTACCCCTCATGATGATAATCGAGGCACTACCACAATGTATACCCCCAAGGGAAGACACATAACCAACCCTGTATCTTCTGCATTCTCTTATCCTCACAATCTTACGTAAAGGTTGAGGTACCAATAGATTTCCTAAAGGTTGAGGTACCAATAGATTTAATGAAATGACGAACCTCAACCATTAACATAAACATCCTCATGAATGACCGATACAAGATCCCCCACGTCAATTGAATCTGGACAGATCTCACCTATATGCAATAGCTTGAGAAAACTTCCAAGGTGATCTAGAAATGCTACCAAAACTTTATTCGTATCAATTCCACTACAAATCCTACCGAAAACACATGCCAAAATCAGATTCTATGTACATCAAAGTCACACCTGGAAAGCTGAACAATGTTGCCCCAACATCCTATCTTCTAATAACCAAGGAAAACTGCCAAACTTGAGCCTGCTACGAACCAAAATTGCACACCGAAATTGAGGGTAAACATACTCAGAAACCAAGAAAATATAAAACATATAGAACTTAATGATAGGTTGATGCATCAATTGAACTTCAACTGACACAAATCAAAACTTTCAAAGCACCTTCACTTTTGACGATGAACGAAATGACAAACGATCGAGAAAGCATTGACAACCAACCCAATAACCCAATACACTACTGAACAAAATGCAAGTGAAACTAAACATACCAAACTCTAAAGCTGATTTACCAATCAATAACTACCCACCCTAGAACATGGATATCAATCTATACAAAGAGTTGAGGAATCCCTCAACACTTGATGCCCAACCTGAGAGTCCCAAAAGCCTCTTGATCTACTCAGCAACATTCCAAAAGGAACCACTAGCTACAACAAACCCCTTATCCAACATCTTCTTTCCGCAAACACGAATCTTGCATTCCTGAACACATACATCTGATGATAACTTGCTATGCACCTCTTTCCTGACCAAATTCTGAATAAAAAATTCACATACTCGAACTCCAAATCCCTAATACCCGTTAATCATAAACTCGAACATAACGATCATCCTTCAAGCAAAATTGCCAGTTCTCCCCTACTTAGGGTTCGAACTAGCACCAAATGATGTTGCAGACAAACCACATCTCAAATCGGTTCAACTGAATGTGTAGCATCCACAAATATTTAGAATATATAACACAACATAAGTTGGTCTTCCAGATAAAGACCAAGCAAACTCAAAGTTATTTTGAATCTCAGATGGAGGCCTCAAAATCCTCCCAATCATAACTGCCTCCAACCTCAGAATCCCATGCAGATGCACAAAACAGTAATTCTGACAGTCCTTTCATAACACCGACTTCCTATTTAGAAACAAATGGACTACCACACCCCCTGCCTGCAAATTCCCAACCATCAATTCATCGTGAGGATCATTCATAAATACAAGGACAAATGTTCTCATAGTCGGGATACTTCCGAGACAGAAAAGGTATCACTTCCAATTCACCTTCCTTGATCACCTGGAAAAATCTATTAACATCGGACCTAACCAAATTCAAAGGAAGCAACCACTTGATCTCATCTCAAGCAAACCATACCACAAGAATCCTCTTGTGCATTCCCACATTGCCATACTTGCCGCTAACAAACCGCAACCATCTAGCCCCATGGTGGGTCTACATCCAACCTATAAAAATATCATGTCTGATCTCTCTTCTCTCCTCCCATGGAAAGCTTGAAGAACATAACTACCATCGAAGATAGTGACATCCCAATCCATCTGCCAATCACTTAGCCTCTGACTGTAATCCTTGAGTCAATCATCACAATCGCTTCCTTCTTCAGTCTTACAACTCAATTGCCACTACCTCGAGTAAGGCCCTTAAGACCTCGAAATCAACTAACTCACTTAGGTCTGAACCATTTAATCCTAAACTAACAATGCCTCTAAGGCCCAAATAACCACCAAAACCATCCTCAGCCTAAACAACCATAACCGATAAAACGAGTAATACGAAAACACATTATAATGAACCATGGTGCCAAACCATACAATCTACCCTAAACAAGGTCTTTAGAATCCCTGAAAATTTCCTTGATTTGAGTATGGATCATGTGCTTTCATTAGTACGAGCTCAATACTACCTTCCACAACTATCCGTACTTTCCTCAAGGATCGTTTCATATCCTCTAAATAACTACTCAATTCGATACTCCAAGTACCTGCTGAACAACGCAACGAAGCCCAATAATGCACTTCCTAGGCTCTCCTAGATACCGACCTTAACCTGGCATCCGCTACTGAAGAACACTCAATAATGCCAGTTAACTACTTCGTAAATACAATCACATGCCACAAATCTCAGATAATCCTTTGAGTAACAGGCTCAACCTTATAATGGTTAGACTCAAACGAGAGCTGCGCAATAGAGTCAAATATGTCACTCTGAGCTTATTTAAACTTTGCAACATGTGACTTGACATATTCACTTACTAGTTAACTAACATCACTAAGATTTCCACAAAGCACAAAGTAAGCAACATTCGTGCAGTAACACTCCAAGCCACAGAACAAACAAAGGACATCCCAACCTCACTTACTACTATCTATGCTAGGAACTTCCAATCTCATTATCGGCTGCCTTATGCGTGCAAATTATAAACAAGATATGATCAAATCGAGTGTTGAATAAAAGACTCTACCCTAAGACCACAACGAAACAAGGAACAAGAAATAAGTCAAAATCAATCATTATAGGGCTATATGATCCTAATCGTATACAATTTTTAAGGCATACACTTAGCAATTACTGTTACCAATACATATTCCCAATCTAGCATAGTATCCCATGCTTCTTAGGCTACAAGGTATCACATATGAGGTCAATCTATCATGCAAGTCCTGAACGTATCCCTAACCTTATCCTTGCATGCAAACATTCATATCATATAACATATCAACATGTATGGGTATTCTGGGAATCACTTACTTGAGCTCAGTTGATTGCACACATCACACCCCTTTTTTTCTTTACAAAAGTCTTTTTAGAATTTTTTTTCTTTTAAAATATTATCAATTCCTCAGTTTGAGTTCCGACAGACTCGAGCGTGTGCCTAAATACCTTAAACCAAGGCTTTGATAGTAACTTGTAACGTCCCAAAAAGACCAAGTAAAATTTCATTTTTTTTTAAATAATTTAAAGCCATTCATTCATTGTTTCCAAGGAAGATCAGAGTCAAAGTATTCTCAAAATATTAGAGTAATTTGTAAATGTTTAGTGTGGATTCCGTATCAACCCCCGGGCCCGTATCAACCCCATATGACATCATGTAGTTGTGTCGATTTCGTATCAACCCTTGGGTCCGTATTAACCCATATCACAACAAGTAGCTGTGTCGTGTCTGTATTAACCCCAAGTCCATAATGAATCTATATAACAATACGTAGCAGTGTCATGTCCGTATCAACCCCACATACATAAAATATACATCCATATCAGCAAGAGTCACAAAGACAACACACACATACAGGCACGTTAGTAAGTGTTATAAATACCACTACTATCCTACAACATAATCTAGTGGGATGACATTGGTACCTTCGATCCACAAGCATAGTGAGGAGACTCACCTTAATCCAAGATAACCGAAACACACACACACACAATGCTACCACCGGGTTCCTTACACCAAACACATCCAAATTATCCTTAATTAATAGTTAGGATAATTTCCCATAACTCAAGGTCCAGTCCATATATCCTCATAACAATGGGAAAAAGACTAATTTACTCTTCCTATATGTGGCCCAACAAAGCAAGGCCCAAACCCAAAATGACTTAAGGCCCAAAAATGACCCAAAAGTCATTCAGTTGTGTACGCCCAACGTACCAACCTGTACGCCCAACACACAACGCTGAATCCCAAAATCATCTCCAAACCTATTAATGCCTTAAGACAACATGCATAACTTCCAGATATGGTTCTTATGGGATGTCCCAAGTCATAAAGTTCCTGACTTTACGACTTTGCAAGGCTTAATGGCGCCCAAACCAAAGCCCTAAGTCTCTAACTTCAACAAAAGACCACCAACTCATGCATGGACGAAATAAAAGGACCAAGATCACATTTTTATGGTTCCTAGTAACTCCATAATGGATAAAGTTTCCAACTTTATCCATTAGAATGTTCCAAAGAACCAAGATCTAGTCTTTAAATCTCAAAGGGACCAAAAGTGCATCTTTTTCAACTTAATCCGTTAAGTTTAAGTCTCCACCCTTCAGATGGGAATCAATATGATGTTTAGATGGATAAAGTTTCTAACTTTATCCATAAAAACGTCAAAAATTTTCAAGATCTAAACTTTATGCACTAAAGTCACCAAAAGCTCATAACACCCATGAGTAGCTAGATCTATCAAATGTATCATCAAGATTCAAACTTTATAGCTCCAGAAGAAATATCAAGGTGAACAAATTTTGGATTTATAAGCTCCAATTCAACCAACACATCTCCAATGAGCTCCTTCTTCCCCAAGATGCACCAAGAACACTCCAAAGCACTTAAAAACACCTTCTTTTTGCTCATAAGGCTCAAACTAGGGTTAGGTTTTCAAGGGAGGGTGGTGGAGAGGTGGAGGCTGAGAATGGAATGGGTTTGGGGAAGTTAAGGAGCTTAAATAAGGCTTAAACCACAAAAATAGGGTTTAATGATCGCATATGCCCAACGTACTCCATGGATGTCTAGTATGCCCAACGTACTCAAGGTACACCTAACATACTCCGGGTAGGCCCAATGTACTAGACTAAGCCCCCAAACCTTGCTAACTTCAAACAATCATAATTTCTTTGTTCCAACTCCGTTTCCGGTGATCTTTATATCCACGGAAAGGTATTGAGGATCTCTACAACCCTATGTAACTACTTTTAACTTAAAACACATTGAACTAAAAATCCTTATTTCATAAAAGAAGTCTAAAACACCACTTTTCCCATTATACCCTTGGCTCCAAGGCACAAACTAAACTCTTGGATCACATAATCTACATTACCCACATCCAAATGGCTCTAAACCCTATTACCTTGAAGCATAAGGTGTTTAATTGATCCATTTATTGTCCACAAACCACACTACCGAGTCCCGGTGTTTAATTGATCCATTTATTGTCCACAAACCACACTACCGAGTCCCACCATCGTGAGTCATACACTTATTGATTCACGATACATCGTGGCACCATTTAATCACTTGAACATTTAGACCACAAAACACCATGAGCTTGCCAACGTTCCGTTACTGGCCTGGGGACTTACCGCCAATACTACATGCACTGAGCATAACCTTACATATCTAAATGGTTTGCTCACCCAAGATAACTTGAGCAATCAGGCCTTGACCATGGGTTTCACCAAAACTAGCATAACCAAATGAGCGTCACCTACAGATCTCACCTAAGCTTGCATAGTCAAACGTGCCTCACACTCAATCAAAAGCTATACTAGTCTAACCACTAATACGACTATAAAAGTCCTCTGACCCAAACATGAGGCGAATAAATAACAATAATGAGCTCGATTCAACATGAGAAAAGGATGTGATCCTCTTATAGTCTTACAACCATTCCTGTAACATCCAAACTAATCCTAATGGATACTATAGGCCGGTCCGTAATTGATAAGTGCATAATTAACTACATATTTAATGCATATTTCTAATAATTTTAGCTACAATTATGCTTAATATGGAACAAAAGATACTTAATATGCTTAAATTGAGTTGTGTAGTTGCGAAGACTTGCTCGGGACATAAAAGAAGCATACGAGGAGCTGGAAGCAGGAAACAGGAGAAAAAAAAGAAAAAAAAAGGCATGAAGACCACATCGTGGTGCCTTAAACACGACGAGGTAATTGGAAGAATCGCAACTCGTATGCTGATATGGCAGATACGAGATTATTTCGAAGACCACATTGTGGTTGTGGTCAACCATGACGTGGTGGTCAGGTTTCCTCAATTATAAATACCTAGACATATGGTCAAAATTAGATGCATGCATTTGGTTTCGTGAGGTTAATTACAACTACTAAACCCTTAAAAACTCAGAGGAAGTCGAATGTCAAGTGAAGTTCAAGGATTGAAGAAGATTTAGAAGATATTCAACATTGATCTAGTTAGTTTTCTTATTAAACTTATGTCTATCTTATTTTACTTAGATCTAACCGAGCGTTTGTGCATTTTTCAACACCGAGGAAAGAAAAGGAATCTCGAGGAAGGTCTTTAACGAGAAAGTCCTCGAGATATCGTCTTCGTGATGATGATCAGAAATTTCATAATAATAAGAAAATGGACGATATTAAACCAAACAAACAGGTTTTCTCTAAACCAGCCACAGGTACTTTGCCGAAATCAACTGTGGCTGAGCCAAGGTCAATTTCGTCAAAGGGTGCGTCTGGATCTTCGACTAATCGTAGCCGAAAATCTAAATGTTCAAAGAAAAAGAAAAATGTTTCTAATTCATATGTGAATACTTTAAAATCTAACTACCAATGGGTTCCCAAATCCACAATTGTCCGATCATCGTCATCCTATGAAAGTGTATCTGATATTAATGCAAATTTGAAAAAGCAAAAAGATAAATTTGACAAATTCAAGGGTACACCCAGGACTGTAATGACATGAGTTCCCAAATCTAAATAATCTTGCTCATTGTGCAGGAACAGTTGCGGAGGAATGTCACAAGACCTTGGTATGTCGACCGCGGTTGTTCCAGGCATATGACATGAGCCATCTCCCAACTACACAACATTAAGAATTTTAATGGGGGATGAAAGGAGACATCTCCCAACTGCATATCTTCTACACCTATCACACCGTTTGATTTGTTTGATCAACATAGATTTATTACTTCATGTGCTAGTAAAGTAGTAGATGAAGAGGACAAGGAGAACATAACTAATTCTAGTTCTGCAAATTCTGTTAACTGTCAAACCAATGACTCATTGAACTTTGAATCTGCTGCTTCTAACTCAGTTACTTCTCAACCTGCTGTTGGTAAATACAGGCCACCAACACAAGCGAAACAAAGTGCATGCGGCAAGTGTGCTTGTGGGAACAATCAAAGACAAGACAAGAATACGCCACCAGGGGCAGGAAGAAACAACTTCCCAGTGAAGAAAAAGACTTGCTTTCACTGTGGAACACCTGGACACATTGCTAGAAATTGTCCTAATCGCGCATACGTTCCTTACTGCGAACAAGGCTGGCAGAACGCACCAAGAGGGAGATTTTCCAAAAGAAACCCTTCGAGGCCACGTTCAAACAATGGCGACTGGAATGCCACGAAGGGCAAGAGTTTAACTCCCAAGACCAAGAAATCAAGTCCTAACAACAAGAAGGGTATCCGGCCAAGAAGTCCAATCCATGAGATGCTCCAGCGAAATCAAGATCAGTCAGACCGAAGTCATCTCAACGATCGACTTCCAATTCAAAAGCAAGTACCGAGGCACCCATCGGATCGAACAAGAAATGGGTTAAACCCGACTACATATGGGTACTAAAGGTTCAATCTCCCAAATCACCTAGTGACTATAATATTTCTTCATCTTCTGTTTGTGATAAACAGGATATGTCATGGGAGAGAGTACCGTGCAAGGATGAAAAAGGTCAACCCAGTTTCAAAATGGACTGGGTTCCAAAAACCAATTGATCCCGCTCTGTTTCGGAGAAACTATGGAGGCATATCATCAGACTTCGGTTTTATTGGTAGTGGCTGTTCCAGGCACATGATAGGATGCATCTCTCAACTATGCAACACTCAGAACTTTGTTTGAGAGTATGTGTCCTTTGCGGGTAAGGAAGAAAGGAAGGGATCACACATGGGGTTAGTGCTTAATAACATGAAGAATTTTCGGATCTGGTCTGAGATTATGCGTGTTGTTCTCAGACCTTATGGACGCAAATTCAATCGGTGAATTATGGTTTGAGTTTTTTTTTTCTATACTCCAGAGTTTATCTTACAATGTTTCGTTTTTAAGTCAATTTTTATTTTTATTTTCCTTATATGTCTTTCTTTAGTAGGTATTTTTGGGAAGTGATATCAAGAAAGTGATAACGGGTAGTCTAAAACATGTGTAAGAGACTGAATCTTAATTGTCTAGACTCTGTGTTCAATGTGCTGGTAGGCACGAAGGATTTGACAGTGTGGATTTAGATAGGATTTTTTGGACTGACCATACGACGCTCGGGTAGATTGAGCAGTGAGATAAACATGGGAACCCACGGGATACACTAAATTAACACGCATCTAGAACAGTGGTTCAACTTTTCCTGATGTACGAACTTATGTCCTTAATTCTGGTTCTGATATGGTGACTAGGGGGTTCTGATAAAGTAGGTCTGTAGGAAATTATTTTCTTGCTTTCCATCTGTCAGTCATATGTTTCTTCCTCTGCGTGATTGGAAGAGATCCGACCTGGATTGCAACATATGCAACTCTAATTCTATGCACCTCCTTATCTATGGAATTCTTTCTATCTGTTAGTCATATGTTGTCCCCTCTGCGTTATCGGAAGATCCGACCTGGGACATAACATATGCAACATTCTAACTCTCTATCCCTCTATCTCTGTTAGTCATATGTTGTCCTCCCTGCGTGATTGAAGGAGATCCGACCTGGGACACAACATATGCATCTATCTCTATATCTGTGTTCCTCCTTAATAATTGTTTACTCACCTAAATTAAGGAGTCCTTAGGACGTTCTTGATAACCAGGGTATATCGGGAAGTATGGAACACGTTCTAGTGAAACTAAAATTGAACCATTTAAGAGGTTGTCTGTAAGTATCGCTGCTTGATTTAAGTGGACAACAATATCCGTGGTCATCCTCAGCTAAATGGTATATTAAAAAAAATTGTAGATATCCTTCGTGTTTAGGGATGTCAACGGGGGCAAACGGGACGGGGATTGCATCCCCCGCCCCCGCCCCCGAAATTTTCCTGTTCCCCCGCCACCGCCCCGCCCCCGAAATCTCCATCCTTTCCACCCCCGCCCCGCCCCCGAATTCCCCTTTTGACCCCTACCCCCGCCCCCGATTGATTTTGGGCTAACTTATTTGGGCTAAATTAAGTTCTTGTTTGGGCTAAAAGGAACTATTTTTTGGGTAACAAATAGATATTTATAACATAATTTTACATGTTACAAACAACTTAAAAACATATTTTTTGTTGAGTTTTTGTACGTAAAAATCATTTTATTGTTTATTATACTTATATAATTAATATATGTCAATTTATATAATTTATTAACAGGGCCCCCACGGGGGTTTTGGGACGGGACTACCAACCCCCGCCCCCGCCCCCAAAATTCAAACGGGGGTTAACCTTGCCCCCGACCCCGCCCCCGTCCCCGATTTTTTTCAACAAATCCCCCCAAACGGGACGGGGCCCCCACGGGACTTTTTGACATCCCTATTCGTGCTTAAGTGAACCACAATATCGACAATTGACCAGATCTATTCATGAAGGTGAAAGTACTGATAAACAAAGTTAAGACTGTCTCACAACTTTGATCCCAAATATTTTTGTTTTTGTTAAATTTGTTCATAGTTTTCCTCTATGCACAAATTTAGGGGGAGAATTTAAAAAAAAAATCAAAATTACAAAAATCATAAAATTAAACAAAATCAAACAAAAATCAGAAAATTAAAAATCCAAAAAAGTGTTTGTTTCTATTTTATTTTTCAGAAAATTTGAAAAATCCAAAAATATTTTTGTTTTTGTTTTATTTTTCCAGAAAATATGAAAAACCCAAAAATATTATGTGCTAAGTTTTCTTTTAGTTTTTGTTTTGTCTTGATAAGTGAATTTAGATGTAGATGAAACTCATAGAGACTGTATTGAGATTTCTGAGCCAAAGCTTCATCTGTGATCATCGAAGAATTCTCATTCGAAGGAGCAAGAAATGAAGATTATTCTTTCAACATTCAATCCTTCAACCCCAGAAGCAATGTGAAGCTGCACTTGAAGTTTATGTGATAGATTGCATTGAAGCCTCCTCAATCAATTTGCTGCTATCTATGTACCTGTTAAAGTGATCTAGAAGATTTGATCTCTCTATTCTCTCTGATGATTCTCATGCTGAAAGCGCCATCTTTCAAGAATCTTTTCAAGAAGCCTCATCACCCAATGTGCGTTCAATGTCAAATTCTGAAGAAAAGCCCAACTGCTCAAGATGAAGTCATTCATTGAAGATTCATCAAGTTCATCTTGAAGCTGTGAAGGAATAGAAGATAAACGCTGAAGCCAAGCTTCAAATTAAGATCGACAAGAAAAGCCAACTACTTTTTAGGGGGAGTTTGTTGGGTTACTCAGAAAATAAAGCTATAAACCAAGGGGGAGATTGTTGGGACTAAAATATTGGTTTATACTTTACTTTTCTAGGAAAATATATTTTTCAGTTTAGGACCGTAAACAGCTTGGTGTTTACGGCTGCATGTGTGTTTACGGTTGTGTTTACGTCCGTGAACAGGTTTATGGCCGTGAACCTATTCACGGCCCATGTCTTGTATATATAGGGTGAGGAGTGCATGAGAGTGTACGACTGAGAGGCTAGAGGAGCTTAAGTGTGTGTATTCTAAGGTGTTTTAGAGAGAGAAAAGAGAGAAGGTGCAAGTGTGTGTGAATCTTGTGTATTGTTCATCATTCCAATCTTGAATACATCATAGATTCATATTATTATTATTCTTCTTCTCTTCTATTTTGATCTGACATCATCCGTTTGATCGGGATTCCACACCATCAAACGGATCTGTTTGATACACAAGCAGATTTGAGACTTACATAAACGAACATGAACACAAATTCTCGTTCGTCTAGTTAAACGAACACATGAATAATGGTCTCGTTCATTCATTTATGTTCGTTCATTTAAGTTTATTTATGTTCAATTAGTTTTGATTATATTACTATATTATATGTTCGTTTATTTTTATATATATTCAATTGTTTTTGTTTATCTTTGTTCATTTATGTTCATTTAGCATGTTCACGAACATAAACAAACGACATGAAAAATATAATTTATTAAACGAACGAACATGAACAAAAAGTCATTCGTTTATCCATTTATTTTCATTCGTTTGTTCGACTAATTTAAACGAATGAACATGAACAAACATTTGTTCGTATTCGTTCGGATTGTTTACCTCCCTAGACTCGTGCATTGTTTTTTCTTGCTTTTTACCATCTTTTAAAATACTCTATAAAATGTTGTACATCCTTTGGTTCCCCACTTGGCGTTTGTGTCTTTTCTTCCGTGCTTCGTCAAATTACCGTCCTACAACAAAACTCTGCTAAAATGCTCTACAACATTGATCAGCGTCTAAGACATTGTCTATGATGCTGACAATATCTTAACACTCGTTTGTGTTTTCCGGAGATTGGTTTCGAGAGGGTAGAAATATTCTGGAATTAACTTTAGTCTTGTGCTTTCCAGAAATCTATGGACCTTCCATAATTACCATTTGTCAATATTCGCCTCCATCTTCTAAAATTGTCATGTTGTCATTGTTATACGTTTTATGAATTTTAGGAGTATTTATACTATAGATACTCAAGTTTTTGGTCTAGCATAAATTGAACAATTCTTACACTTCTCCGGTACTTTGCTTTCCATTTTATGCCTAAAATCGATAATCTCATGTTGTCGATTATCCTATATTGAAATTCGTGATAATCTAGACATAAAAACTAATGAAACGAAAGATATCACATAGGAATGGTTGATTCCTTTTCTAGATGGTATACAAAAACGTTTTTCTCATTAAGTTGGAATGGTCCATTCCATTTTTCTTCTCATTAATGTGTACCATAATGACTTGAGAATTGTTTTATCATCAACCAACAAAAGAAATCCAAAAAACAATACTTTAAACTCATCTAACGCAATTCAAATATAGAATACGATGTTTGTCAAAGACACAAAGATCCAAAGAAGAATTCATAATTCACCATACCCTTCAAGGAATATCATAAATGAAATAACATTATTTCAAGTTATTTTTTAAAAAGACAGCTAACACAACAAAGTTGGTAAGAACCATCTTCAAACTACCATACCATTAATGCACAACCATTCTCCAACAAAGACCTTCTGACAGTTCAAATTAGGATTGTAGGTATTGAAGGTAGAAGCCGTGAGATGGAAGGCCTCTATTATACTAAAGCATGTGTCCCCAACTTGTGTCCCGTAGATCTCGTTGCACACCAATGTTCCTTGCACTGTGGACCCTAGTAAATACCCACAACAAAAAATATATATCCATCAATAAAGGCACTTGAAATTCATTGTTATAAAAACGATGATGGAACTTACTAGTGTGAAAGGTGACTTTACTTTCTCCCATGGAGAAAGTAAGCGCCAACAAAAGCAAGAGGATGCAGCTGAAAAGCATGGAGGCTTTGTTGTATGCCATTTTCGATCTTCAATCTGTTGGTCTATCAAGCCTTGTCAATTATGAAAAGAATAGCGTGGAAAACAAACAAGTATAAATAGAAAAATAGATATAAAGATGTCGATGGAACCAACTATAAGAAGATAAGAAAAGGAAAAAAATGGATATCCTCTCATTGTATACTACATGAAACAATGATGAAATAATAGATGCAAGTACAATGAAATGGCGTTATAAGCCATTTACAATGTTTACAACCGAAAATAAAGTATCTGAGATTTTTCAAAACATGAAAATTAGGGTGTTAGTTCAATTGGTTTTCAATTTGGTAGGTTTAATCGGCTTTTTAACAATTTTAAATTAATCGTAACCAAAATAAATTTTAGATTAGTTTAATCAATCTTTTATTATTCGGTTTTGGTTATTTGGTTCCGTTTTCCATGTTAAACCGAAGTAGGTCGCACATATATTAGGCCAAATGCTTTTTTTTTTATTTACAAACGAGATAATTAACATAGTTTTTTTTTTCCTCTTCGTCTTATATATTTTATTCCGTTCGTCATTGTACCAAATTATATTTTA
This sequence comes from Lactuca serriola, assembly GCF_051521515.1. Taxonomy (NCBI): domain Eukaryota; kingdom Viridiplantae; phylum Streptophyta; class Magnoliopsida; order Asterales; family Asteraceae; genus Lactuca; species Lactuca serriola. The sequence continues at coordinate 113,915,347 of NC_136411.1, forward strand.
TCAAGTAATAGTGCTTAACATTTTTATCAAAATCTTCAATTTATTAGTTTTACTTTTTGCTAATTCTTCTTTGTAAAGTTGCAAACATAATTAACCGAACCCAAAGGTTATCCTTATTCGATTGACCGAACTGAATAATTCTAAAACCAAACAACGCGAATCTCTTCGGTTTGAGGGAGTTATTTGGTTTCGGTTTTTTTTGGACACCCCTAATGACAATAAGAGTTTAATTTAGTTATATATTTATTTGTTATTATTATTATTATTTTTAGTAGTTTTAACTTAAATATACATTTTCAAATAAAATAAATCGTAATAAAATGTAGTACTCTTTTTAAAAGACTTATTTTCATACTGATTTAAAAAAAAATTGAATGTTTTATGATGACAAACTGATTATATTCAATTTTTTAAGGAAATCGATCATTTGAAGTTCAAATAACATAGGCTTCAACCTTCGGCCGACATATTGTTCAAAATACATAAGACTAAAACAACCTAAGCTTGTAGTCCCCATAGACTCTCCCAAATATGCATTGTCGGGCTGATCCTTATAATATGAGCAAGTGGTGAATCAATAGTTATTGTTGTATTGATATATCATTCATCTAGTATAGGCCTAATATGACAATTGAGGGAACTGTCAACGTTATGAGGACGTGGGCCCGTATTGAGGTCTTACCCTTTGCATCCAGGTCCATGGGGACTTCATCCATTCATATGGTTGTATGCGTTGCCACTAACGCTGATGCACTATTAATGGTGTCTTTAACATAGATAGATCCACGTTCACAACACTATACTCGTCCTGAAATAATATTCTTCAGAAACAGTTCCCTTAACTAACAAATAACGAATGATGATTTAAAAAACTTTAATTAAAAGTTTACCTCATGATCTATACAAGTCCCTTGTCATCAACCCTATCATTAAGTCCCTCGTCATCAACCCTATCATTAAAGGGTCTCTCATCAACAACCTAGTCATATGTGTGTCTGTCATCCTATTTAATTTATTAGGTTAGGCAACGTTAATTAATTATGAAACTAGTTAATATGCCAAAATAAATTCTTTACCTCAAACCATGAGTTTTATGTATATGTAATTATCAGACTCTTAGTGGAAAAAATTGACTATGGTCTACGAGCATCTTCACATCAACCTTATCTAGATTTATGATTATCTAGCAACAAGTAGACCCTAGTCTACGGGTCCTTCAATCGCTTGATTGTTGGCATTTACAATTAGTAATTGTAAGATATTACTGAAACACAATGACTTCTTAATCAAGGCACTACTAGAAAAACAGTTTTTTACGACGCACGATGCGTATCGTAAAACGCTCAGACGACGCACAAATGCATGTCAAGGAAGACCCTGTCATAACGAGACATGACACACTTTTGCGCGTCGTCTATTTACGACGCTCATTTACGACTCGCATTGCGTATCATTAAAGCCCCTGTCAAGAAAGGTCATGTCATAAATGAAGATGACACACATTTTTGCGTATCGTAATTTTAAATGTTAAAAAAAATATTATTTATATATTTCCTAGTTTTCAAATTAAATTTGCATTTAATGTCTCATAATAGAAAATAAAATACCATATACAAAAAATACAATCCATTGCATAAAATTTAATGTCATACAAATAATCGATCTATGGAAAGATAAAACAAATCAATAGAAGTTGTTTTCTCCCTATACATCATTATCACATACTAAATAACAAACTTTATTTCATATTCATATATTATTCATTAAAAAAACATATACCTACATCTTCACCTAAAATGTTATTACATGATGCAAGTTGGCGACTGCATTGATGGATCACCAAGAGGAAGACCAACAACTGCCCTAAAATGTTCCATGATATGCCCATACTCATGTCCTATAACTTTGAACATTTAATAAAGTAAAATACCTCCTAAACCACACACACACACACACACACACACACACACATATATATATATATATATATATATATATACTAGGTTATAACCCGTGTACTACACGGTTGACATTTTTTATTTATTTTTTGGTACATAAATTAAGAAAGTAGAATATAATATATGGAAGTTTATTTATTTATTTTCCAATGGATGTTCCAAATCTTAAAAAACAAAGATCATTTTACAATGTAATATGCTATAAATGATAGTTTATTTATTTTTTGGTACATAAATTAAGAAAGTAGAATATAATATATGGAAGTTTATTTATTTATTTTCCAATGGATGTTCTAAATCCTAAAAAACAAAGATCATTTTAAAATGTAATATGCTATAAATGATAGTTTTTAGAAAGTATAATGTTATAAAAAAATATTTCTTTTTTAATTTTCCACTTCATGTTTGAAATCCTCTAAAAGATGTAATTTTACAAAGTAGGGTACTATAAATAATAATTTCCATAAAATAGAATGTTATATATTCATTTTCATTTATAGCATCAAATGATGAATATTAAAGAGTTTCAAATTAAGCAATAATATTTTATTATTTTTTTAGATTACCTATGCAAATGCATAAATTGCACACAAGATTCTTGCATAATCAGTTCCAAGCATTTGAATAACAATGTTTGCTAGTAATGTTCCCCATAGCCTGCATAAATAAATATAAATACATAAATAAATAAAGTATTATTAGTGGAAGGGTAAAAAAGGAATAATACATAGGACCAAGTAACACCATTATGCTCCTAACACAAAGATATCGCGATGCAGCACCTGCTAACCCCTGTTCACAAATTCACAATCAATAAACAATATTTTCACTAAAATAAATTCACAACTTAATATTATATTATATTTATATTTTATATCCAACAATATACAAATAACAACAAAATAAATAGACTATGATAATATAAATGTATTATATTTATATCCAAATCCAATCACCTGTTTTGCTGCAAGTAAAGCTGCTCTTGACTCCAAGTTTATAACTGCCATTCGTCCACCCTGATAACAATCATAACATCAACATATCAAATATATATATATATATATATATATATATATATATATATATATATATATATACACACCTCTTTGAGAGCTTCCTTTTTTATTTGATAATTGACAGCTTCCAAGAACACCTTGCCTGATAATTTACATGATATCTACAACACCACATGATTTTTTTTCATTTTTTTTTAACTAACCATAACCAAGAAAGATGCTTTAAGCGCATGCCCAAAAGCAGATTCCACATTGACATTGACCTGAAACATGGATGGCAAGCTATCCAAGAATGCATCCACCACAGTTATGGATTCTGATAAGTTCACAATGAGGTCCTTTGGCAACGAAATAAATATATCATCCAAATTAGAGACAACCATCAACAACGAATGAAATTTATAATGAAATGAGAAACAATTATATGTTTTTACCACAAAGTATTACCTTTTCCGATGTAAAACATAATTTAGAGTTGAATTGAATAAATATTTTGCTATATTGATTTCAATCAGTTTATGAGAATGAAAACATAAATATTCTGGGAAAGAAAACAAACATGTTTGTATAAATGGAATATAGCACTGAATCCCTGACTAAAAGTAGTCCTTAAACTATAACTGCAATACCTACAACTGAAAATTTGTGTTTACCTTAGAATATGTTTTTTGTGCTGAACCACTACCGAGGAATGTGGTGAACCACATGCAACACTACAAAACAATTCAATGTGATAACTTATGAAAGAATTCAAACATGAAACGTGCTTTCCCGGACAACAAATACAAATCCTTGCATTTTACACAACAAAAAAAGGTCTACAAATTTAGCAGATAATTCCCATAAATACAAAGTTTCAAAGCGCCCAAGGGAACATAACAACACAACACAACAGGGTATAACAATAAAAAAGTACAACTATATCCAACAAAAAAAAACTCTTTAATTGTTTTGTTCACTCCACATTAACTCTAATATGAGTTATATGAGCCTTATAATAATACAAAAAATATACAGATACTGAATACAAAATAGTTTGCTTGTTACCTATGTTAACCGTCTATTTTCTTGGTTCCCATACAAGAGTAATGATATGCATGTATGTGCCAGTAGCAAATTATATGCTGAGATTCAAGATCCAAAATCCTCTTCTCTATATTATCTGCAAAATAAAAGAACACCATTATTTACCTTTAGTTGAAACAACATTCTACAGAGCTAAAAACTGGTATCTATCCAAAATTTTCAATAAACCATTATATAATGTAAAAAAACTAGAGTTACATAAATAAATCATGTAAATGCTTAGTTTTTCAATTTCTTTATGGTTTTGCATTTTTACAAACACCTGGTATGCACTATGCAGTTCTACATTTCCCATCAAAATAAAATCAAATATTCATTCTCTACATACATAGCTAGAACCAAACATCTTTTTGACTGCCATAAATAAACACTCTATACTTGTATTATATCTATATATGCTCTCACCCATACTCCTACACAATCACAGGCATGCTCTAGATTGGATCTCTCATAGATCTCACATTATCTCAAAATTTATGAGAATGCAGATAGCCCCAAATTAAAATAAGAAAATGATAAAGTAAGAGAAAGAAAACTAGGGCACATACATGGAGAAGAAGAGAATGATATTCAAACCTGGTGCCTCTTCCATTTTCGTTTCCTAATTTTCGATGCTTCCAATCTGACCATGAAGCTCTAACTTCTAATCCCAAATCTAACCTTCAAACTTCAATTTCTGATCTTCAACCTCTAACTTGAGCCCTATAGTTTCGAAACCCCATAATTGACCTTTCGAGGAAGAAGAGCGGATATCATTGTTCTGCCTGAACACGCTGATATAAAAGCGCTAGTTCTTATGTGCGCACTTGTGAGGTCCAGAACATAAAAGCCCTGTTGTTGAGAATCTCCACTACCGCTAAAGTTCCTTCATCGTTCCTGAAAATAAGGTCGAATCCATGTGTAACAGCCTTTTATTTATTAAATAAATAAATAAATAAATGAAGGACTCGTAGCCCTAAAATTAATAATTATGTATAAAAGGATGGTCTCGAAGAGCTAATTGTTACAATTTTAGAAGTTGGGGATTAAAAGTGTCAGTTCTGGATTAGTCTCGTAAGTGTTTATGAAGGTAAGAACCACGTGGTAAATTATCGGGACTTAAGATGGATAGATTATGAGAAACAAGGGCTAAATGGTAATTTTGGACTCCATTGTAAAGAGTTTTGAAATTCAGGGTTTAAAAGGTAACATATGGACTTTATTTGAAGAATAATTTGTAAAGAGGGGCTGAATTGTAACTGTGGGGCTAAATATGAAAGGAATTCCGTGAGCAAGGGTGGGAAGGGTAAACTATGGCCTTGGTTTGAAAGAAAAGAGATAGGGAGGGCCGATCTTGCCATTATGGTAAACTTATGGAAGGAGTCGTGTATAAAGGCCTCCATGTAACCTTAATCCTAAGGACCTTGTGTAAAGTTGTCACTCCCTTACCCCCCCCCCCCCACCCTTATGCCTCCCACCGGCCGAGCACCTACTTCTTCACTTCCGGTATCGCGCCTTCACCACCGTGGAGATTGGAATCGCCGAACGACCGCCTTCTTCTCCTTATCTTCTCCAGCCACTATGTTAGAGCCTTCCATCGCCCTTTCGAGATTTATCGCCACCCCTAACGCCGCTGTTTCGCCATCACGATGCTCATGGCCGCTCGTGACGCCGGTTCTATGGGTCGCATGACCGTTTAGCGCCGCTGCTTCTGTCGCCGTCGATGAACCGCGAGTAGCCGCCGCTCCGTCGATGCTGTGACCGTCGAAAGCCAGACGTCGCCGCCCCTACAACCATTAAAATCGAAGACTGATAGTTGTTGCTACTGTTGTCCGTCTACCTCGTGCAACCGCCGCCACCATCGCAAGATCTTGATGGGTGCGTTCTTTTTCATGCTTAGCTTAAAAGAGTGGGTGTTTTGGTGTTGCTGGACAAAGGATGGTGTGCTTGTTGGCCGGAAACCACCATGGCAGCCAACCATGGTGGCTGCCACCGCGTTCCGCCACCGGCCACCGCATGGGTGGTTGTGTGTGTGCTTGATTACTTTATATATGTGTATTTTAGATTGTTTCCTTGTAAAATTGTAATAGAATCTTGAATAATGAAAAGAAACTTAAAAACCACCACCTTAGGGTGGTGGCTGCCGCCTCCTACCACCACCGACCGCCGTGTGCTTATCTTGTGAGTTTGATTCGTTTGGGGTGCTTGAAACCCTAATGGGCCCAGTAAAGCCTAATGGGCTAAGTGAAAACCCTAATAGGCTTAATGATATTCTAGTAGGCTTAGTAGGCCCAATAAAGCCCTAATTGACCTAAAAGCCCAATAAATTGATAAATGAGCTAGTATTTAGGTTGTAAAACCCTAATGCAACGAAACCCTAATTTGGGGGAATTAATCGGGACACACAGGAATTATATGATAACTTGAAATATTAAGTAGTAATCGATGGCAAAAAATTAATCTAAGCAATATTGGACTTAATGGATTAAGTCCTTAGTGGATTAAGCCCTTAATGGGTTAAGTAGGAAACTTAACCCTAATCATCATTTTATGAGAAACCCTAATTTCACTTGGGTTTATTGTTGGGCTTTCCATTGGGCTTTGGTAATTGGATTATTAGTGGGCCATCCAAGAATAATCTTATAGACTAGAATATGTTGATGGGCTTAGGATAAGACCCATATGAGGGTTTGGGCCCAATTTGGAAAATTGGGCCATAGATGGGCCATAGTTTGGGCCTTTGTGATTATGAGATATTGGGCCAATAAAAATACCAAATGATGGACTGGACTTTTGGTTGGGCCTTAGAATGAGACTATGCAAACGTTTGGGCCCAATTTGGAAAATTGGGCCATATGTTGGGCTTTGATTCATTATTGACTTTGGGCCTATGGATTAGGCCTTAGGCTTGAATAAGCCAAGCTAGGGGTAATGTAGTAATTAGCCAAAGAATGTACTTATGGTTATGTATTGGGACCCAATTATTAATTGGGTGTTATTTTGGTGTTGACAGTTCGAGAATCTGTCATCCAGCAGTTGGGGTTGAGTCTGCAGGACTTCAACAGCGTGGGATTGTGTCTACGGGACTTCAACATTGTGAGGTGAGTTACCTTCTAGTAGCGGTGAGTCTATGGCCACAATGCCGACCCACTAGTAGGAGTTGTATGTTAGATGATTGTCTTTGTGATGTTCTTCTAGGTTTGCTGCTACCTATTATGTTTTATATGCTAGCATGTTATGATGTTATGTGATAGTTGTAGTAGGGGGTGAAATAGTCCCCGGTTACCGGTCGATATGACCGAAGGGGTAGTTTAGTACCCAGCCACGCTAGCCAGATTATGATATATGTGATATGATATTATGTGGTAGTAGCAGGGATGAAATCGTCCCCGGTTACCGGTCGACAGGACCGAAGGGGTAGGCCAGCACCCAGATATGCTAGGCAATATGTGATTTATGTTTATATGCTAGGGTTTTATGTGGTAGTGGTAGGGGTGAAATAGTCCTCGGTTACCGGTTGAAAGATACCGAAGGGGAGGCCAGCTCCTGGTTACCGGTTGAAAGATACCGAAGGGGTAGGCCAGCACCCAGATATGCTAGGCAAGGTCACCGATCGAGAGGGCCGAAGGGGTAGGTCGGGCACCCAGATATGCCTGACAGTATGTATGCTATGTGATTGTATGGTATGTGGTATGAGGACAGAACTCACTAAGCTTCGTGCTTACGGTTTTCAATTTTGGTTTCAGGTACTTTGTTTTCAAGGAAAGGAGTCGGCTCGATCGCAGCGCATCACATTATGTTTTCCGCACATGAGATCTTTGGGATTATAATCTGATATTGTTTTATATTGACATGTTTTGGATTATTCCCACTTTGGCTTTGACCTGAGATATTAATATGAATGTTTTTATAGTGTTGGTTTTATATAATAACTTAATTAAAACGAAATTTTTGGTCTTAAATTTTGGGATGTTACACCATGAAGTCAAAAAAGAGCACATACGAAGAAAAGCATAAAGAAGAAATGACAGTAGAGCAGATGAAGGGCAAATAAATTGGAAAACCGAAGGAAACAAAGACACAGTAAAAACCTTACCAAGAATCAACGGTGGAGTTAATTGATAAAAATCAACCACTTCTGCAATTTCGGTGGAGAAGATAGAGTATAACACATCTTGAATCTTTGTAACCGACTTCCAAAATTAGGGATAAAAGAAACAACCATCGAGGGCGACATAGATGGAACGAAATCTGACAGAGAGGACGAAGGGGGTGTGGAAGAAGAAGGGAAATTGAACATCAAATGACGGAAATTTGAGACCCAGTCCATTCACAATCGGCATGAGAGACTCAACCTCTGCGCACACAGCAACTTCATCCTACTCCAACAAATCAGTGACCGAAAACGACGGGGAGGAGGAGGAGGAAGGGACAAGGGAAAGCATACCCTAGAGCTTCTTTCTTGCTAATCGGAAGAAGCGGGGGGTTTAATTTTTTCAGATAGAATAGGCGGTTGTTTAATTTTTAGGGATTTCATTTCCCCGCTTAAAACACGTGTTTCATTAAAAAATTATAAAGCAACACACTTAGATGACACACATTTTATGATAGGCGCCCTCCGCATTTCCTTTTTTCTGACACTAATTTTAGGGCACGCACAAATGCGTGTCCTCTATCCTTAAGATTTTGCAAAACTGACATTATTTTTTAGGGCATGCACAATTGCATGTCCTCTATCCGCGCGTGTCATTGTTTACGTGTCATTAAAGGGCTGTTTTCTAGTGGTGAGGGGATATTGGATGTCAATAAGCCATCCACTCATGGTTATTAAGATCCTCATTTTGATCTTAAGATCTTAAGATTCTAAGATCATACATATAAAAAACCATTAAGATCACACTACGATCCCGATCTCTCGTTTCTAATTTTATTATATAGTCAAATCTTAAAAATTCGTTTATTCAACTTGAAATCGAGCATCACAAGTTGTAAGAAGTCTTGTATAGCTTCATCATTTCATCGATTCATCTCAAATTAGACAGAACACAGTCGTAGTAATCCATTTGTGATCTCATGTCTTTGGTTGTACATGATCAAAATTATCTTTATTATTAAATATGTATTTCTTCTTAATTATTATGGATTGGAACAACAAAAGTTATGTTTCATGCTTAAGAAGTTAAAGTTCATTCCACTATCAATGTCATAATCAATATCAGTATGTATACTTCACATCAAAGACCTTGTGAACAAATACTGAATACGAGTTCATTTTGGTATAATCTTTCGATATGATCTGATCTTTTATGATCACAATCTTGCAAAACGTAAAACAATCTTAGGTAGGATCACGATACTGAAAAACTTGCATCCACCTACTTGTCTATTATGGGAAACAGCGACTTGGTGAAAGACCCACACTTTCATATTTGACAATGGTTACTCTAAAACATGCTACATGCATATTCATAAAAACAATATTTTACATTAATAAAGTGATTACAAATGATTGGATACAAACCGACTATTACAAAGTGTTATATATTACACAACTACCTAGGATACTATACTTTTATACATACATGATTACTAAATACAATAGTTTCAAACTATTCAAAATCTTCTAGCAGTATATAAGTATACTGGATGCTTATCTTCTACAATTGTTAAACATTGAGAGGGTAAGCGGTGACATTTAGTGAGTTCAATAATAGATACAATATAACGTTATGCCATATATATACTTCAATATGGCATAAGCAAAGAGGAACAAGGAACAACAAATGCATATGTGAATCATGTGACAAACTTTCCATATCAATCAATGATTTAATTCAAAGATATATAATTAATGAGACATAACAATTTCAATACTTGATAAACATCAATAGAGCTTCGACCCAAATGGCACAGAAGACATACACTTTCTGATTAAACATTTTGGTAGATTTCAGGCTTATAGCCCTGTCTAACCATCTGCCAATGCCATAGAATAGAAGTCATTCTCTAACGGAGACATGCTTTACATGGCTATAGGCTACGTACCAGTACCAATGTGAATCTAAGTACTTTTACTGATCACATGGTCAAAAGTATTACTTTGCTATTAAAATAGCGAATAAAATAACACGGGAAAATAACCAGGAATAATAACACTGAAAATCACATAGCACATATAACACATAACATACAATTGTTCCTATATATTGAACTCACCGTGAAATAACGGGGGGTTAAAATAGTAATTTGTACAACACTTCGTTATAATAAATAGCTTTCTTCGTTGAAAACCGAGAGCTTTATTGAAAACTGGGATTTGCGAAGGTTGAGCTTCAAGCTGAAAAGATAAATTTCTCGGGCACTTCGGGGCGTGTTTCGGGTGTTGGAAATGATTCCGAGGCTTCGGGGGAAGTTGAAATAGTAAAAATATGAGTTTAGGGGTGAAAAAGTGCCAATTTCTAAAAATTAGCTGGGAGGTCTCGCACCCTTTATATAGGTGCGAGCCTCGGATCCGAAGTGAGAGGAAGGGGGCAAGTGGCAGCGAGGCTCGGACACGCGGCAACAACAGTGGGGCTCGGACGCGAGGGGCATCTGGCGCGCTTCAGAATTGACACGGAGATGGCACGCGTCGGAAGGCTATTGGACCTCGCATCGCTTGGTTCTCCGGCTCGGACATGCGTCTACATGCGAGAAGGGGCGACGTGGCCGAAGCTGAGCCATGCGATTCTTCTCGGATTTTAGACTCTTCTCGATTTTTGTGCCCCAAATTTCTAAAATCTATAACTTTCGCATATGAGCTCCATTTTTGACGTTCTTTATATGCACGCGTAGGTAAAATTATGATCTACAACTTTTGTTTAGACTTCATTGGATAATTTTGATTTTATTTTTAATATTATTATTTTTAACAGACCGGTACAGGAAAATCCGTTAAAATTTCATAACTTCTTCATCCGACGTCCGTTTTCGTCAGTCTTTTTACCGTTGTACTACTATTGACGAGACTTTTGATTTTGTTTAAGTTGTGTCGGCTAAATATTGCTCGATCTTTATTTCGAGTTTTTAGCTGTCTACTGCTATTCCGAAACTTAGAAAAATTATAACTTCCTCATACGAAGTCAAATTTGGACTTTCTTTTTATGGAAATTCTCGGTTTAACAAATACTACGACTTTCATTTAGATCATATAGGCTAAAAAGTAGTTTATAGAAAACTCACTTTTTACGTCATTCGGCGCCGTGCCGGTTTTGTTGTGGATCTTCGATTGGTCATAACTTCTTCGTTATAACTCGGATTTCGATGAGGTTTTCGCCTAAATATTTCTAACGAGATTCTTTACAACTTTCAATAATAAAATTCTACTTATTTCAAATTTTATATTTTCGTTAATTTTCGGTATTTGACTTTTAATCGGAATCTCATAAGACTTCCAATATTTTCCGATTGATTCAAAACATAGTTTTACTTCATTTCTAGTAAAAACTATCCGTTAGAACTCAATTACTCAAATTCATATAATATTTCATAATATTATTTATTACAAAACACGATAACTAAACGTGTATGTTACACTTGGTGAGATCATAAACCAACTAATAATATATTAACCATTTAATTAAATCGTTATTTAATTATAAAATATATAACAGTAAATGTAAATAAAATCGTACACTATCTACATCGATGAATTCTATACAGTGAATCATAAATACCCTTTTAAACTTGTCTTTGCAATGATGAGAGAGATCACATTTAGGTTCCTCACCGAAAAAAAAACCCTAATAATAAATGAATGTCTCACATGTTTAGATATATGAAGTTAAAAAAATTGTAATGTCAAAAAATATAATTATGAACGTGCATATGAATCCTATGAGGAAGTAATTGTACTTCATGGCCTTTTTATTGCCACCATGAATATCTCCTTCAATTTTTTAGATACAATCTTCATCTTATTGTAAATATGGACCCATACTTTCCTACCCTACGGGTACGTAAGATGCCCAAAAAACACGAATCAAACAAACGAAATAATGACATGCAAACTATTATAAAAGACAATAAAATGTTGTGACATTCCATTGTTTTCAGAGCCGATTAAAACTTTTTATTTACGCTTTAATAATTGAGATGTGAATATTCACAGTTATATAAAAATATTGAGACAACAAAAGTTATTTCGTTATATTAAATTCCGAGGATGTCATCATTCATATCGAAACATACATTACAACGTAAATATATAAAAGGTCCTGAAACACTATAACAAGCTCATCTCATATTTCACTCGGCATCATAACTAAGCTTCAACAGCCTTACATCACTACTTGTGATGCACATAATATGAGTGGGTCAAGTTTGGAAAACTTGGTGATATGCATAGGATTTTCAAGCCCATAATAATTTAACGATAATAAATCATAGTATCATTCCTGCAAAACAATCAGTGCCAAACAATATACACATATAAAATCTGACATAAATATCTTTAAGACATTCTACCCAGCCTAACTGATTCTCATGAATCCTAAGTCAACGATTATCTGGAGGAATCACCCTACCTGATAAACCGTTTGAGTATCTGGTTGACTAAACAACTAGGAGAGTCATTGACTAGTGTAAGTCATAAAAGGCAACCAATGTTCAGAGCTATTGATAAATATTTTATCTATGTCTATGGGTTATAAGTCCACACTAGCAACACAATTCATTAGACTACCTAGAATAGTCAAGTGTTGTCCTCTACTCTGATCGATGACCCAGACATACCTACCAGTTGTCTCATTTTGGGCCCACCATTTCTGGTCATCCAAGAAAGAGGAGGAATACGACACTCCACTCTGGACCTAAACAATATCGTAGCTTATTGGGAGCTAGACACCTTATACAAGTCGTATTATAACTACTATAGACTTATACTAAAGGCAAACTATGTCCATTACAATTCCTAGTACGTAGTACTATTATAGGTGTACAAGTAGCACAAAGTGTAAATAAAACAATTAGCATTTAATAAATACTTTTATTGAATTATGCTCTTGAAAGTAACTACGCACTCACCTGACAATAGTATGTAACCAGAGGTTAGGGCAGCACTTCGCCTTAACACTTCTCAAAGACCTAAATGTATAAAGCGCTAAGTCTTAGTCTAGTTTCATAATCCTTGCGACTATATAATGATAGTATAGAATCCTCAACAATCTCAATGTCTACATCAAGATCAATCAAGTAAGGAATAACCAAGTAGGATCATATCGAAGGTGGGGTCTGTTTGGTATACAAAGTATAATGTTTGGAAATCCCATTTTGAACATCTCACTAAATCCAGTCTAGACATCACTCCCATAAGTAGATCAATCAATATAATTACTTGGAATCAGTGATAAATCTTAATTATAGGTTCATAATAATGATTATGACTATAATTAAAAGTTACACTTAAATAAATAAGCGTAGCTTGACTTATAGAGTAATCTAACAAAAATTGGGAATTATGCGAGCAAAATTCTGACCCGAGAGCTTCAATTCTCCATATATCTGGAAAAAAAGGGATTCGTTAAAGTAACTGGAAGTAGAGTGTAAAAGGGAAAAAATTATAGGATGTAATCTAGAGAGAGTTGGAGAAGTGGTGTGAAGAAAATGGTGAAAATTGCGTTTATATATAGTTGAAAATTGATTGCCCGACACAGTGTGTTCCTTGCATGTCGTGGATATGGTTAGAGGTGATGACTTGTCAATCAATCGTTGGTGCAATGTGTTTCTTAGTGTGTTTTTTGTTAGTTGTGTGCAGTGTCCCTCGTCGGTACACGTGGCCAGACGCGAATTTTCCCGGTTTCTTAAAAAATTCTTTACTTGCTTATATGAGCTCTGTTTTTGATGGGTTTTATATCCACACGTAGCTATCGACGAGATCTACAATTTTCATTTTGACTCCATCACCTAATTTTGAATTTACTTTTAAAGTTATAATTTTACAGGCTTAGACTATTAAAGTCCATGTAAAAATCATAATTTTTTCATACGATATCCGTTCTCGACTGTCTTTATATCGACGGATAGTGTAACATTCGCGATTTGGGGGTATGTTTCTTTTATACCCAATTTGAAAACTCTTTCCATTTTAGTCCCTATTCGAGTATGCTAGGCGTACTCTATGAGTATGCTGAGTGTACTGGCTCGAAGGTTGGATGCAGAGGCAGTCACGTACGCTAGCGTACGTGGGAGTACGTTCGGCTTACGCTACGCAGGGGAAGACCCTAATTTTTAGGGTTTGTGCCCTAGTTAAGCAACTAATGTTGCCTTGGGTGCATCTTATGGTCAGCCTCCACTCCTCCAAACCCTAAGATCGAAACCCTAATCTCGATTTGTGAGATTTGATCTTGGAAGTGAGTTTTGGTGGTATTTTTGGTGATTTGAAGGAAGAAGAACACTTGGAGGTTGCATTGGTGTAGCTTGAGCTTGTAGATCCAGAGTTCTCTCATCATTTCCAGCTTCATTGAGGTATAAAGCTTTGAACTTGCTCCTTGTTTGCTTAAATCTAGTCTTTATGAAGTTTTGGTCATATTTGGGTCATATGATGAGATCTAGTGGAATCCTTCCACTCCAAAAGTTAGGAGTTGCTTCTCTTGATGTTTCCGAGGTCCTTAGTCCATGAAGTTAGCATCTTGATGGTTGTGGATCAACCATGCATGTGTTTAGGTCGTTATGGTGAAGTAGAATGCTAAAAGTGTGGTTGGGGTCCTTTTGAGCCATGCAAAGGCTCCAAGTTCACGACTTTATGGATTAAGATGTTCATTTAGACTTGGATCTGAAATTTGGATGTTGGAATGATAGTATTAAGCACTTAAGTAAAAGTTCTTAATAGGCGTGTACACCGGGGATACTTAAGAGCACGCTGCATGTACGTGCCCGTGTCTTCGACATGCATGCAACGTAGTACGTTGGGCGTACGGCTGGTTTGGGCTTTTACGACTATTGGGCTATTTTCATACTAGTGGAGTTTAGACCTTGATGTTCCATCAATCCTTTTTACTTTAAGCCATTTCTAGGCTTTGGGACTTCCTGTGTTTGGGCCCATAATGGGTTTGCGAGTCTTTTAGAGCTTTAGGCCATATTGGGCTTTTTGGTGCTATTGGATTGGGCCTCAGATTTTAGGCCAAGTTAGGAAGGGGTAAAATGGTCTTTTACAGTGAGTATTATACAGTTGGAATAGGATCCCAGTTGTGGGTTGTAACCCAATTATTGATTGGATATTATTTGATGACATTAGCGCGAGGATTTTACGGATCAGCAATCCGAGTTTTTTATCTGAGAGATTCAATAATTGAGGTGAGTTTCCTCACTGTGCTTGGCGGGTCGAAGGCAACAATGTCGGCCCATGGTTTATTATGATTAGGATGCTAGTTATCTACATGACTCTTGCATGTATGATATTTGATATGTATACCAGGCAGGGGCCTGATGGGTATATTGTATGTTATTTACCTTTGTGATTCTTGCATGTGTTTATGTGTTTATATGTATACCGGGCGGGGCTCGATGCCAGACGGAGCCTAATGAATGTGATGAGGCAAGGCCAATCTCATATTTGTAACATATCTGTTTTAGGTGGGGCCCGATACCAGGCGGGGCCCATTATATGTTTGTTATGTATGATATGTGATATTTTTGGGAACTCACTAAGCTTCGTGCTTACGATTTTCAGTTTATGTTTCAGGTACTTCCAGATCCAAGGGGAAGAGGTAGGGGGGTCGCATCGCACACACCACGTTGTTGCACATTTTATTTTACTCTGATGTATTTGGATGTCTTGGTTATACTTTGATTCTATTATGGTTTTATGAACATGTTTTGAAAGATGATTTTATTATTCTAAAAATTAAAATTTTTGGTCTTGATTTTTTGGAAAATTACAAATAGGTATGGACGAGATCTCCAACTCTCGTTTAGATTGTTTTTGCCAATAATTGACCAATTTCCATTCGGTTTCTGTGTCGTACATTGATGTACTGAATTGCGTCTAAAACTTTAAAAAATCATAACTTCTTCGTACGAAGTCAGATTTGGGCGTTCTATATGCACGGTTTCGTTTTTTCGATTACTCCGACTTTTTTTTTAGATTATTTATCCAAATTAATCTTTTATTTTTAATTTATATTTTAGCCTTATTAATCACGATATGACGTAAGAATTTACATAGTTATCATATATACCTAATATCTATAAACTTCACATATTTATTTGATTAATTTATATTTATTTAATCTAAAAAATTCACAATTTTTAACCAACAAGGTTACAGGTTTGATAATTAAGCCTAGCATGAAATACGGGAGTTACAAATGCCAATTAACATGATATTTTTTCTTAATCAGATAGTAAAGAAAGGATCTCGTTCTTTATGGTTAGAAAAGAACTTCTTGTGGAATCTATTGACAACCATATAGACAAGGCACCCAAAACTGCATCATAGTCAAATTAGTGTCCAAGTGAGTTGTTGAAAACCCTAAGAACATCTTTCTGCTTCACTGACTCAATTAGTGATACGAGAGATAACACATCCTTTTGGAGATCTGTTGAGGCCAATAGGAACCAAAATAATCCCCAATCCAATACATATAATCAAACAAAACTTTCTAGACCCAAAACAAAGCTTGTAATGACCAACATAAAAACATAGCTCATAGATATTAAATCATGGATTCGTACACTCCTCATTACACCTCATGAATACGTAACAAGTCCCCTTGTACATCAGGCATATATGGATGCAAA
This sequence comes from Lactuca serriola, assembly GCF_051521515.1. Taxonomy (NCBI): domain Eukaryota; kingdom Viridiplantae; phylum Streptophyta; class Magnoliopsida; order Asterales; family Asteraceae; genus Lactuca; species Lactuca serriola. The sequence goes on from NC_136411.1 coordinate 113,932,160, forward strand.
AGTTATATCACTCCACAACCCAAAGCACGTGCTTTAAAAAATCAGCTCACACATCGGGCCCAATTGTATATTCATAAGTACAACACCACCAATTTTTTGATTACATTTCATCGTTTATGTATACAAGACCATGATGTAAGAACAAAATTCAATATACCAAAATGAACATAAGCCATTAATTCAAATTAAAGTTGTATAAGACTAACGATTTTGGAGTAGTTATTGGGATTTCAGTGTTGTTCTTAACATTTTAGGGTATGTAATTTGGAAAAAAAATATGAACCAAAATAAAAATGCGCCAAATATATATAGGGTTGTAAATTTACTGAACATTCAACGAACCATTCCTGAGTCGTCTGGTAGGAAGTTCATTTATTTAGTATATAAACGAACATAAACAAGATTATTTGTTTGTTTAGTCAAACAAACGAATAAGAACATTGGTGTTGTTCTTTCATTTACATTCGTGAATGTTCGTTTGTTTAGGTGTTTGTGTTCGTGTGTGTGTGTGTGTGTGTATATATATATATATACACACACACACACACACATATATATATATATATATATATATATATATATATATAGAGAGAGAGAGAGAGAGAGAGAGAGAGAGAGAGAGAGTCAAGATCAAATAAGAAGAAAATTTTTGGTAGGAAGGTAAAAAGTTTTTTTTCTACATATTTTTTTCGCGAACAAACAAAATGAATCATTAGATGATTCATTTGTAAGATGATTCACAAGAAAAAATTCTCAAAAAAACATCGTGATGATTAATTTATACAATGATTTTGTTGTTATTCACTAAAATTGTCACAAAAGTGAATTTTTTTCTTAATTTACTTAAAAATGAATCATAAAGATGTTTTTTTGGGAATTTTTTCTTGTGAATCATCTTACAAATGAATCATCTAATGATTCATTTCTTTTGTTCGTCAAAAAAATATGTAGAAAAAAAAAACTTCTTACCTTCCTACCAAAAAAGTTTTCTTACCGGATCTATATCATATATATATATATATATATATATATATATATATATATGTGTGTGTGTGTGTGTGTGTATCCACATTTGAACCTATATATATATATATATATATATATATATATATATGTGTGTGTGTGTGTGTGTGTGTGTGTGTGTGTGGACAAGTGAATATATGGATGTTATGTACATAGCGCTAGGTATAAAACTAGACATAGTATGTCATTTTGACATAAAACTATATTGTTTTTATCGTAGGATTTGCTATAATACATGTATTTATATATGGTTATTTCTTTGGATGTTATCGTCGTTTATCTTTATTTATCTTTGTTTACGTTCATCCAGGTTTTTTTTGTTCGTTCGCTTACATCCATTCATTTACCGTTTGTTTATATTTGTTATTTTATGTTTGTTGGTTCATGTTCCTTTAGCATCTTAATGAACAAATATAAACAAACATGAACGAAGCAAATTTTTAAACGAACGAAACCGAACAAGGAAATTCATTCGTTTATGTGTTCATTTTCCTTCATTTGTTATGTTAAACCTAAACGAACAAATATAAACAAAACTCGTTCATGTACGTATGGTTCATTTACAACCTTACATATATATAACCCAACGACTTTAAATCGCATAAAAAAATTCACTTAAATGTACAAAACAATAAGTTTTAAAGTAGTTCTTCATGTTCCGGAATAGATATTCTATTTCGTACTTCGAATTTGAGGGAAAAGAAATTAATTACACTAATGAAACTTCTAGTATATAGTAAGAATTACAAAACACATAGGAAAAACCAATGATGTGTACAAAACACCGCGTTCCAAAATATGGTTTATGTTTCCACACATTTTTATTTTTAACTACATAATACCTAATCTAATACTAACATGAATGTTAAATTGGCATGCTTAGAGCACCATATAGTCATCGAAATTCATAGATCAAAGTAGTTGCCATCAAAGAATTTGAGAGATAAATTTAATTCAAATTACAATTTTGGGATATACTAGGTATACTGTAACATCCCAAGTTCAGAAGTGTAAGTTCAGGGTTCAAAGTGTAAATAAGGATGGTCAACTCGGCGAGTCCATGGGTAGACTCGGCGAGTTGAGTCGCGATTCTGGTCGCGTGTTAATAGGCCAACTCGGTGAGTCGACGGCTGGACTCGGCGAGTTGGTGCTGAAGAGAGAAAAACCCTAATCTTTGGGATTTCACCCTATTTAAAGGACTTAATGTCCTCCCCTCAGCCCCCCTCCCCCCTTAGCCCTTTTGAAGTCCAGAAACCCTAAATCCGTTTGTGAGAGCCTTGGAGAGCAATTAGAGCCTTGATAAGTGCTTGGTAAAGAGATCTTTGAAGATTAAGAAGGTTGGAGCAAAGGGCTTTGCAGAGATTTGGTTCATTCTTCAGTTGCAGCTTTCTTTTGAGGTAATAATCTATTGCTTAAGCTCCTTGATCCTTTGTTGCTTGAATGTTGGGGCATTTCTAGAGTTATTTGGGGTTTGGAGGTTAGATCTGAGGTTGCTACCCCAGATCTAGACTTGAGATGGTCCAGAAGAGCATAAAGTCCCTGTTCAAGAGTTGTTGATGAAGCCTTCTAGTCCCAAACCTTAGCCAAGAGTGTATTATGCTTAGATCTCTTTGGATTCACGTAAAGTTTGCCACTTTACGTGATGGATGGCTTGTATAAGGGTAGATCTATGGATTTAAGACCCTACATGGCTTGGAAAGCCTCTGTATGGGTTAAGAGCTAGAGGTACTCGGCGAGTCACATGGGTGTACTCGGCGAGTTGCACGAAGATATGCAGAAACTCGACGAGTTGGAAGATCAACTCGACGAGTTGGTTGAAGATAGCCTTGGACTCGGCGAGTCTGTTCTTGGACTCGACAAGTCTGGTCGTGAGGTCCTAACCTTTTCTGGTTAAGCTGTGAATCGGTGAGTCTGGGGATGACTCAGTGAGTTGAGTACAGTTAGACTCAGAGTTGTGGGACTCGGCGAGTCTTGGGGCGACTCGGCGAGTCTTGGGGCGACTCGGCGAGTTGAGTCGTGTTATGGGAGTTTCAGAGCATGGGGACTCAACGAGTCAGCGGGTTGACTCGGTGAGTAGAGTCAGTCAGGAGGGTTGACTTTGACTGACGACTTTGACTTTGACCAAGAGTTGACCAGTTGACTTCCAGGGGTATTTTGGTAATTATGGGTATTTATTGAGTTCAATCTCTTGGTATTGATCAGTGGTGGAGTTCGTGTCGGAGGTTGGAGCAGCGTGATCTTATCCTTTTCAGTCAGCAGTTGCGAGGTGAGTTATCCTCATTATATCAACAGGGTCTAAGGCACCAAGGCCGACCCTTTATCGGATTGTAATCCGGGTATTGTTGTTATGTTGTAGCTTTGCTATGTTGAATCCTGGTAGTTAGGATGGTATATGTTAGAGACCTGGTTAAGGTCGGTATCCTGGTATATAGGATGATGCTATGCTAGTGACCGGTTAGGTCGGTATCCTTGCTAGGATGAGGTTATGTTATGTGATTTGCTAGATCGGTTTGATTGGATGTGGATTGTTATATGATTATATGTTTATGTGCACATGGTTGTTGGATTGGGGTTGGGTTGAGGCGGGACCTGCTTTGTGCTGTAGGCCAACATACCCAGGGCGGACCGGTTATCCCGAAGGCCCAACTAGCGGTCCGGATAGGCTGTAGGCCCCACGAGGGCGGACCAGACGTGCCGAGGCTCGGAGAGTAGACCAGGCCGACTGAAGGCCCGATGCGGGTGGACCAGTCATACTGTAGACTCAGAGAGTGGACCAGGTGGATTGAAGGCCCGGTGCGGGCGGACCAATCACACTGTAGACTCGATGTATATGGCTAGACTCGGAGGGTGGACCAGGTGGACTGTAGGCCGGTACGGCGGACCAGTCACACAATAGACCTGAAGTGCATGGCTATTCTGTATCGGGTATATGATATGGTTATGTTTGTATGGCATTGGTATTTTAGGGGTATCTCACTAAGCTTTCGGGCTTACAGTTATGGTTTAAATGTTTCAGGTACTTCAGGAGACCGTGACAAGGCAAACGCATGATCGTACCGCTCCTTGGGTTTTATGTGTTTTCGATGTGGTTTCTGGGAAATACTCTGATAATAATTGTATTGAAAACCTTTTTGTGTTAACTTTATGAAATTGGGTTGTTTTTGAAAAGTTTAAATTGGTTGGAATTTTTAGAGCGTTACAAGTTGGTATCAGAGCCTTGGTTTGAGTGAATTGGAGGAACATTCGTGTGAATCCTGTCTCAAATCAAGGAGAGTTTTCAAAAGAGAATTTGAAAATGGTTTTCAAAAATAAGTAAAGGAGAACGCGGAGGTACGATCAGTCGGAGCCAGTAAGTAACCCTAAAATACCATGCAAGTTATTTGTTTATGAGATATGATAGAACAACATGCTAGTACTAGGCTAGGGATCTTCAGGAATTGCATGATAGAGTTGCCTGATTTATGATGCCTACTAGCCTAGGGTTTCTCTCTGTACGAGATTTCCAGTGTTCCTCTAGGAGTGAGGGTTGAGTGGTTGTTATGCCTGTTCTTCACTAGGGTGTTGTGGTGATACTTGATATAAATATGAGTAGGTGTGGAAGGTAGTATGGGCCCGTACTACTGAAAGCACAGGACCCATACGCGTATCAAGGAAGTCACAACCCCTAGGGTTGGGTCGAGAGTCGGTTCTCGGGTTAGTGAGAAGCGTCTGATGTTTTGCGATAATTTTAGTATGGTGGTTACGAGGCATGCTGGGAGTGGATCCGGGTCAGGATCGGGAGCAGGGGAAGCTGGTCAGGGTAGGTCAGCACCACCCGAGGTTGTTGGACAGATGAGCACAGACGAGCTGGATGCCAGGATTCGTGAGATCCTGCATGTCGAGGTTGCTGCTATGTTCCGTGCCGAGTTGCCGGAACTGTTTGGGTCGATCAAGACCGCCATGGTCGAGTATTTTGATGAGCGTTATGCAGCTCTTACTGAGACGGCTGTCGCGGCGGCTACAACGGATGTAGCAGCGGCAGGGGGAGGAGCCGGTAGAGGTTTTTAGTATCGGGACTTCGATAATACGAAGCTCCCTACCTTCGATGGAGTTCAGGACCCGATTGTTGCTATGAGATGGTTGTCAGACATGGAGGGGTGTTTCTTCACGTGTTCATGCCCTGCTGATCAGAGGGTGAGGTGTGCTCTAAACCTTTTGAGGCTCGAGGCGAAGGATTGGTGGAGATTGACCACGGGATCGTATTCTGATGCACAGCGAGCTGCGGTTTCTTGGGATCAGTTCATGGAGATGTTCAGTACTCGCTATGTTCTGCGAGTTGAGAGGGAGAGGTTGGCTCAGGATTTCCTGGAGCTGAAGCAAGATTCCGAGTCAGTGACGGAGATCACCAGGATGTTCACAGAGAGGGCGATGTTTTGCCCGGAGTTTGCTTCGGAGCAGGCTCAGATGTCCCGATATCTGAGTATGCTCAAGAGGGATATCAGGCAGTTTGTGTCTACACAGAGGTGCGAGACCTTGCTGGAGTTGCAGGCGACCGCTCGACGGCGTGAGTTGGAGATTGAGTTACAGTTGAGAGAGCAAAGACAGGCCCCGACACAGTTGCAGCCGGCGCCGAAACGGTCCAAGACCGTTGATTCAAGGTTGGAAGATCAGAGCAGCCGCACTTGTGGGAAGTGCGGGAAGGTTCACACTGGAGTTTGTAGGTCCGGTAGTGCATGCCGCAAGTGCGGAAGGGAGGGGCATTATGCGAGGGATTGTCGGCAGACAGCCCCGGTTCAGGATTTGAGGATTTGCTATCATTACCATCAGGTTGGACACTTGAGGGTCAACTGTCCACAACTTGTTGCAGGACCGGTGCAGGCTCCAGCACCGGCCACTTTGAGGATTACGGGTGGAGGTCAGGGTGGAGCAGAGCCCCTGAGGGCTCAGGGTCGTGCTTTTCAGCTTATGGCAGAGGAGGTCAGGGCAATGCCGGATGCAGTTGCGGGTATGTTTCCTTCTTGATATTTGGTTATCTTGTGATTATTATGGATTATTGTATATCTACTAGTCTCGTTGTGTGCTTTTTGGTATTGTATCCGTTTGTTCCTTGAGGGTTATGGTTTGGTTAGGGGTTTTGGTATTGGGAGTTTTGTTGGTTATCATCCATGGGGATTATTAGTGGGAAATCAGGCTTTTGGCCTGAATGTCGGGTAGCATCTGCAGTCTGAGGAGTGGTTAGCTGAAGGTCGGGCTTCTTCGAGTCCGAGATGATCAGTGTTGATATGTGATTTGGTCAAGGTTGCTCGTTCTAGTGGGAATCAGTCTGCATGTAAGGGAATGTGTTGTGAAGGGTTGTTAAGGGAGGTCGGTTATGGTGACCGGTGGTGGATAGTCAGTGCTCTAAGTGGGGAGAATTGGAAAATCCTCAGGAGGATCGATAAGCGTTAGAGTTCGATTAGCTGTTTGGGATCCAGCAGTGTTTCAGTCAGCCAAGAGTGTGGGCTGGTATGAGTAAGTGACAGATCGATGGGGTGGAGCAGGACAAGGATTTCGGACAGGGTGATTGGTGGTTATAAGGCTTAGGATCAAGCCGGGATCTGAGTATATGGAATGGAGTTAGAGTTCAGAACCCCTAGAGGGCTAGAACAGTGGGTGTGGGTGGAATTCCCAGGAGGGATGACCCGGGATGAGGAATGTTAGTTGAGCGGTCCTGATAAACTGAAGGCCGATAGGCGTACCAGTCGGGTCGAAGGCTTGGGAGAACGGTCCAGACAGGCTGAAGGCCCAGAGAGGCGGTCTAGACATGTTGAAGGTTCTGAGAACGGACCAGATAGGCTGAAGGCCCAGGAGGGCGGTCCAGACATGCTGAAGGTTCCGAGAGTGGTCCAGATAGGCTGAAGGCCTGGAGGGGCGGTCCAGCCACGCTGAAGACTCTGTATGTGTTAGTAGGTCGGTATGGGGAGAATGAGTAAATGAATCGCCAGGGAATGGTGATTGATATGGTCTGGCCCCAAGTGTTGATCTAGTTAGTGGAAAGCAGTGCATGGACTCGAGAGTCCTTGCGAGCGGATTCAAAGCATATGCGATGCACGGAGTAGCAGTTACTCTACAACGGATAGTGTAGAGTGGAGTGTGTACGCCGGGGCACTTGTTGTAGTGACAAGGTGGCCAAGTAGATTTCCTTGGATAAGGGAAGGGAAAAGTATGTAGCTCCGAGAGGGAGTGTAAGTTCACGAAAGTGAAAAAGTAGCGCGGGGGTATGATTGAGGTGTTCCCATTTATGGTTTTGAGCAGAGTGTTTGCGCTGGTGGCATGGAACACATCCGAGTTGGATGTCTACTGAGATCACAGAAGGAATTCCGAGGGTGTAGAGCCAAAGAGGCTCGGAAAGGGATGCAAGGATGGAGCCTTGGATTCCTAGTATGGTTGTGATCAGGAGGTTATGTATGTAGCGGTAATTCATCATGGGGATGTCTAGAGGTATTGTCAGTGTGCCGGGTTTTCCAGCCCGAGGATGTTGGATCAGGTTCAGCATGTGGGCGTGATTGCAGAGGAGAGCTCAGGAGCTGAAGGATGGGTCAACCTGTCAGCGCGAAAGGAAAAGAGTTGGATCCGGATTGAAAGCAGGATGAGTCCCAAAAGTGAATTCGATAAAACTTATGCTATTCAAGGAAAGAGATAGCATTTTGGTACCGGGTAAGGACCTATAGGTCTGGGGGATGTCTAGCTGTGTAAGGGTCAAGCGATCGTGGTGATTTGGGGCGAGTGAAGTATCCTGGAATGGTACTCAGTTGATAAGTGTGGTTATCAGAGGATGAGGCAGTGGTCAGCACACCGCTGGGGAAGAGTTAGGTCTTGGGTTTCGGTGGTTGTGTTTTAAGGAGCCTGGTCTGGTTAATGCCAGGTGGTGCATTGCGAGAGTAGTTTCTGGAGTTGTGTTGTCGCAGGCTTCGAGGACGAAGCCTAATCTAAGTGGGGGAGTATTGTAACATCCCAAGTTCAGAAGTGCAAGTTCAGGGTTCAAAGTGTAAATAAGGATGGTCAACTCGGCGAGTCCATGGGTAAACTCGCCGAGTTGAGTCGCGATTCTAGTCGCGTGTTAGTAGGCCAACTCGGCGAGTCGGCGGCTGGACTCGGCGAGTTGGTGCTGAAGAGAGAAAAACCCTAATCTTTGGGATTTCACCCTATTTAAAGGACTTAATGTCCTCCCCTCAGCCCCCCCCCCCCCCCCCCCCTTATCCCTTTTGAAGTCCAGAAACCCTAAATCCGTTTGTGAGAGCATTGGAGAGCAATTGGAGCCTTGATAAGTGCTTGGTGAAGAGATCTTTGAAGATTAAGAAGGTTGGAGCAAGGGGCTTTGCATAGATTTGGTTCATTCTTTAGTTGGAGCTTTCTTTTGAGGTAATAATCTATTGCTTAAGCTCCTTGATCCTTTGTTGCTTGAATGTTGGGGCATTTCTAGAGTTATTTGAGGTTTGGAGGTTGGATCTGAGGTTGCTACCTCAGATCTGGACTTGAGATGGTCCAGAAGAGCATAAATTCCCTGTTCAAGAGTTGTTGATGAAGCCTTCTAGTCCCAAACCTTAGCCAAGAGTGTATTATGCTTAGATCTCTTTGGATTCACGTAAAGTTTGCCACTTTACGTGATGGATGGCTTGTATAAGGGTAGATCTATGGATTTAAGACCCTACATGGCTTGGAAAGCCTCTGTATGGGTTAAGAGCTAGAGGTACTCGGCGAGTCACATGGGTGTACTCGGCGAGTTGCATGAAGATAGGCAGAAACTCGACGAGTTGGAAGATCAACTCGACGAGTTGGTTGAAGATAGCCTTGGACTCGACGAGTCGGTTCTTGGACTCGACAAGTCTGGTCGTGAGGTTCTAACCTTTTCTGTTTAAGCTGTGAATCGGTGAGTCAGGGGATGACTCAGTGAGTTGAGTACGGTTAGACTCAGAGTTGTGGGACTCGGCGAGTCTTGGGGCGACTCGACGAGTTGAGTCGTGTTATGGGAGTTTCAGAGCATGGGGACTCGACGAGTCAGTGGGTTGACTCGGTGAGTAGAGTCAGTCAGGAGGGTTGACTTTGACTGAGGACATTGACTTTGACCAAGAGTTGACCAGTTGACTTCTAGGGGTATTTTGGTAATTATGGGTATTTATTGAGTTCAGTCACTTGGTATTGATCAGTGGTGGAGTTCGTGTCGGAGGTTGGAGCAGCGTGATCTTATCCTTTTCACTCAGTAGTTGCGAGGTGAGTTATCCTCACTATATCAACAGGGTCTAAGGCACCAAGGCCGACCCTTTATCGGATTGTAATTCGGGTATTGTTGTTATGTTGTAGCTTTGCTATGTTGCATCCTGGTAGTTAGGATGGTATATGTTAGAGACCTGGTTAAGGTCGGTATCCTGGTATATAGGATGATGCTATGCTAGTGACCGGTTAGGTCGGTATCCTTGCTAGGATGAGGTTATGTTATGTGATTTGCTAGATCGGTTTGATTGGATGTGGATTGTTATATGATTATATGTTTATGTGCACATGGTTGTTGGATTGGGGTTGGGTTGAGGCGGGACCTGCTTTGTGTTGTAGGCCAACATACCCAGGGCGGACCGGTTATCCCGAAGGCCCAGCTAGCGGTCCGGATAGGCTGTAGGCCCCAAGAGGGCGGACCAGACGTGCCGAGGCTCGGAGAGTGGACCAGGCCGACTGAAGGCCCGATGCGGGTGGACCAGTCATCTTGTAGACTCAGAGAGTGGACCAGGTGGATTGAAGGCCTAGTGCGGGCGGACCAATCACTCTGTAGACTCGATGTATATGGCTAGACTCGGAGGGTGGACCAGGTGGACTGTAGGCCGGTGCGGCGGACTAGTCACACGGTAGACCTGAAGTGCATGGTTGTTCTGTATCGGTTATATGATATGGTTATGTTTGTATGGCGTTGGTATTTTGGGGGTATCTCACTAACTTTTCGAGCTTACAGTTGTGGTTTAAATGTTTCAGGTACTTCAGGAGACCGTGGCAAGGCAAAGGCATGATCGTACCGCTCCTCGGGTTTCATGTGTTTTCGATGTGGTTTCTGGGAAATACTCTGATCATAATTGCATTGAAAACCTTTTTGTGTTAACTTTATAAAATTGGGTTGTTTTTGAAAAGTTTAAATTGGTTGGAATTTTTAGAGCGTTACATATACCATATTTCTGTTTTTTTCTTAAATAAGTGTTAGAAAATAAGGGATCAGAATAATAATAAATATAGACTTGGAAAGATTCAAGGATCATGTTTATCAAACACTTTTCAAAATCTGTGATTTCTCCCTTTAGCCTAGGTACACGGATTTAGAAATGGGATAATCCAAGAATAAACCAATTCGAATTATAAGCCTAATTTGAATTAAAAACACATAATATCTTGCTTGATGTGTTCTTGAAAGATAGAGAAATTATGATATAATTTTGAGTATATGAATGTTCAACCTTTTTTATGGAACACTCATATCTAATTTATACTTGAGGGCGGTTAAAAAAATGGCTCCAAAACAAGGTAGTTATTAGACATAACCGATACCTACATCATCATGATGTCATCATTGGGTTTTTGGTAGGAAAATGCGTGTTTGCAGTCTCACTTGGCGAGAAAATGCTCTGCCCCTTGGACCCCACTAGGGGCGCTGCCCCTAAACCATGCCAAGGGGCTGCAACCCCTTGGAACCCTACACCCAGGGGTGCTACCCCCGGACCCCCGCATTCCCGAGTTCATATTTATCACATAGATTGTGCACCCCGACCCTCCAAGCTCGGTTAGTAACTTGAGGTCGACATATCTCATTATTAATAATAATCAAACCAAAATATGTTGATAACACTAAAATCACCAAGAATAAGAAACAACAAAAAGAAAAAGCATGAATTGGGTCTTGGGTCGTATTTCGTTATATAATAACGTGGTTATATTAGTAAATTATGGAAAAGTAGGTTATATATATAACAAAGCGATAGGGAATAGTAAAAGTGGTTTCTGGCTTTGTAGGCGATTTAACGTGATTGGGTGGGATCCGTTTGTCGCTCAATTGACTCTGGCTTCATCTCTTGTAACGCCCAAGTTTTTCACACCAGGTATACCCCAAAATTCATTCCATAATTATAAAAAATTTACAAGACATTTTGGTATACACTAGAGCACAAAAAGCTATCACAAGGATCATGCTGGCAGCAAGCACAGGATCGAGCCGGGTGCTACAATCTTCAACCTGCAAAACATTTACAAACAAACAACGTAAGCCTCACGGGTTATTGAATAATAACGATAATAACGTAAACACATAATCCAAATAATAAGTAATTCATCAGGCAGATGTATTCACAATATCTCCTAAGAGATCTAACAGAAACCTTTTTGCATAATAATCCTATGCTTAGTAAAGCACTAAGCCCAAACCTGTCAAATGATAGTACCTTCAATCCGAGATAAATATAAACCAATATATCAATATTTAATTATAACCAATTTAATTAATCAAGTACCATATCTCCAATCCAAGATAAAATATTCAAATAATTATACCATCCTGAGGTACCATATAATGTCATAATAATCACCAATACACATATACCAAAATGTGCAGGTACTAACAACAAAGAATGTTAGAGTAGTGTTACTCACCTGATTACTTGGTTGACACACACTACTTCGGTACTTGACCTATATAGTCTTCCCGTCCTTCACAAACTGGTACCTAACCAACAATTTCCAAGCTCCTTAGAACATGTTATAATTTACACCTTAACTACACCCCGTGCCTATTTGTCACCAAGCTCGTTAAATACAATAATATATCAATACTAGACTTAACCCCATAAGCCAATAACCAAATTTACCATATCGGGACATTTCAGTAGATTGGGGTTTATAACCCTGACAGTCCCAACTAACTATCTTGCCGTGAGATTTACTTACAAATCTCACCAATAGGTTCGTAACAGCACCATATCACGGATACAAGTATATGTGCATAACATATACTCAAATCTATCAAATCCCAACAATAATGTTGTATAAAACAGTTACATAATAACAGGGTAAATTATACCTCCACGGTCTCATAACTCGGCCTGTATCACACGTATATCGGTCTAACTCCACCGATATAATATCACGTAAACGACTCCCGGGCAGCATCTCCGCTCAAATGTGTCAAAATCCTCCAAAATGACATCAAAACACTCATTTTTATACTTTGCAAGCTCTCACATTGTGAGCATTATTAGCTCACATCGTGAGCAGTGTCCAAACATGGTCCTGCCACACGTCGCACTCTCCCGCCAAGTGTCTCATCGATTCATCGCATCTCACATCATGAGAATCACTTGCTCATGTCGTGAGGGTCAAATTTCATGTCGTGACAATGATGATTCACATCGTGGTGGTCAAATGTTGACCTTTGACTTGACTTCCGATGACTTTCTCATAATAGCATCCTACTTTCATCTCAACTTCAAATAACCATAACTTTCTCATACGGACTCCATTTTCAGCAAACTTTATATCCACGGAATCCTCATCAAACGAACTACAATATTCTTCAATAATATTTTAATAATTAACATTTCTGAAAATTAACCTTTCTAGGGTTTATCTCACCTACCCTTTTCATAATATATGTATTTCATAAAATAACACCTGTTACGAAAAACCAGGTGTCATAAGTCTTCCCCCCCTTCAAAAGATTTTGTCCCCGGAATCTCCTGAAGTCTTGTGCGATAATCAAGAATTCCATTGACTTATAGTCCTTCCAAGAAGAACTATTTAATCACATTCTCCACCACAATTTCATAAAAATGCATAGTTGTACATTATATTATCACAATTTACTATTATTTTCTTAGTATAAATGCCCCATACATTTACATTACAATACACATATATCTTTATTAAAAATGATAACCATTTTCAATACAAAATGGTTATGAGCTATTAACTATCATCAAATTTCTACATCTCATTTCAACTTCCTTTTGATTATTAACACTTTTCCTCGAGGTTGACAATCGACTAACATTTCTTCATGAGAAATTCATAACATAGAATCATATTACATAATATGGATAGGAACATATTCACTATCCTTAAATAATTCTGCTTAATCGTAGTATTTTTATTTACTTTCAACGGATTCTTTGCAAGAAGTAGTACTCATTTACTACTTAATTAAAATCAATTATTTCTATTTACCATTCTCAACTATCACCAGGTACTCAATTTAGGACTCCTTCCAAGTCATGAATATTTCACTATTACCAAGTCAGTTAACTACGCACCACGATCTCCAATCCGAGATCACACATACCATTAATTATCAATTATTACCGAATATCATATCGGTGAATACCACATTTCCACATCTCATCACTCACATGAATTTATTACATCAAAATTTATCGAAATCACCAAACCCATTATGATCATTAATATCATAATGTAAATCAGATACACTGTAAATCCACCCATACTGGTATCTTCTATACATACAATAGGTCAATCAAACACTTATTTCTCAATATCTTCACACTACGAAGATGTAATTTCATTCTCATCGTAGCAATCTCTTACTATGTTGTCAATAGGTGACATTTTAAAGTCAACCTTCTGACATCATGTTAATCAGTGACATTACTAATTCATCCTTATTCTCTTGGTAACTCTAATACCAAGATTACCATAGATACACTTATACACATACATATATTTTCAATTCTTGTGGTATCTCCAATCCGAGATACCACCATACCATTTTATGTCCCAATAGTATCCCCAATCCAGGATAACTATCGTGTCATACCTGTCACATTCCAGTGGCATTTCCAATCCAGGATATCTACTATATCGTACATGTACAAGTGGCATCTCCAAACCAAGATAACCACCAATTCATACCCATATCAGTGGTATCTTCAAACCAAGATAACCACCAATTCATACTTGTACTAGTGGTATCTCCAAACCAAGATAACCACCAAATCATACTTGTACTAGTGGTATCTCTAATCTGAGATAACCACCAAATTAAAAATATGTATGTATGTGTATGTATTTCCGTTTCTGTGGTATCTCCAATCCGAGATAACACTATAATTCCTTTCAGTTCACATGATAACTTTAATACCGAAGTTATCCTTACATTTATTTCCATATTTTTTAAGGATACTTCAAACACCAACATTTTCATGTCATTGCCACGTTATGTCAAATATATGAATCCAAATTTTGTAAGTAAAACAAAGTTTACTCATATTTACTACTCATCTCAAAAATATTACTACCTCCAAAATTCATATATGAAGTATCAGTTTCTTCTACCGGGGATCATATCCTGAAAATATTTCTCTTCACGTCTCCTAAATTCATCATGACTAATATTAGGTATCATGCTTTCAATCTAGAGCACAGTTTTAACTTCATAACTTCTAGTCACATTGTGGCTCAAATATTGTGATCCATCTATAATTACGTTGTGACCGTGATCATTCTCAACCTTGTGACTCTCATGTCGTGGTCTTACATCTGCCACGTTGTGACCTTACCTTCCACGTCGTGATCTACATTCATCATATTGTGATCTACATTCCTCACGTCGTGATCTATATTCCTCACGTTGTGACCTACACAATTCAATTATAGCAATGTACTTAATGCTCATGTCGTGAGATCAAAGTACGTTTCTATTCTTCATTTTGGCTATATCACACATCATAATCGTTGGACCAGATACGTCAAATTGTCACACCTCACATCCCGCTGTAGGCCTCGCAACCGTACATCGCAACATACCATGTACACCGTGTCGTCCGCTGCAATACCACTCATCTTCTCGTACACGATATCATCCAATGTCCAGCCTCACAATGGCGATCGATTTTAATTGATAGGGAAAGAGGTCCCAACAATTACAAATCAATATGTTGCAAAAATTTTAACTATTTGAACAATTTTATTACCAATATCTCACCATATAATTTAATTTAAAACGCATCACCAATCGTAACACCCACTACGTCGTGAATAGCATAGATAACATATCGTGTACCAAAATTCTTCCCGCAATATGCGTATATATATATATATATATATATATATATATATATAAATGTTCCAAGTTATTTATGTTGGATTAGTGTCTAAGTCCATATCTATTTTGGTATGTACTTGACCCGATGGTGCATGGTCCTTTTGGGTTGCCTTCACCAAAGCAACTTGATTGGAGAAATAAATAGAGAGAGAGAGAGAGGTTATTATGATTTATTAATATGTTATAAGAATAATATATTAAAGGAGAAATCATATTTGTTTAATTAATATTGGTCGATAATTAATTAAGAATTAATTTTGTGATCAAGTGTAATTAATTAAACTAGAGGGGCTGAATTGTAATTATGTGATAGTTACAAAATAAGGTAAGGATTATCTTATATATATGGTGAACGAATTTGAGGTGTAAATCCCTTAGAATTTGACTAGGATAAGGATTTCTAGGACTTATCTTATGGTTGCTTGGTGGACAAGCAACTAGATAAGGATAAGGACTAAAACCCTAATCTTTACACCTATATAAACCCCCTAAGGCATAGGAATTCGTCCAACCCTTCCCAAGAGGTCCTAAGGACGAATTCTAACCTCCCTCCTCTCTCTTTATACCTTCTCCACTTGCTTATGGTGTTTGTAAGCCATTAGAGGAGTGACACTTGTGACTCTCAGCTTTCCAAGGTCAATTCAAGGAGGAATTGGATTGTTATTGCTATATAACAATCAAGGTATGTTCTTAAACCTATTTACATGTGAATTCTGATTTCCATATGCTAGAATTAGGGTTTATAGTCTTGGATTCAAAGCATGTACTATAGAGAAACCTAGATCCAAGCTTTAGGGTTTGTATGAGCACATAGGATGTCTTATGACAAAAACCCATCAATTTATACCAGGCATAATCAAATAACATTTTCCACCTTACGGTTTAAGTTTGGGTATTTACTATAAGCACCAAATTCACTTAAACCACAGCCCTGATACCATCTTGTAACGCACAGGTTTTTCACACCAGGTATATCCCAAAATTCACTCTATAATTATAAAAATTTTATAATACATTTTGGTATACACTGGCACACTAGAGCATAAGAAGCTATCACAAGGATCGTGTTGGCAGCAAGCACAGGATCGATTCAGGCGCTACAATCTTCAACCTGCAAAACATTTATAAACAAACAACGTAAGCCTCACGTATTATTGAATAACAGTGACAATAACATAAACACATAATCCAAATAACAAATAATCCATCAGGCATATATATTCACAATATCTCCTAAGAGATCTAACAGAAACCTTTTTGCATAATAATCCCCTGCTTAGTAAAGCACTAAGCCCAAACCTGTCAAAGGATACTATCTTCAATCTGAGATAAATATAAATCAATATATCAATATTTCATTATAAACAATTTAATTAAGTACCATAATATTTTTAGTTGTAAATTAATCAAGTACCATATCTCCAATCCGAGATAACATATTCAAATAATTATACCATCCTGAGGTACCATATAATGTCATAATAATCTCCAATACACATATACCAAAATGTGCAGGTACCAACAACAACGGATGTTAGAGTAGTGTTACACACCTGATCACTTGGTTGACACACACTACTTCGGCACTTGACCTATATAGTTTTCCCGTCCTTCACAAACCGGTACCTAACCAACAATTTCCAAGTTCCTTAGAACCTGTTATAATTTACCCCTTAACTGCACCCCGTGACTATTTGCCACGAAGCTCGTTAAATACAATAATATATCAATACTAGGTTTAACCCCATAAGCCAATAACCAAATTTACCATATCGGTACATTTCAGTAGATTGGGGTTTATAACCCTGACAGTCCCAACTAACTATCTTGCCGTGAGATTTACTTATAAATCTCACCAATAGGTTCGTAACAGCACCATATCACGGATACAAGTATATGTGCATAACATATACTCAAATCTATCAAATCCCAACAATAATGTTGTATAAAATAGTTACATAATAACAGGGTAAATTATACCTCCACGGTCTCATAACTCGGCCTGTATCACACGTATATCGGTATAACTCCACCGGTATAATATCACGTAAACGACTCCCGGGCAGCATCTTCGCTCAAATGTGTCAAAATCCTCCAAATGACATCAAAACACTCGTTTTTATACTCTGCAAGATCTCACGTTGTGAGCGTTATTAGCTCACGTTGTGAGCGTTATTAGCTCACGTTGTGAGCAGTGTCCAGACATGGTTTTGTCATGCATCGTACTCTCCTGCAACGTGTCTCGTCGAATCACTTGCTAACGTCGTGAGGGTCAAATGTCACGTCGTGACAATGATGATTCACGTCGTGGTGGTCAAAGGTTGACATTTGACTTAACTTTCGTTGACTTTATCATAATAGCATCCTACTTTCATCTCAACTTCAAATAGCCATAACTTTCTCATACGGACTACGTTTTCAGCAAACTTTATATGCACGAAATCCTCATCACACGAACTACAATATTCTTCAAAAATATTTTAATAATTAAAATTTCTAAAAATTAACCAATTTTAGGGTTTATCTCACCTACCCCTTTCATAATATCTATATTTCATAAAATAACACCTGTTACAAAAAAGACGGTATCACACCTCTTCTCGATTGCCTCGATTGTTTGCATGCTCGCCTTGTGTTTCTCTCTTTTTCGTCCAGGTGTCATTTCTATTTGGGGTAATATCAACCTACTTCTTCCTTTAGTCACTCAGGATCGATTACGCATCCTTTGTTGAGTAGAATAAAAAATTGAAGGCATCGATATAGAAACTCCTTTCTCTTGTCCCTGGTTCGATTCCGTCCACCGGTCGATTATAGTTTGATTTGACTGTAAACCCCTAATTTTTTCCGGTTTTTCTTTTGGATTTGTGTATAACCAATCAATTGGATGCTGATTACAAATATTTGTTTTCATATCGATTCGATTGTAAGTATGTCACCCCTAATTTTTTCTTTCTGTTTTTGGACTTTGCTATGTTTTCGGAACAACAATTAGTAGCTTCTGCAGCTCAGTTTGATACACCTCTATCAATTTGCCGCTATCGAAGCTCTTATTTCATTGATTTCGGGAAACATCGATAAATGGAGATACCAGCAAGTTTGAGGAGACCAACACCGCTTTTGGGTGATGTCGGTATTGTTCAAAGCAGAAAGAAGCAACGTCGGCGGTCCTGCTGCTGCTGATCGACGAGGGTGGTGGGTTTTCATTATTCCTATTATGATCTTGATTTTTGAAAGCTTTTAAAATTTTAACATGTTTAATTCCTAAAAGGTGTTTTAAATCTCTCATTTTTTTTACTGATTTTGTTTGTTTTTTGCTGCTTCAGTTTTAGATCATATGATTTGTTGATATCGAAGAGGATGAAACTGGAATTGATAAAGATCATATACACATTAAACCACCGGAATAATGATGTAATAACTGTTTTCTAGGTTTATTTGATTGAGCGTTCTGTCAACTACAACACACTTTCTGATGTTTCTTTCCTCATTGAAAGTTAAAAACTTTACCCTTGATAGATAGCAAATTCGCATGGCTATTTTTATGTATGCGGCTCATATTTTGTATTTTTTTTGTTTCAACAAAATGGTATTATGCTGATAGAGAATATGTCCGCCTTCTTCTTCTAATACATTTCAAGCAATCTTTTATGAGAGAATGATGAAGTACTGTAACGACCCAAATTTTCACGTCCAAAAATTTCGTTATAAAACATTACATAAAAGCATTAATAGTTAAAACATTGTTTGATTAAACCATTTCACATCGAAACCAAATTGAGAACCACAACATTCGATCAATTAAATATCAGAGTATCAATCCCAAAATAAACTCATAACTGCGGAAACAAAAGAGTGTGTGTGTGTGTGACATGCTGCTACCGCGCCGGCTCCTTTCCCCTAGCTGAGGAGGTACCTGAATCCAAAACTGAAAACCGTAAGCATGAAGCTTAGCGATTTCCCCCACTGTACCACATACCATATAATCTCATAACATACATATATTGTCAGGCATATCTGGGTGCCCGACCTACCCCTTCGGCCCTCTCGACCGGACATTGCCTAGCATATCTGGGTGCTGGCCTCCCCTTCGGTCCTCTCGACCGGATACTGCCTAGCATATCTGGGTGCTGGCCTCCCCTTCGGTCCTCTCGAACGGATACTGGGGAACTATTCCTCCCCTCTACTACTACCACATAACATGTATCACAATATTAGAATCTATCTAACATGGCTGGGCATGACTACCCCTTCGGCACTACCGACTGGATACCTCGGGGACTATCTCCCCCTACTGTCACTAGCACATAGCATCATATCATACAAGCACATAAACATAACACAGGTAGTAGTATCCCTAGATGAATATCACAGAGACAATCATCTACATACAACTCCTACTGGTGGGCCGGCATTGTGGCCGTAGACCCACCGCTATGCTGCGCCTCGCCGAGTTGTATGAACAGCTCGCCGAGTCCGTTCTTGATCTAAGGAGATTGCCTTGAACTCGCCGACTCAGGGCATTGACTCGCCGAGTTCCTCCATAGATGAGTTCAGCTTCCGACTCACTGAGTCACACCCCGTGACTCGCTGCTCACTCGACACTACGAAAAGGGGACAAACTCGGAGACTCGCGAACCGACTCGCCGAGTCGTCGCCATGCATTCACTATATATGCGATTTTGCTTGATTCCAGTCCATGCCATTTACAAATCTGGGTTCCTAGAGCATGAATGACACGTAAAGTTTCCAACTTTACGTGTAGATACTCACCAATGAGGGATTTAGGGCTCAAAATGCCTCAAAAGGGTAGATCTAGGGTGAACAAGCAACATGGGTCCATAAAGGTAACAGATCTGAGCTCCTGGAGCTCAATCTTGCCTAGATCTAAAGGCCAATCAACCTATTACGACTTATATTGCACATACAAGCTTGGGGATTGGCTCAAGAATGACTTAAATGAAGTAATAAGCATAGAAACATGGGGAAAACAGGTTATACCTCAAAGGAACTGCTGAGAGAGCACAAAGATGCTTGGATTCCTTCCCTTCCTCTTGATCTACTTCCCTCTTGCCTCAAAACCTTCAAGATCACACAACAATTGCTTCAAACTCTCAATGAACAACTTAGAACGAGGGTTGGAAGCTCTGGGGGTGAATGGGGGCTGGCTTGGGGCGGATATGTTGTTTAAATAGGGTGCAAACCCCTGAAACTTAGGGTTTCATTCAACAGCGGTGACTCGCCGAGTCCAGGATATGGAATCGCCGAGTCGCCAACTTAAACGTGTCCCGGGTCCCGCATCTACTCGGCGAGTCGGACCTATGACTCGCCGAGTCCAAGGCTACAAAAAGAGAATACTCAAATAAGATTTACGTACCAGGAACCAGGTGCTACAAGTACATATATGTAACATCCTGATGTGAGGTACTTCTAAATTATGCCCTGTAATTCATTTATATTGCATTTGGTCCCAAAATTCAATAAATGTATGCAAAAAGGGTCTTAATGGCATTATGGTAATTTGAGGCCTTCGGAGTACACTATGCGTATAAGGTGTACGTTGAACGTACATCAGTGTACGCTGGGTGTAATTGTTAAATGATGAAACCCTAATTTTTAGGGTTTGGCTGGTATTTAAGCATCCATATGGCCTCCTTTCCCTTCACCTTATCAGTCTCCACCCTCTCATTCGTGTTTGTAACCCAAGTTCACCTTGAGAAGCCATTTCTAGCGTAAAAGTGTGTGTTTGTGTGCTTAAAAAAAAGAAGGAAGGAAGCCAAGCTCATCTTGGAAGAGTGAAGCACTTTGCATTGGGACTTAGTCTTCATTTGCACCCCTTCAAAGGTATAAAGCTTGAAACTTTATCTCTCAATCATGTAGATCTAGAACTAGGTGTTTTAGTGATGCTTTTTGGTCCCAAATGTCTTATCTTGAGCATGACATGCTCTTGACGATTTAATTTTTCCTTTCAGACCCTAGGAGGGGTCCTAAGTCATAAAAATGAAGTCCCAATGGTTAGTTTTGCTCCATGCATCTTGTAGAAGGTTTTAATGGATTAAGTGATGGGTTTTGAGCAATACAAACAATCCTATGTGTTCATGCAATCCTAAAATTGATCTACGTTTTCTCTAATTGAACATACCATGTGAACAACAATGTATAAAACCTAGAATACTAGCATATAATCAAAATTACATATTTAGGGTTATAAAACATACATTTGATTGTTATGTAGCAATAACAATCCAAATCCTTAATGTTGTTGAGACTTTGAGAACAAGTGTCGCAATTGTCACACCTCTAATCGCTCACACCCAACACTAGCAATAGAAGAAGATTGTGGAGAAGGAAAGAGGAGGCAAAATTTCGGCTGACTTTCTCTAGGAAGAAGTGGCCGAAATTACTAGGGTTATATCCCTATTTATAGTGTAGATAGGAAACCCTAGATAAGCCCAAGTCCAAGATAATCTTAAACCGGGTAATTATCCACTTTCCTGATTATCCAATAAAGATTACTCTAGAAACCCTAAGGCATGTCAAAATTGTCCATTGCATATGGAAGTTTCTATATTGCCTCTTGCTCAACTACTGAACAACTATAAGTTAGTCCCTGCACTTTTTATTAATTCTTTTAATCCCAATTTTAATTCTAATTAATTTCTGATTAAATATTAATCAAATATTACTATTTATAATTAATATATTATTCTCATAATATATTAATAAATTACATATTTCAATTTATTAATCAAATTAATAAATCAACCTCTTTCTCCAAAATCATCCTTCCTAATTGCTAGTCCTGAGGGCAACCCGAAAGGACAATGCTACTACTGATTTAAGTATATAATAATTATAGTTATGGGATTAGTCACCTAATCCAACATTAAGACCTTGAGTTAATCACTTAATGGGCATGTAAAGTCATAAAGTTGGAAACTTTATGACTCTAAAGTGTATTCTAGCTTTGGATCTGAAATACGGACGTAAGTGCTTACGCCATTAAGCACTTAATGAGTTTTGAAGTTTGCGAGAGTACGCACCTTGTACTTAGAGTACGCCTTGCGTATGAGGTCAACCACCCTTATGGTGGTCAACATGCGGGGCTTGAGTACGTCCAGCATACCT
Organism: Lactuca serriola; assembly: GCF_051521515.1. Taxonomy (NCBI): domain Eukaryota; kingdom Viridiplantae; phylum Streptophyta; class Magnoliopsida; order Asterales; family Asteraceae; genus Lactuca; species Lactuca serriola. Next base: position 113,954,409 of record NC_136411.1, read on the forward strand.
TCGGAGTATGCCCCGCGTACTTACACTGGGTTGATCCGGTTGAGTTGACTCAGTTGACTTAGTGAGTTTGACTAGTTGACTTTGACCAAGTTTGACCTTAAGGGTATTTTGGGATTTTGATTGAGATTTGGGTAATTTGGTTCGAATAGGAGTCGATTGGAGCTGAGATTTGGAGTCGAGAACTCATCAGCTTTTGTCAAGTTTGCGAGGTGAGTTTTCCTCACTGTACTTATGGGTCGAAGGCACTAAGGCCGACCCATTGGTTGATATTCATTGATATGTATAGTATGGAATAAGTATGCATGTTTATTGTAGTTATTAATATGCTAGTCTGGTAGATTTGTAGGGCTACCTGTTATTCTGTTGCATGATTACTTGTATATGTTTATCATCTGGTATATGTCGACATATTGTGTTGGGTTGAGGTTGTACTACTCCGTGTGGTAGCCAACAAACCCTGGAGTATTCCAGATATGAGTTGAGGGCCAGGTAGGGCATGTCAGACTCATACTGAGGGCTCATGAGCATTCCAGATACAAGATGAGGACCTGGCGGTATGTCAGACTCGTACTGAGGGCTTGATGGTATTTTGTCTAAGGACTGATCTGGTCGGGGAGCATGCCAGACATAAGTTGTAGGCCCCGAGGGCAAGCCAAACTTATGTTGTGGGCTCAGGGGTAATCCAGTCTTTTAGCTGTGGACCTATTGCATGTTGTTATTGTATATATGTTATTTGGTTATATGTTGGTATTTTGGGGAAACTCACTAAGGGTTGGCTTACAGTTTTGGGTTATGTTTTAGGTAGTTCGGATGATCGCGGGAAGGAGAAGGCGTGACCATACACATCCTCTTGTTATGATCTATGATTTTGGGAAAACTCTGATGTTAGAAATGTTTTGAAAACTGTTTTGTAAACACTTAATGGTTTTGTATTATATTTAAAAAGTTAAAATTTATCATGATTTTTATGAGTGTTACAATATACATTATCGGTAGAGGTGAAATTGAGAATAACTCATGATCTTCTTAGAGTTGTTAAGCAAAAGTCCGTTTGCGAAAAGCAATAAGTAAGTGATTATGGACATTAACTTCTGAAGGTGGTTCTATAACTCTTTTTTTGTCAAGCGGTTCTAAATTTTTTTGTTAGAAAGTACAATGTTATTGTTAGATAATTTGAAAGGTACTTGGTTTTCTCAAAGTTATTGTTTTACTTGCAAGCTCTTACCCTACACCTACGAAGGGAGAAGAAAAGAGTCTTTCATCATGTTAAACATGTAAATAGTTCAAGTACATTGCTATTTTGGAATGAAGTCATAAGTATATTACTATTTCGGTATTAAGTTTCCTGTATTTCAACCATTTTTTTTATTAACTGCATAAATGTTGGCATATAATTGCGTGACCAATTCCATCAAAACAAAAGGTGGTGATTAAAAATGGCAATGTACTTTATTTAAACGTTTGTTGCTATTAGGGTTAAAAAAGGAAGTACATTAAATTGGTAAAAGTAGGTTGGTATTTATTGCAATTTCCGTTTCTTATTATATCTTAAAGTTAACTAAATGTACAAGGTGGGCTTCGGCCATTTAGGCTTCTTACCCTTGCTTCAACCAAGCTTTAAGAGTACACTCGTATTTTCTTTTAATTTTTCAAAAATTAAAAAAAAAACGGCTCAGTGCAAAGCCCAAGATTTTCCACTATTAATAGTAATCCACAAAGCCTTAAGGAATAGTAACTTTTTAGGGACTTCATACATTTTCCACAGGAGTTTGCAATATTGACAAGTTTAGTCCCTACCTCTATTACTAAAAAATATGGAAGATTGATTGACAATGGGGAAGAAACCGACTAACCACCAATGACCACCAACTTTTGCTTCCTCAAATTCATTCTCACACAGTCAAATACATATCTATGTCGAATAATCTCTTCCTTTTTTCTCTCTCTAACAGCCAGTGAAGAAGCAGAAAAAGATACGTATCCTCATAATGGTGCAAATGGAAACCAATTTAACCAAAGGTTAAAAAGCTTAAAGCTCGTTAGTTCTTTCATCAGTCTAGATTTTTTTCCTTATACTCTTTTGATTCAATAATTTTTCTTCGATCGAAGCTCACAACACCACATTTTTCTTGCAGTGAGAACACAATATATTTTTTCATGCTTTTCTATTTGGTTATACGAAAGGTACCAATATTTGCCTTAACTTTATCTTCTTTTTTTTTAATTATAGGCTAAATATTTTAATTAGTTGTATTTTGATTTGTATTGATTTGTTTGGTAGTTATCAAATTAAAAGTTAGATTTGTTGATGTTTGTAGATGCAAAATCTTGACGATTTGGGCTTCAGAAAAAAATTATCTTATAGAGTTTGAATGACAAAGTAAATAAAATTATTGTTTCCATCTTTAACTTTCTATAGTTGATTTTTAATATTTTTTTATTTTTGAAGAAAATGAATATGCAAAGGAATGAAATGGTAGACTTCTGATCTTACTAATAAATGAAGGTTTTTTTTGCCACTTGTCAAACTCTCATTCAATTTGCCACATGTAATTTTTCTAAGATTTTTAAAATTATTATTTTCCACTTGTCATTTTTTGAGGATTTCACATTTCTTAAAATAAAATTTTAATAAATTCTAATGGATTATATATATGTAAGGTTATCATTCTATTAATTTGATAATATATTCTCATAAATGCTCCAAACGATTTGATTTTTTTCATAAATGCTCCAAAAGATTACATTTTGTATGGACAAGCATTATTTTATAAAATATTTAATGTTTATATATTTTCATATTAAAATTTTATTTTTAATAAACCCGTATAATATACGGGTCTTACACCTAGTTCTTATAATATCTTTCTTTTTCTTCGATTCCTTAGCGGCTTACAAAAAAGATTGTGTTTTTGTAAACCGCTTGCTACCTCTTGCTCCTATTGATGTTTGGCTCATTCTAAAATTGTTTTGCATGTGGGATATTATGCTCTTATTCAATCTGCTACCATGGCCGATTTGAATTTACCAGTTCCTAAGGTTGATTATTGTCTTTATTGCCGATTACTTCTTCTTAAAGAGATGTGAAAATCCTTCCTAGACCACGATTGGTCATTCTTGACTATGGCAAAAGGTATGTTATCCTCTAGGAATCTCATTTTGTATTAATTTTAGTAGGATTTGAATGAATTAGTTTGAGATTGGAGTGGGTTATTATGTTATGATTGTGTAGGAACAAAGAGGTGAAGAAATGTGGTAAAAGGTTGAATATGATAATATGTGCTAGTGATAATATGAATACTTAGTACCATCGTCTCAACTCCTAACTGTTAAAATTTTGGTTTGCATATTGGAGGTAAAACTCACAAATCATTGATTTTTTAGTGAAACATGCAACATTTTCAATTACAAATTCGATATTAGTATGTCATGTTTTAATCGAAAGCTACTCAAAGGCATTACTGCAAGGTGAATTGTACAGAGGTTATTGCTTCTCAACAAGATACTCTCTCTTTCTCTCTCTGTTACAAATCTTTTTTCTTATTAAGATGTTTTACTAATTACTCCCTCCGTTCCAAAATTATAGTCCATTTTTCCTTTTTGTTTGTCCCAAAATAATAGTTCATTTCTAAAAATAAATAACATTTTTATCAAAATACCTCATCATTATTACTTAACCAACTAAATATTTAATGAAACATTAAATGCAAAGTAAGGACAAAACTGTCATTTTATTATATGAAGTTAGTGGTAATTAATGTTTTTCTTAATCTGTGTGTTTTTTGTTTGTGGACAATAATATTGGGACGGAGGGAGTATAACATTGTGTAGATGGATGTCGAAAGCCTTGCATGGAGATGGCTCTTTGGTTAGGTGACTTAAGAGTAGGTTGAACCTACACAAATTGTTGTTGTTCTTCCTATGGATGATTTCATCTTAATAGCAGCTTAATTTTTTTATCTCAGTTTTATAAACCTTTCAAAGTGGTAGGTGGATTTTTTTAGTTTTTTCATTGTTCTACACGAATAAGTTTTGAACTCTTGTCAATGGTGTGGGGCGTTTTTACTATGGTTTTGAAAACAAAACCGGCCAGTTGAACCGGTTTAACCGAGAACCGGCCAAGAAGGTTTAACCGAGAACCGGCCAAGAATCCGGTTTTTTAAAGCCTCAAAACCGCCAATAAAACAAACTGGAAAAAAACAGCAGTTAAACCAAAAACCAATCATAACCAGCCTGATCAAACCGGAATAAAACAGTGTATTAAAAAAATACTATCAAATTTTCTACTGAGAAAAACCCATGCGGACCCACATATTCATTAGAGAGGTTTAGGCTTTTGATTTTGAAAAACCTTTACTACTCCATTTCTTTTATACAACTCTCAAGGCCTCCCAACTTCTTTTTTTTCTGGCGATGTGGGATGTGGTAATATAAATTGGGATGCAGCCTAATTCCTAAACATAATACTACAATCATAACATTTTTCTCCCATATTCGTACTATCTAATTTATTCTTTTTTACTTCTTCTATTATTCTTTATATTTTGACAAAACTGCAAAAATGGTCCCTACGGTATGTATTTTTTTGGGGTTTTAGTCCAAACCATGACTTTTATGGATTGGTGGTCCTTTTGAGGTAGTTTCGTTGTGTTTTTAGTCCCTCGGTAAACTGAAATGACTATAATACCCTTACGAATTTTTTTGTATGTTTTTTCTATTTAATTTAAATGAAAAAGAAAATACTTAATTAACTTGGGCCCACATCTATCTCTCTCTCTCTCTCTCTCTCCCTCCTATACGCTATTCTCCTGCACCAGATGAACTCTAAATTAAGAAGATGAACTCCAAATTCTTCCTCACTGACTATCGATTTTTCAGTGACATCCTTTATTTCTTTGATTCCATTAACCCCTAAACCTATAAATGATATAAAACACGCATACGGAATCGATTTTTCAGAAATCAATTGTTCTTGAAGCCCCATGAGCCTTTTTTCAGATTCAGAAATTGATTTCTAGTTCCAAAAACAAACCCATACATCCGGTATTTTCTTGAAGAGCAAACATAAAACAGATTGTTTGTATGCGTGTGTGTTTGACTTGAAGAGCAAAAATAAAATCGATTTTTCAGAAACCGATTGTTCTTGAAGACCCATGAGCTTTTGATCTGGGAAATTTCATAAAAATGCATCCAAACACCCCCCCCCCCCCCCCCCTTGTCATCATTAAATTGATCATCCAAACATCTTTTAAAACTGGATTAAAAAAACCCACAATTCCATATCCAAAATGAATCAACAAAGGTTCCATATCCAAAAAAACCCATTAAAGGGCACAAATCAAAGTATTTGCGAAATGCCTACCTGTATCTCTACATCCAACCTGATAAACCTCATATAGTATCCTAAAGAGGTGTAAAACATACCTAGTAAAGTGATATTGAGTTAGGAACAAAATTCAAATCGAACTATGGAGTTTGGGAACAAAATCGTAATCGAAATCTGGAGTTTGGGTTACAGTGGAGAAATACGAAAGGGAAAGGAACAAAATTGAAATATAAAGTTGAGATCGTCGCCGGAGGTGTGGATGGAACTTCCATCGTGTCATCGTCCCCTGAATTTGCACTATAAGAAAAAGTCGAAATAACTACGGAAAAATTTATGTAGCTAAAACATGATATTCCGTAGTTAAAATCGATTAGTGACGGAATTTGCTACGGATCCATTCTATAGGCAAATTCTTCGTTAGTAAATATTCATTACGGAATCCATAGCACCTTCGCAACGGAATTTACAACGGACTTATTTCGTAGAAAACTTGCTATGGACTACATCTATAGCAACATCATAGCAAATTAACTACAATTTATTTCCGTACCATGTCCGTAGTGAATTAACTACGCCCCGATCCGTAGTAAATCTATTGCAAATTAAGTACAAACTAAATTTTTAGCTAGTTTCTATAGAAAATCCACTATGGGTAATGGCGTAGCTAGTACTCCGTAGTAAATTTACTATGACCTAATTCTGTTACATATTAACTACAAACTAGCCCCGTAGTTAATTTTCGTAGCAAATCAACCATGGGTAATATTGTAGCAAACATTCCATAGTGAATTTACTATGATGTATCAAATATGTTGTAGTAAATTTACCAAAACCTACTTCTATTGCCAAAAAAAAAAAAAAAAAAAAAAAAAAAAAAAAAAAAAAAAAAAACATGACTAAATACGTTTCATAGCAACATCCATAACAAGACAAAAATGTGACATAATTAATTAAAATAAATACAAAAATGACTCGATTTTTTCCAAAGCAAATTAATAACAAAATCAACATTATGAAATTGCATTAAACAGTAAAAGAAATTACATAAACTCTTAATAAAACCATAGTTTATCATCAAATAAAATTTCATTTTGTTCAAAACACCAATCAAATTAATCTAATAGTCAAACTCAACTAGAAATCCTAAACATGCAATCAATAAAAAATATATCACTAATTATTGTACTTCTCATATCATTGACCATGTTTTTCACATCACCCAACTCCATCCTTTGTTTAAGTATGGTTTCCTCTAGTTTCTGCATCTTTGAATAGAGATGATGATTTTCTGAACTAGTATCTAGTGAAATGCATATTTGAGAAGAGTTTTCAAGAAAAATAGACCTGTCATATAATCCAAACCCATAAACTCTTTTCTTGCAATTATGTTCAACAACAACTTGCTTTCAATAACTTCCTCTCCTAGTAGTGCCAAACCAAATAAACACAAATCAAATAATAGAATCCAAATCCTATCACTTTTATTGCCAAAGATTTTGCAGAAAAGTAAGAGCAATACAAGGATCATAACCCATTAGAAAGAAGCATAAAAATTCATTAAACAATCAACAAAATATTAGCAAACTGAGTGAGTTCTCGATGAGAGATAGATCACATTTGATGCCAAAAGATATGAACTTACTACTTGGGCATGGGCAGTTCTCTATGATAGTAGGCAAATAAAATTTTACTTCTTGCTAGTATACCACATAGAGCGATCTCATCTCTCTTCAAATATGAAAAAAAAAAAGAATTGAGATCTTATGTGCTTCAGTTCAATTAATTCCCATGATTGCTGATTATTCAACCTAAAAATGTATGATGTACAAATTTACATCCAATATATTGTTCATTGTTCACTGACGTTTGTTAATGATGGTCGTTTACTCAAACATGTAAAGTCATAACAAATCAAACAACACACCATCAAATTTAATACAGACAAATATGTAAATGATATAAACAATAAAACCTCCAAAAATCTACACAGTAAAGGAATTAAAAACCCCAAATATCACAAAACGTCACTGTAATAGTCTACCAAGATAAATCAATAAAAAAACCCAAATAACCTAACCTTCAAAGGATGCCAAAGTGATCTTTCTGAGGCTATTATTCCCATATAATCTGAAATCAGTTAAAGATGAAAGAAAAAATGTATTCTGAAATACATTGAGATAATTAGTAATTGAGAGTTGAAATCTTGGAGATAGAGGCAGAAACAATACCTTAAGATGTAGAGGCTAAGATGATAAGATCGGCGGCAATCAGGTGCCTCAGAAATCATGAAGGTTGAATCTTAGTGTTGTCCACCACAACCGTATAAAGTCTTGAGTCTGATCGGTGGCTAAAGGTTTGACCATGTCGTCGCCATGATAAGGGGATAAGTTACGTTCTTGGTCTAAGGCGCCAGTCGAAAATAAATAAAATTTTATTACATTGAAACAGTGAAAATTACAAACGAAATTGTGCAGTATTTGTGGTTGGATTGAAGATCTACGGTTGTAATATGTGGCGGATGGTCGGATGCGAGGTCGAGTGGCGGAGAGGCGGCACATAGAGATGACAAGCGGCAGGGAAAAATTAAAAACGAGAATTTGGCATTTATAATGAGGGTGGGCCGGTGGTGGTTGAATTCCTAACGGGGGAAATCAAGATTTCATTTGAAAATAGGAGGGATATTGAAATTCTATGTAAGTATGAGGTTTTTTATTCTTCGATGTATGCAATACTATGAATGGAAGCAAGTAACAGAGTATATAGGTTACAAACGCTTTTGGGCTTTTAAAGATACATAGACCATTTTGTTTATTAAACTAAAATATGATATTATTAGAAGCGGCTTTCATTATGTTTTAAACAATAATCCTAGTATTTATTTCTATTCTTTCAAAAATTAGATTATAATAGACATGATTTATCTTTAGCCACACATAAAAAAAAAAGTCTAACCGTTACTGTAACATAGTTATATTTATACATTTTTTTCTTTTAGCATGACAAATATTCGTTTTTAGACACATATAATAAATTAAATATGACCATAAAATACTTATAGTTGTTTGTTTTGTTGCTCTTAATCAGGGTGTAATAAACGTTACCGTATAGACACACCAAAAATTAATGTGGCCATATATTACATTTTAGCTACATTACATTCAAACGCAATATCTGCTCCAAGATACGACCATATAAACATTTGCTTCATGTGACCATATACTAATCTATCGTCTCTTATAAAAATAATCACAAAATTTTTGGGTTTTTTGGTTTCCTTAAATCGCTTTCCTCGGTGTAAGTCGTGAATTCGTGAGGATTATGAGTGGTAAATACTGAATACTGAAAACCATAAAATGGTCTAAGGTCTAAAATGTATTTTACTTTATATTGGTTCTTTAATATTTTATTTAATTTATAAAATATAAAAATAATTTTTAATTAAGTAATTAGTTAATTCAATTCGAAATTTTGGTTTTAAGGGTTTAAACTTTACTTGAGAAACCTCCAAACACTTAAAATTGCAAACTGAAAAATTCTATTGTATAATATTTATGGTTTTTATATTATAGTATAATAGCTATGATCTATGATCTTGTAGCAAATTCTGTAGCGACATAGCTACGGATTTTGACTCCGTAACAAATGTCGTAGCAAGCTAGCTACGGACTTAGTTGTGGTAGCAAATTTTGTAGCAAAATAGCTACAGATTTTGATTCCGTAACAATTTCTGTAGCAAAGTAACTACAAACTTTAATCTGTAGCAACAGTTGTAGCAAAAATACGTACGCCATATAATTCTGTAGAAAATTTCGTAGCATAATAACTACGGACTCCAATTGCGTAGCAAAATTCTGTAGTTATTCAAATATTAGCTATATAATGCAATTTTGTAGCTAATTCCGTAGCAAATATACCTACGTCTAACTAGTTTGTAGTATATTCCATAGTAGAATAGTTATGGTTTTAAATTCCGTAGTTATTCAAATATTACCTACAGAATGTAATTCTATAGCAAGTTACATAGCAAAATAGCTACGACAAGTCATTGCGTAGCATAATCCGTAGCAAAATAACTACGGATTTTACTTTCGTAACAAATTTACGTAGTTATTTCAACTTTTTTTTTTGTAGTGTTGTAAGAATTTGGGTTACAGGGGAGGAAGACGTAGACAAAGGATTGGGTTTGGTCATCGTTGATTGTAGATGGTGATTCAAACAGAAAAAAAAATGGTGAATCTTGAACCCTCACTTTGTGTTACATCTGAACTCTTCAAAGAAGTGAGACTATTGTGGTTCATGTGAGGAATTTTGGCATACGAGAGAGAGAGAGAGAGAGAGAGAGAGAGAGAGAGAGAGAGAGAGAGAGAGAGAGAGAGAGAGAGAGAGAGAGAGAGGGAGGGAGGGAGGGAGGGAGGGAGGGAGGGAGGGTCCTCTCTTTATTTATCAATTATTAAAATAGATAATTATATATATTAAATTAAGAAAATGAAAGAAAAATGAAAAATAAATACATTAGGGGCATTACAGTCATTTCAGCTTACTGAGGGACCAATTATGCATTAAAACTAGACCAAAAGGACTACCAATCCAAAAAAAAATTGAGATTTTGGACCAAACCTCAGAAAAAATGCACAACACAAGGACCATTTTTGCAATTTTGTCTTATATTTTTTCAAATAGAATTTACAAACAACATTTATTTTTACTTATTTTTATTACAAATTATTTTTGTTATCGTTGGTTTTCTCTCAATATTTAGACTAGCGATCCATATTTCATTTTTTTTTATTTCACTTTATGATGGTTTGTTATCGTGGATTTAAATAAAAACTAAGTTATTGAACAAAAAAGTTTAAAGAAAAATCACATATAACTAATTAAAACATAGAACTTAAAATTTGTTGTGTTTTATTATATATATATATATATATATATATATATATATATATATATATATATATATATATGACGTCATCCGGTTCGTCCGGTTTTTAGACCGGTTCAACCGGTCGAACCAATGACCCGATAAGACGGCTGGTTCGATGTCCGGTTCGGTTTTCAAAACATTACTTTACTAGTTATGTATTATTATACATGTGGTCACTTTGTGGTTATCCCTAATTTTTATTTTAAATAATTGGTTTCTTACTTAACTATAATTTTATAACATAAATCCTTAAATACAGATAATATTTAATTAGACAAAAATCTATGGGTTGCATAATATGTAATAGGGAATTTCTATACATAACCCCCTTCTCCCATGATTTGACGATTTATACGAGTGAGGAGGTACGTATAATGACACTTATATAATAATATAACTAAAATATTGACAAATATATATTATTAAAATAACATAAATCCTTAAATACAGTTAATATTTAATTAGACAAAAATCATGTAATAGGGAATTTCTATACATAACCTTCCTCTCCCATAATTTGACGATTTATATGAGTGAATAGGTACCTATAATGACACTTATATAATAATATAACTAAAATATTGACAAATATATATTATTAAAATAACTATTTCGTTGTTATTTACTTTCAAACAAGAAATGTTATCATAAGATGCTATAAACTAATTATATTATTTAAACCACATCACATCAATAATTTATATTTGTGGATAAAAATAAATTCAATTTAAATTTGTTGTTATATTTTACTATCATTATGGTTAATATCCATGCATAGACATATTTTAGGCTCATTATATCCCAATAGTTTGCAAAATATTATAATTTGAGGACTTCTATGAAAAGATCATGCCACAGATCCCTATTGTTTCGAAAATTGCATGAATGATCCTTTCGCGTTAACTTTAATTATTGACTAGTTATTTTTTTTTTCTAATGACAAAAATGCTTCGAACCAAATCTAAAAATTATGTATACCTCAAGTATCAATTTTGAAAATTTGAAAATTTATATATATATATATATATATATATATATATATATATATATATATATATATATATATATATATATTTTCTGTTTTTTATTTTATTTTTCACGAATTAGATAACATTTTTTTTTTACAATTTCAAACTTTTTTCTATTTTTTTTAATAATTTTAGTTATTTATGGTTTTCTAATGTTTTTATTTATATAGATTGAAGTAATTGAACTTAAATTCGGTAAACAATGTTGGAACCGTTTTTTCTTTAATTTTACTTATTTGTGAATTGAACCGGTAATGTTTTTTTTAAAAAAAATTTATATCATTAAAGTTAATTGTTTTATTTGGATTCTCTGTCATATAACCGAAAATGTTATTTTTATTTATTTAAAATAATAATTAGGTTAAAGTTTATATTGAATAATATGTTTTAAAATTTTCATAGTAGTATACTCTAATATGTTCATATATTTTATACTTTCGTTTCTTTTCCTAATTTTATCGTTTTTTTCTTACTTTTTTGTATTATTTTATTAGTATTTTTTTGTATTTTTAATTTTTTAATTTTTAAATTTTTTGTATTACTCTAATACATTCATACATTTTAATCTTTTTATAAAATATTAAAAAAAAGTTATCAATTTAATGAAAAAAAGGAAAATAAAAAAATAAAAAAATTAAAAATTAAAAAATTTTGAAAAAAAAATAATAAAGTACGAAAAAAATGTAAAATGTATGAATATATTATAGTATATTATTATGTAAAAATTTAAAACACGTAATTCGATATAAACTTTAACCTAATTATTATTTTAAATAAATAAAAATAACAACTTTGATTATTTGGTGGAGCATCCAAGTAAAAAGATATTAACTGTAACAGTATAAAATTTAAAAAAAACAAAAAAAACAAAAATAATAATAATAATAATATAGGAGCAGGACTACGTAAACTAGCAATAGCTTGTCTGATATTCCTCATTGGAGTAAAAAAAATCAACGATAACATTAACATTTGAGGCTCATATCTGTTATTTTGATCGGAAAAATGGGCCACACTGCCATGGCTACAAAAACGGTTGCCCCGCCAAGATACAAGATGAAATTTCACCATTTCCCCAATTTGATGCTCAGATCAACTAAAAAAACAAAATCATCACAGCCTCCTTATAACCAAATCCAATCTACAAGCGACAAATTATAAAAAAGGAATATGAAATTAGAATGATGAACGAAAGCGAACAGAAAAAAGTCTGAATCGATCTGATCAAACTTTGGCACTAGCGGTGGCTAAATCGAATCACAACCCCTGATCTATTTTATGGTTCTAAATTTCTCCCCTCTCTCACTTGATTCTCTTTCTCACCCAGTAACCTGCACCAACAAACCCACTAGCTCCCTTCAATAACTGTCGAGTGATCGAAAAATGATGGACATAAGGGAATGGAGGTTGTTGGTGAATAGACACGAGAATATGAAGAATAAGGTGGGAGTCTAAAAGGGGTGTTTTTCCGAGAGAGAGAGAGAGAGAGAGAGACCTTTTATTTAATTATTTTCTTTTTTAAAAAAATAAGAAAAAGCATCATAAATGGTCCATGTGGTAGTGAAATGAAGAAAATGCCCTTCAATTAACGGAGTTAGCAATAAGGACCAATCATCAAAAGTTTGGAAAGCATAGGGACCATCTATGACGTTTTTAAACCACGGGGACTAAACTTCAGATTTTGGGAATCCACATGGACCATTTATGATGTTTTTTCCAATATAAATAAATGAAAATAATAGAAAAACCATAAATAACTCAAATTAGAAAAGTAGAAAACAAAAGGTCAAAAAAATTAAAAAAAAAAGTTATTAAATTGTTGAAAAATAAAATAAACAAATAAAAATAATAAAGTATATATATATATATATATATATATATATATAATTTTAAATTTTCAAAATTAATCCTTGAAGTATACATAATTTCATAATTGGTCTAAGGTCAATTTGACTATTTATAAAAAAAAAAAAATAACTAGTCAAAAGTTAAAATTAACGTCAGAAGGATTATTCATGAATTTTTGAAACTATAAGGACTAGTGGTGATACGTTTCTCATAGAAGTCATCAAAGTGCAATATTTTGCAAACCATGTGGATCAATTATGAAATTTTGTCTTATAAAAATATAGTTTTTGGTATTTCTTTTGTTAATTTGGAAATTTGGTTTTATATTCAACATTTTGATTAACCAAATTGAATAAATATATTTTAGAAAAATAGCATAAATAGTTCCTGTGGTTTCCTCAGAGCTGAAGTTTAGTCGATGTGGTTTAAAAATATGACACCCAAAATTTTCAAACAATTTTTTCAATTTCAAAAACATACTTTCATTCATAAATATTATAAAAATGTCATTTTATGACATATCAATCCAAAGTGGCACATCCCAAGATCATAATATACAAAAACTCCTCATGTGTGTATTGATCATGCCGGCGCCTTTCCGCGATCCTCATTGGTACCTGAAACACATAACACAACACTGTAAGCATAAATGTTTAGTGAGTTCCCCAAAATATCACATACAACACATATTAGCCACTCGAGGCCATAACTCTATATGACCCTCTGGTCAATGTGTCTCAATGGGACCCTCTAGTCCCATATCTCTGTGGCCCCTCTGCTCGTAACTCTGTGGACCTTTCGATCCTAACTCTATAAACTCTAAATCATACATAGCACAAATCACATAGAAATCACATCATACAAAAGCATACAAGATACTCTGTCACATAACTCTAATTACCACTCTTTGGTAAAGTATAGTGAGAAGACTCACCTCGGGTAACTCGGTAATCTCGAACTCGGTAAAATCTGGTCTAGCCTCCGCCTAATCACAAGGAATAAACACTCTAATCAATACAACTCTCAAGGCTAGACGATTTCCCCTCTTATCACTCTCAAAAGGGTAAAAGACCATTTTACCCCTCTCATGGCTCAAAGACCCTAAAGTTGACCAAACCCTAAAAGTTAACAAAAGTCAACTCTCCGGGATACGCTGTGCGTACCAAACATGTACGCTGAGCGTACCTGGCGACCTCACAGAAACGGGGAACGCGACCCCCTACGACGCGCGTACTGGGATTACGCCCCGCGTAACTCTCAGTTTCAGACTCCTTAGCTTTTGGGGTCTTAAACAGTTAAGACACACGTCCAACTTTCAGATCTGACCATTTCTAAGCCTCTTAATCCATAAAGTTGGTGACTTTAAGCCTTTGCATGACTGGACAAGTCACCAACACCCATAACATTCCATTTCCAACCCTAGAAAGACTCACAACTCAAGCATGACCCCATAACAACGACCGAGTTGGGATTTTTATGGATCTACAACACAAATATCACTAAAATGGGACAAATCTAGGTCCATGGAGTCCCTTACACTCATAAAGTCTCCACCTTTGGGACTTTTAACCCTATAAATGGTCCAAGCAACACCAAACCAACATAAAGAGGAAAGTTTTGAGCTTTATACCTCTAGATGAAGCTCCTCCCTCTGAAGAACTCAGATCCAAACTTGCACTTCAATCCCTAGCCTCTGCAAGCTCCTCTCCTTCCTCTTCACTAACACACAAAGGCACTTTTAGCTCAAAACACTCACACACAAGCTTAAGGACGATGGGAATGCTCTCTTAGGGTTTCACTCTCTGATATGGTGGCTGAGGATAAAGCCTTAGCATTCCTTATATAGTGCACAAGCCAAATGTTAGGGTTTGCATCTGGGCCCACTACGCCCAGCGTAACCCTAGGTACGCCCAACGTACCTAGGCGAGTCCGCGTCCAAATTAAGCGTATGAGTACGCGCAACGTACTCTCCAGTACGCCCAGGTACTCATTTGCTACAAATTCCACTCAAGGGCTAATCTGGACAACTTGACAAAAGAGAAGGGTTAAAATAACTTTACTTGAATTTCGGGATGTTACAAAAAACATCAATGATGGTCTTTGTGCTTTCAAATTTTTTGACGATTGATCATTATTGCTAACTCCGTTAAGTTTTGTCCGTTAAATGAAGTACATTTTCGTCATTTCACTACCACACGGACTATTTATGATGTTTTCTCTTATTTTTTTTAAAAAGAAAAAATTAAATAGAATTATTATTATTATTATTATAATATATATATATATATATATATATATATATATATATGGTCCCACTGTTTCTCTCCCCCATTCTCGACTGGTATGACAATCCTAAAAGTCGTTCCAATTTCATGTCTCCAACTGAATCGTTTATCTGAAAGTCTTTCGTATCAAAGCGAGTCATCGACTGGAACTATCACGGGAAGGTGTTGGACGTGGAGATTCGATAATCCTAAAAATAGAAGAAAATTGATTTTGACGCCATCGTTGATAAGTTTACTACCAAATTTTTCTGTATTTGAACTAAGTAATTGATTTCGATTTCTGAATATCAATTCCTCTTTTAAGAATTGGTTCTCCTTCTATCGATTTTTTGGATTTGATTGAGGTTAAGAGTGTTAAAATAATCTGAAACTCCCTTGTAATCTATTGCAATTTTGGTAGATTTTCTTTGTGTTTGTTGTAGATTGGTCTTTTTCAAGTTGCTTAGGTTTGGTTGTCATGTTTGGGATTTGTTGAAGAACAGAGGGTGGTATTGGGTTGAGGAAGAGGGTGAACGTTTAATTGTTTGTCCATGGGTTGAGGAAGACAAAAATGGGGTATGGTTGTGTGGGTTTTTTTTTTCTTTCAGAGAGACCTTTTATATATTAAATAATTATGTTTAATTATTATTTTTTTAAAAAAAAAACATCATAAATGGTCAATATGGTAGTGAAATGACGAAAATGTCTTTCAGTTAACGGACAAAACTTAATGGAGTTAGCAATAAGAACTAATCGTCAAAAGTTTTGAAAGCACATAGACCATTTATGAAGTCTTTAAACCACATGGACTAAACTTCAGATTTGAGGAAACCACATGGACCATTTATGATGTTTTTTCTATATTTTAATTTAATTTTGAAAATAATTTATTAGACCATTTTTTTAGTTTTCATCATGATTATTTTTTTAAATATAAGTTAAAAATGTTTTGAAGATAACTTAAGATATTCTCTAATTTTATGTTATTTATAACTAACAATATTTTTAATTAATAAAACTACCTTTGTTATTATAAAAAATAGTTTTGTTAACTTTTTGTTTTTTTTTTTTTTGTTAATTTGAGATTAAGTAAATTATTGAAATCGTCCCTATGGTTTGGTCAAAATTGCACGTTTGGTCCCTAATTTTTTTTTGCACTCGGATCGTCCCTGTGGTTTGGTTTGGTTGCGTTTTTCGTCCCTGTGGTTTGATTTTGTTGCATTTTTCGTCTCTTACATACATAAATTAGGGACCAAACATGCAACTTTTACCAAACCATAGGGATAAAAAAACGCAACAAAATCAAACCACAGAGACGATCCGAGTACAAAAAAAAATTAAGGATCAAACGTGCAATTTTGATCAAACTATAGGGACGATTTCAGTAATTTACTCTTTGAGATTCTAATTCATGCTTTACATTTAACATTATATATAATTTTTTTAACTATTTAGAAAATAGTTTTTGGATAATCTTTTTCGAATTTATTTGACATGTGGTTCATGTCTTGAATTTAACACTATATTTAAGTTGATAAATTAATATATTAGATTAATAATTATAAAATGGTAGCATTTAAAGAAATTATGTTTTTCTGCTAGATTTCGAATTGTATATGTTTCTGTTTGTTAATTCCGTGTTTGAATGCTTTTATCACAACATATGCAATGCAAAATAACAAGCATTATTTTATTAAACATATCATTAATATATGAAGTCAATCCATCATAACCATCTTCAAATTGCAAGACCATCAATGCATAACCATTCTCCAACAAAGATCTTCTCACAGTTCAAATTCGGATTGAAGGTATTGAAATCAGAAGCTGTGAGATGGAAGGCCTCTAGAATACTGAGACATGTGTCTCCGGCTTGTGTCCCGTAGATCTTATTACACACCGATATTGGTTTCTCCGTGGATCCTAATAAACATCCAAAACAAAATATGCATCAATAGACGCAGTTGAAAATCTTTGTTATTAAGAAACGATGATGGAACTTACTGGTGTGAAAGGTGACTTTACTTTCTCCATTAGGAAAAGTAAGCGCAAGCGAAAACAAGAGTAGGATGCAGCTGAAAAGCATGAAGGCTTTGTTGTATGCCATTTTTTTCTTTTTATCTTTAAATGGTTGTTCTAGCAAGGTTTGTTAACTATGAAAGAAGTGTTGAAAGCAAACAAGTATAAATAGAAAAAAATGGAATTAAGATGTCAAATAGACCCAAAGATAAGAAGATAAAAAAACGCAATTGGACGTCCTCATTGTATGCTACATGAAACAAGAAAAATTAGATGTAATTACCACAATAATGATGATATAAATATATAATCCATTTACAATGTATACATTCGAAAAAAAAAGTATAATATCTTATTTGTGGTTTATGAAAACATGACAAGAGCAATAATAATATTTTCCATAATTTTTCCAAAAATAATCACAAATCGAAAAATAATCATAATAGCCTTGATTTTGCGGGCCATCATCTGCTAAAATAGTTTGCGATTTTATTATGATAAAGATTTTCATGGAATCAAAAATTTTTGTAGAAAACCTTAAAAAATTTAGGTAACCTGCAAAATTATTATTATTATTATATTTTTGTCACCCTTGTGATTTAGAGAACCCTTACTAAGTTTGTATTCTGTGTATATATGACAAAACTGAAAAAATAGTTTTTGTGGTATGCAATTTTTTCTTATGCTTAGTCCAAAGCTCGATTTTTTTTTTGTTTCTTGGTTTTTTTGAGCTAGTTTCATTGTGAATTTGGTCGCTCAATAAACTGAAAGGACTATAATACCATTGGGGTGCTTATTTTTCATTTTTCTTTCATGTTTTTAAAAATATAGTAGTTATTTATTTATTTTAATAATTAAAAAAAGGCCCACCTCTCTCTCTCTCACACATACACACACATTGAAGAAAATAAATCTATCTTCATCAAGTTGTAACAATCCAAAAATCATAAAAATTTTAAAATTTTCAAAAACAACCATTATCCATAATTGTTTGCAAAAAAGGAACCATTGATTCAAGAGTCAAGTTATATAAGAGTGTCCCAAAATCAATATCATGAAAATAAAAGATGTGCACGATCAGGCCTTTCTTTTCCTACAATCCTCTAAATTACCTGAAACAGTAAACTAAAACTGCAAGCCAAATCTTAGTAAGTTCCCCCAAAGTACCATCACACAAAATAACAATTAAAGCATGCAAATTTGAGTCTTCAGCTTGATTGGACCGCCTCGTAGGGCCTATAACCTATCTGGACTGCTCTACGGGCTTTCGGCTTGACTAGACCACTTCGCAGGACCTACACCCTATCTGGACCGCCTCGGGTGTGTTGGCCTTCAGCACAAAGCAGGACTGCCTCAACCCAACCATAATATGCCGACATATGTAACAGATATACATAAACATAGAACCAACAAATACAGATATCATGCAGATCTACTAATCAGACATATACTAGCATAGTATTAACCTATAACCAGGATATAAAATCTAGTGAGTCGGCAATGGTGCCTTCGACCCACAAGTACAATGAAGAAAACTCACCTCTTAGTCCGAACAAAATCTGAATAAATCTCTGCTCCGAATACCGGCTCTACCTGTCACATATTATTCAAGTCATTTCCCAACTTAAGTTTAATATTAAAATATTCAAAATACCCTTTGGTCAAAATCGGTCAATCTCTAGTCAAAGCGAAAAGTCAAAAGTCCAGTGGGTTGACTCAGCCGAGTACGCTGGATGTACTCAGCTAGTACGCGGGGGCATACTCGGACGTTGACCAGGGACCGCATAAGTGCGGCGTACCACTTGGTACGCCTATTGTATGCAACTGGATCCTTTCCCAACTTATTAAGTTCTTAATACTTAAGCCTTTATGTCCAAATTACAAATCCATGCACCAAATATTGTTCTTGACCATAAGGTTTCCAACTTTATGGTCTTGCATGGCCATTAAGTGCTAAATACTAAAAACCCTAACCTCTTAACCCATTAAGACAACCAAACTCATGCATGGGGAAGAACTAAGAGCCAAGATCATATTTTTATGCTTCTAGACCTCTCAAACCGTCTGAAATAACAGCTTAAGTGGGCTAGAGTATGCCATACTCATAAAGGTCAAGAGTTGGAACCAAAATGCTTCATGAATAGAGAATTAACAAGATCTAAAAGAATACAATCCAAGTTCAGAACTTTATACCTCCAAATGATGCCAAAAGATGATGTTATTCTGGATCTAAAATGCCCCCCCCCCCCTCCTCCAAGTTGATCTTCTCTTCTTCCTCTATCCCTCAAAATTACTAAAATACACACATAATGCTTGAGAAGGCTCTAAATGGATTAGGGTTTACTTGGGAGACGAAAATGGGTTGGAGGTTGATAAGGGAATGAGCCTTGGGGAGATGATGATGCTTATATAGGGTCCAAACCCGGAAAATTAATGTTTGTGGTTCATGCACGTATGCCCATCATATGTTATGGATACCCAACATACGTGAGCTCAACCCCCAAATTACAAAAATGCCACTATGGGCCATTTTGCAACATTTTTCATACATAAGGGCGAAAATGCAATTACTCTTCAAACTTAGGATTAAATTTGAAAATACGTCATCATCAAAATGATACAATTCTCCCTACTTGAACTAGAATTCGTCATCAAAGTCCGCTGCTGTGAACAACTTCAGGTAATGTTCATGCATCTCAGACTCGGGTTCCCATGTCTATTCGAAACCCTTCCGATGTTGGCACTGAACTTTGACTAAAGACACCACCTTGTTGCACAAGGCCTTCGTCTTCCTGTCCAAAATCGCCATCAGTCTCTCTATATAATTCAGGCAATCATCAACCTGAATATCCTCTAAGGGAACAACCGTTGCATCATCGGCCACACACTTTCGAAGGTGCAAAACATGGAAGGTGTTGTGGATCTGGCTGAGCTCCTCAGGAAAACCCAATATGTATGCTACCATGCCAACCCTGGCGATCACCCGAAATGCCCCAATATACTAGGGCCCCAAATTTCCCCTCTTCTTGAAGCGTATTACACCTTTCCAAGGTGATAACTTCACTAAGACCATGTCCCCAACCTAGAACTCCAACTCAGATTGACGCTTTTCGGTGTAACTCTTCTGCCAACTCTGAGTAGTCTGAAGTGTCTGCCTAATCTACTGAATGAGCTTCGTCTTTTGAAGGACTACATCAGTCCTTCCCATGACTCTATGACCAATCTCTCCCCAACACATTAGGGTGTGACACTTCCTCCCATAGAGGAGCTCAAAAGGCGGCGCATCGATACTGGAGTGGTTGTTGTTGTTGTAAGTAAACTAAGCTAAGGGAAGGTAGGAGTCCCAATTCCCATCAAAATCTAAGACACAAGTTGTCAACATGTCCTCGAGTGTCTGAATAGTCCGCCCACTCTGACCATTCGTATGCGGATGATAAGCAATACTGAGATGCAACCTATTGCCTAGTTCCTTGTGGAACTTCTGCCAGAAATGAGATGTGAACCTAACATTTCGATTAGATAAAATGGAGACTGGAATACCATCTGAGCAATGATCTTGCATACATATAAATCGGCCAATTTCTCGGCGGATGAGCTCTTACGGATAGCTAAGAAGTGGGACCTCTTGGTCAACCGGTCCACTATCACCTAAATCGCATCATGCCCCTTAGCCGTCTAAGGTAGCTTGGTCATAATATCTATACTCCTTGACCACGTCAAGCTACCTATGTTGTTTCATATTCAGATTCGGCTGATCCATGAGATATCTCAAACTCTTGTGGTATGTGTCGATAGTACATCAAACCCCATACAAGTAACGCCGCCAAATCATGAGAGAAAACACCACCGTCCTAACTTCAAATCATAAGTCGGATAACGGGCCTCATGCGACTTCAGCTGCCGAGAAGCATAAGCAATAACTCTCCCACACTGCATAAGCATTGTACCCAAACCTGTGATGCAAGCATCACAAAATACCACAAAAATCCTCAACACCCTCGGGGAGGGTCAACACTGGGGCCTCACTCAATTTTTGTCTTAGAGTCTCGAATGTCACTTGTTGCTCAAGGGCCCATCAGAAATCTACGCCCTTCCTCGACAGGCGAGTGAGGGGTACCACAATCTTGGAGAAGTCCTCAACAAATCTCCGATAATGCCCTGTTAAACCCAAGAAACTCATGATCTCCGAGGGAGGCTTCGAAACCTCGCACTGTATCACGGCCTCAATCTTGGCCAGATCGACCAAAATCCTGTTTTGGTTAACAAGATGTCCCAAGAACTGGAGCTCTCGTAACCAAAACTCACACTTTAAGAACTTGGCATACAATCATTCTCGCCTCAAAACTCCCAGAAGCTCTCAAAGGTTCTCCTCATGCTGCTCCTTGGTCTTGGAATACACCAAGATATCATCAATGAAAACGATAATTGATTGATCGAACATCGGCCCGCATACCCGATTCATCAAATCCATAAATGATGCAGGCGTATTAGTGAGCCCAAATGGTATCACCATGGACTCGTAATGATCATAACGAGTCCGAAACGCGGTCTTCTCCACGTCCTCCTCTCTAACCTTCATATGATGATACCCTGACCTCAGATCAATCTTGGAGAACTAATATACACCTTACAACTAATCGAAGAGATCATCAATCCATGGAAGGGGATAACGATTCTTCACCGTCAACTTTTTCAACTCCCAATAATCAATGCACATCCGATGTGAACCATCATTATTCTTGACAAACAAATTCGATGCTCCCCACGAGGAACTACTTGGTCTAATAAATTGCTTGCCCAACAGCTCCTGAAGTTGGAAGGACAACTCATGCATCTCCAGTGGTGCCAATCGGTACGACACCTTAGCAATTGGGATCGCACCCGGAACGAAATCAATCCTGAACTCAACCTGACTCTCCAGAGGCACACCAAGAAACTCCTCTGGGAACACATCAGCAAACTCTCTAACAACTGGCACATCGGAAACCGAAGCCTGCTTCTCAACTTGAGCTTTAACCACATAAGCAAGATAACCTATACAACTATGTTGAATGTATTTTCGAGCTCTGGCAGCAAAACAAAAGGCTGACCCAATCCTGGTACTCCAAACCTACTCAACTACCTGCTGACCCTCGCAGTCAATCATAGCCCCAAACCTGCTCAGCCAATCCATCCCTACTATCACACATACATCCCCCAAAGGGACAGGAATCAGATTAATTGGGTAGGGCACCCCAAAAATCTCCAATACACAACCCTATTAGAAGCTCGATGCAGATACCTCGTGTTTGTTGGCGATAGAAACCTACAATGGACACTCTAACTCTTCGAGAGTCATCTCGAACACCTTACTAAAAGACTGAGATACAAAGGACCGACTCACACCCGAATCAAATAACACAAGATCAGGCAAGGAATTTATTGTGAAGGTACCTATCATAATCTTAAACATAAGCATACTAAAAAATAACTGACATAATAATAAATGAAAGCATACAAGTAATGACGCCCGACGCTACCCTGGCCTCCTCTACAGTGAGCTGAAAAGCATGACCTCGACCCTTCAAGGGCTCTGCCCTACCCTACCGCCCATCTGTGATCCTCAATGTAGTCAGTGCTAGAGCCTGCATCGGCCTCTCAATAAGCAAGGGACAGTTGGCCTTAGTATGGCCAAACTTCTCACAGTGATAATAGATCTTGGTGCTCGGTATTAGGACCTACTGACGACAATCTTTTGCATAATTCCCCTCCTAGCCACATTTGTGGCATCCAGATGAAGATCGACAAGCACATTCATGAGTCATGGCGCACTTGCCACAAGTGCGGACCCTCTGTCCCCCAGATCTCAAATCAGCGGCCTTGAACAGCTTCACCGCAGGTTGCGTCTACACCGGAGCCTTCCTCTGCTCCCTCACATGGAGCTCCATCTCAATCTTCCATCTTCTTGCAGCCTCCTGAAGCTCCAAAAGTATACCATAACTTTAGGTGGACACGAATAGGCAGATATTTGTCTTGAGCAAGCACAAGTACCGGGTCATCTGAGCTTGCTGAGAAACAGCAAACTCAGGACAGAAAAGAGCCCTCTCAGTAAACATCTTGGTGATCTCGATAATCGACTCAATCCCCTGCTTTAGATTCAGATACTCCTGAGCCAGCCTCTCCATTTCCACGAATGGAACATACCTCATGCGAAACATCTCAGAGAATTGCTTCAATGGCACGACAACCGTCTGCTTAGTAGTGTACGAGCCCGTCACCAATCTCCACCAATCCTTCGCCCCTGACCGGAGAAGGTTCATGGTGTACTTGACCTTTTGGTCAGCAAGGTAGGAGCATGTGAAGAAACACCCCTTTACATTGGACAACCACCTCATCGCAACAATCGTGTCTTGAAATCCATCTAACATAGTGGGCTTCGTATTATCAGAGTCTCGGTACTAGAAAGCTCTCTCCCCAAGAATCCCTGCAGAAGCAACAACTGTGGTAGCTGCAGCAACAATAGCCTCAGAAATTGTAACATAATGATCGTTGAAAAGTTCAATCATGGCAGTCTTGATAGACCCAAACATCTCCGACATAGACCTCCGGATAGCAGCAGCCACCTCAGTGGCGATGATCTCCCTAATTTGATCATCAGTCAAACCTGGCCTATCATGGCCACTCGCTCCAGACCCGGAACCAGATCCTCTCGTAAGCACCATACTGAAAATGAACCAGAATATATCAGAAATGACACAACGCACATATCTATAAACACGATACGAGACTAAACCCTTGGGGTTTCTGACTTCCATGCTACGCGCATGGGTCAGGTGCTTTGATTAGTACGGGACCATACTACCTAGCATACCTACCTGTATTTGTCTCAAGGATCATCACAACCACCCTAAAAAGATACAACAACTAGGATGCGCATACGTCCTATCCTCACTCTCGATAGAGCGGCTAAACACTCCTCATCTGGCTGGCTTCTCACACTTCTACTCATCCATGAAACTACCACCAACCCTACAGCACTCGCGTATGCTAAGCATACATAACACTGGATCCTATAGACTATCGAATACTTGATTCTACCCTAAGCCCTTAATTAGACAAGAACATGAAATAAGGCTAAACCAAATAATGTACAACTATGATGCATACACTAAGAAACTATAGTAATGATGTCAATTCTATCCAAGAAATAACCCTAGGTTATCAGGCATCATATATCAGCCAATTCTATCATGCAATTCCTAAAGATCCATAGCCTACCACTATTATGTTGTTCTATCAGAAACATAATATCAAATAACAGTATGGGTAACTTGGGGTATAATTTATTGTTGCGGCTGATCGTACACATCACATCCTTCCTTGGTTACATTTGAAAACAATTTAGAAAATCATTTTTTAAAAACTTTTGCAGTTCCCTAGTTTCACTCTGGATTCACACGAGTGTTCATCCAATTCTCTCAAACCAAGGCTCTGATACCAACTTGTAACACTCTAAAAATCATAAAAAAAAAATTAATTTTTTAAAAACAACCATTATCCATAGTTTTTTTTACTAAAAAGGAACCATTTATTCAAGAGTACAGTCATATTAGAGTGTACCAAAAATCAATATCATGAAAAAAGCAAGATGTGCACGATCAGGCCGTTGCTTTCCCACGATCCTCTGAAGTATCTTAAATAATAAACTAAAACTTGAAAGCCAAAGCATAGTGAGTTCCCCCAAAGTAACATCACACAACATAACAATCTAAGCATGAAAATATGAGCCTTCAGCCTGATTGGACCGCCCCACAGGGCCTACAGCCTATCCGGACCACCCCGAGTGGCTTGGCCTTCAACACAAAGCAAGACCACCTCAACCCAACCACAATATGTCAAACATATGTAATAGATAAACACAAACACAAAACAAAAAAATATAGATATCATACAGATATACTAATCAAGCTTATACTAGCACAATACTATCCTATAACCAAGATACATAATATAGTGGGCCGACATTGGTGCTTTCGACCCACAAGTACAATGCGGAAAACTCATATCTCAGTCCGAACAAAAGCTGAATAAATCTATGCTCCGAATACCGTCTCTACCCGTCACATATTATTCAAATCAATGCCCAACTTAAGTTTAATATAAAAATACTCAATATACCCTTTGGTTAAAATCGGTTAAACTCTGGTCAAAGCCAAAAGTCAAAAGTCCAGCAGGTTGACTCAGCTGAGTATGTTGGGCGTACTCAGCCAGTACGAGGGGCATACTCGGACGTTGACCAACCACGCCGGCTTGACCGTGTACACGCAACGTACCACTTGGTACGCCTATTCTACGCAGCTAGATCCTTTCCTAACTTATTAAGTTCTTAATACTTAAGCCTTTACGTCCAAATAACAGATCCATGCCCCAAATGTTGTTCTTGACCATAAAGTTTCCAACTTTATGGCTTATATGGCCATTAAGTGCTAAATACTAAAAACCCTAACCTCTTAACTCATTAAGACAATCAAAATCATGCATGGGGAAGAACTAAAACCCAAGATCATATTTTTATGCTTCTAGACCTCTCAAAACGTGTGAAATGACAGCTTAAGTGGGCTAGAGTATGTCGTACTCATAATGATGCCTCTAAATGATGCCAAAAGATGATGTTATTCTAGATCTAAAGAGCCCCTCTCCTCCAAGGTGATCTTCTCTTCTTTCTCTCCTTCAAGATTACCAAAATACACACATATTGCTCAAGAAGGCTCTAAATGGATTAGGGTTTGCTTGGGAGACGAAAATGGGTTGGAAGCTGATGAGGGAATGAGCCTTGGGGAGATAATCATGCTTATAAAGGGTCCAAACCCTTAAAATTAGGGTTTGTGGTTCAGTCACGTATGCCAGCATACGTGAGATCGGCCCCCAAATTACAAAAATGCCACTATGGGCCATTTGCAACATTTTTCATACCCAAGGGCTAAAATGCAATTAATCTTCAAAATTAGGGTTAAAATTGAAAATACATCATCATCGGAATGTTACACAAGTTTTTTAATTTCTTTCACCGAAATCTTCATTCTCACACACTAAACACATACACTGAAGTTGAAGAACATGTCCATGAAAACTGGAGATCTTTATATGGATTCTTGAAAATGTATCGTTCATTTTGAAAACAAAGTAACAAACATCCAAACACCCTCTTTTGAAAATTAACAAAATTAAAATTGGACTACGAAAACAAAATCTGAAATCAAAAACATTATATTATTATTGTGTCTGAATCTGGTCCTTAGTATTTTGCGATTCATAGAGAATTATGAAGTGTCAAACTAGAAACCAAAAGTTTTTGTTAACACCGCCATCAAAAATCAAACATTTGTAATCCCCAATCTACTGAAAAAGAACCCAAATCCCTCCAAGTAATCAAAAAAATTAAAATCCATATCACCATTTTCAAATCAATTGCAGAGAATGACCCTAGTAAGTGCAATAAACAAACAAGAAATAGTGGAGAAAAACATAGTAATTTCTTTATAGCTTTACCTACAACATTGAAAATTTTAGCCCTTTGGATTTCATCAACTTCCTTTAACAAATAAGACTCCAAACATTTCCTCTTCAACTCCTCCATGCACTTCCCTAATAACTTCCCATCTTTTTTCTCCATTTTCCAGTAATTTCTCCATATACGATTCTATGTTTGTCTTGGAATGAACGACCCAGATTAATCCCAAAGAACCGAGGAGCAAACATAGACAATGGATCCATGATTTGTTTTAGGATCTAGATGAAGACAAAGATGAGCTACTGAAGAGAAGCATTAATGAAATGTAGTGAAACAGGAAGATGAAACAGTAGATGTGAGTGATTTCCTTTGTAACAGCATTGACATGGGTTTCTTTGATTTAGGATCGATTCTTTTTCTTGTATCCATTTAACAAATGGTTTTCTTGAAAATGGTATAGCTAAAATTTGTTTGTTTATCATAGGTATCAGGAAATCGACACCAAAACGCTTTTGAGTGTTCTTAAACCGATCAAAGTTGCCTGAAACTCAGTGGAAATTAATTTTTTTGGTAAAGAATGGTAGCAATAGATGAGAGAGCGGCCGAGAACTCAATTTGGATTTTTGGTTAAAATAATAATATATAAAATAGGAGAGGGAGAGAGAGAGAGAGAGAGAGACAGAGAGAGAGAGAGAGAGTGGGAGTGAGTGAGTGAGTGAAACGTCCCAAAAATAAGACCCAAAAATTTTCATTTTTAATTTAATATAATCAGTATTTTAAAACATCATCAATACAATCTAGATAAAATAAGTGTGTCAAACATCATCTCATATTAGAGTAAATCACAAATACACAATGAAGTGGTGTGTGCTCTACAATCATCCCGAGCCCTTTCCCTTGGAACTAGAAGTACCTGAAACATAAACTGAAAACTGTAAGCACAAAGCTTAGTGAGTTCCCCAAAATACCACATGCCATACATATACATAACACATAACAAGCCCCGCCCAACGAGTATAACGAGCCCTGCCCTAACTCGTATAATGGCTCCCGCACAAAGAGTATTACGGGCCCCGTCCTAAATCATATAATGGGTCCCGCTCACATACAGTTCATATAAGCATAAC
This sequence comes from Lactuca serriola, assembly GCF_051521515.1. NCBI lineage: Eukaryota > Viridiplantae > Streptophyta > Magnoliopsida > Asterales > Asteraceae > Lactuca > Lactuca serriola. Next base: position 113,982,438 of record NC_136411.1, read on the forward strand.
TGTTAATAGCATACAAAATAACCATCGTTCCTGCCCAGTAAGCATACAAGCACATACATATACCAGTTTCACACAAACAACGAGTATTCTATCATAACAGATCATGGGTCGGCATTGGTGACTTCGACCCGTTAAGCAAAGTGAGGAAACTCACCCCGCACTGCTGAATCACACTGATAATCCCTGGTTGCTGATCCAAGAAAGCCCTGCGCTATCAATATCTAATAACACCCAATTAACAATTGGAGTCAAATCTATAACTATCAATCCATACATAGGGTAGAAAGACCATTTTACCCCTTACCTATTTTGGTCCAAGACTAAGTCCCAAACCTACAATCTAAAAGGCCCAAAACCAATTAATCATCCTAGGCCCATACATTGCCCAATTTTCCAAATTGGGCCTAAACCCTTACATGGGCGTTACCCCAAGTCCCACCAAGTTTTCTTAGCCCAAAACACTTTCACTCAGATGGCCCAACAAAACCCCGAGCATCAAGGCCTAAAAGAATGGCCCAAACTTGAAGCCCAAAATATGAAGCCCATCAGACTGAGTACACGGGGCGTACTCATCACGTACGTGCAGGGTACTCGCTTGAGGGCTTGTACGCTAAGCGTGTCTGCTTGTACGCCCAACGTACTCATCCATTCAGCCAAAACTCAATTTTAACCCATAATCCATTAAGACATTGCTTCCAAAATGTAGATCTGACTTCCCTAAGCTAGATTATCACGTAAAGTTGCTAAGTTTACGTTCATGCATGGCTAGATGAAGCTCTTAAGCTTAAGAAGGACTTAATAGATGACTTAATGCAAGCATGAGACCCAATAACCCATAAAGTTGGCATCTTTATGTCTTAGGGACTCTTAATAAGCTAAGATCTAAAAGAATAAGTCCTTCAAACGACTTAACTCATCCACTGGCCCAAAAAAGAACCAAAATCATAAAAAAAAGCCATAAAGAGATCTAAGCATTTACAAGCCAAGGTATAAACTTGATACCTCCAAAGTCTTGCAAAAAGGGTGATGATTCTGGATTAATAGACTCCTCACCAAGCAAAGCACCTTCAATCTTCTGCACTTCCTTCACAAAGGGCAAAATAACCACTAAAATTTTCTCAAGAGCTCAAGAATACCACAAAAAAGGCTTAAGGGTCGATTTAGGGTTTTAGGAGGTTTGGGGGTTGGTAACGAGGCCAACCCTAGGGACTTAAGGTCCTTAAATAGGGTATAACACCCTAAAATTAGGGTTTCATAATCAGTGAGTATGCTAAGAATAACACTCGTACGCCTAGCGTACAAGGCCTGTTAATTTCGTCTGCCCACTCACTTAGTACGCTAAGCGTACCATGTGGTACGTCCCGCGTACTACTCCAAGGGTTAAAATGCAATATTTACAAAATAAAAGCGCAATAAAGAATATACCATAAATCCAAGTGTTATAGAGAGAGACATAGAGAACGAGAGATGAGATGGGCCCCCTCATTTTTTTAATTTTTAAAATGAATAAATAATTATTAAACTTAAAAAAATGAGTTTGAAAATAGAAAATAAATACTTAAGGGTATGACAAAATTGCAAAATGGTACATGTGGTTTCTCATTTTATGTGGCTAAGGTCCAAACCATTGAAAAGTTGCAGATTTTGTCATATTCAACAAGTTTTGTTATGGTTTTGATCCCTCTTCCATTAACTTTAACAGTTTGACTGTGAACCTTTTTAAAATAATTGTTTTACCGTCAAGGACTATTTCTAGCACGAAACTACATGGACTATTTCTACATATCTTCTTAATTTTCTTGAATTATTATATATTAATAAATATTATTTTTAATATATAATATTTAGATTTTAATAAATATTATTTTATAAGATTATGAATTTCTTTTAATTAAACTTTTTTAATATATTTGTTAGTCGATTTTTTGATTAGATTATTATATATAAAATATATTATTTTTCATGTATAATATTTATATGCTAATAAATAATATTTTTTTTGGATTATTAATTTATTTTAGATAATTTTTTATTAGATTATTATCTATTAAAAAATATTATTTTAATATATAGTATTCATATCATAATAAATATTACATTATTGGATTGTTAATTTCTTTTCTTAAGTTTTTTTAATTCCTTTTTTGGAATAATTCTTTTTTATTCGAATATTACTTTTTATTTATTATTTTATGAATATAATAAATACTATTTTTTTGGATTATTAGTTTATTTTTAATGCTTACTATTAATTCATTTAATTTTATTAGTTCACCACAAAGTCGTCAGAATAAGCAAAAATGTTGTCTCTCATCATCGAAAATCATCAAGATCACCACAAAATATCTTCATCGGAGGTCGGACAAAAATTCAATAGCTTTTCCAACCAATGATGATGGTTATCACCTGCGATAACACCATAACCATCACCTGATCACCACAACCACTTTTATTGTTTATAGGAGTTTGTTGCTCATTGTGTGGGATATGGAGAATTCCAACAAATTGTGAAGAGGTTGTCGCAGGTGGCAACCAGTGATGTTTGGTGGAAAAGTTAGTAGGCCTAACATTAGACCTCTGATAAATGTGTTTGGCGGTGATCCCAACGGTTTTTGTTGATGGAGGCAGCGCTTTTGCGTATTCCGACAACTTCGTGGTGGAACTAATAAAGTTAAAAAGAATTAATATTATACAATAAAAATAAGTTAATAATATAATAAATAATATTTATTATATAAAGAAAATAATAAATTAAAAGGTAATATTCCAATAAAAAAGAATTAATCCAGAAATATGAATTAAAAAATTAACTAAAAAATTAATATGTGATAATGTAGTGTTTATTAGGATATAAATATTATAAATTAAAAAATATTTATTAATATACAATAATCCAACAAAGAAGAATTACTCCAATAAACAAAATTAACAAAAATAAACTAATAATCCAATGTAATAAATTTATTAATATATAATAATCCAATTAAAATATCCAATCACAAAGAACTTAAAAAAATTAATTAAATAAAATTAATAATCTAATAAATAATATTTATTAATATATAAATAGTATATATTAAAAATAAAATTTATTAATATATAATAATTCAAAAAAAATAAAAAGAAGATTTATAGAAATGGTCATTGAGTGTAAAAGTCAATTTAAAAAAGTTAACATGCAGACTGTTAAATTTAACAGAAGAGTGTCCAAAACCAAAACAAAATTTGTTGAAAATGACCAAATCTACAACTTTTCAATGGTTTGGCCTTAGCCACATAAAATGAGAAACCACATGGTTTATTTTTCAATTTTGTCTCAGGATATTAAAGTCATTTCAGTTTATTGAGGGACCAAATCTGCAATAAAACTAGCTTAAAATAACTATGAAGCCAAAAAATTGAGGTTTTGAGTAAACCTCAGAAAAAATGCTTATTACGCAGACCATTTTTGCAATTATATATATATATATATATATATATATATATATATATATATATATATATATATATATATATATATATATATATATATATATATATATATATATATTCACCGAATAAACTACTTTGGAGTTAAAAAGTATGACTTTCCAACATCCAAATTGAGAGTGTAATATATCGATAGATAACCTTTGTTACAAAGAACACAAAAAAATCAATTCAAACAAAATTTGTATTTGAAATTTATAAAGGATTAAAGTTGGGTTTTTTTCATTATATTTGTCACTGAGTAGCCTACTTTACAGCTAAACTAGTAAAAAAATTCTATATCCAAATTTATAATATAACATATCCATGGAAAACCTTTGTTACAAAGAATATAATGAACAAAAATTCAACTTAAACGAAGTTCATATGAAATAGTTACTAAGATTCGAATTGGGAAAAAAAGATTTTTTTATAGCACCTGTGAAAATGATGGTTGCTTTTAAAATTTTTTGCTATTTTATGGAAGAACCTTGAAAAAATGGCCATTATGATTATTTTCTCTTTCAGAATTTATAGTCATCATTATTGTTAAATAAAATACATTTTCAAATGAAATAAAAGGATATATGCAGAAAACACAACCAATTTCACATGTATATATAAAAACAATTATTTTATTTTTTTATGTTTAGAAAAAACCTTATATTATTACTTATGTGCCAAATAAAACCAAATTGTAAGTTTTTAGGAGAAATGACCAGTTAAAAAATATGATATCACATACACATCCATTATATTTCCATAATTGTATGTGAAAATATGTCAAACTTTACATCTATTACGATTACTTTTGCTCATGTGTTATTTGTTTGGATACATGCAATTGATTTTTCCTCTTTAACTAATCATTTTTACCCCAATTACCCTAAGTTACAACACTGTTATTTGTTATGATATGATAGAAGTGCATAGTAGTGATAGTCTAACGATCTTCAGGAATTGCATGATAGAATTGCCTAATGTATGATGCCTGATGGCCCTGAAGGACTTATTATATGCTAGATGAAGTTGACATCATTATTGTGGTCGCTTAGTGTGTGCATCATAGTTGTACATAAAAAAGATTCTATAGCCAGAGAATGTTGGATTTAGCTTTATTTCCTGTTCTTTTCTGATTACGGGCTTAAGGTAGTCAAGTATTCGACTGTCTATGGGATCCAATGTTATGTATGATTAGCATGCACAAGTGGTTGTAGGGTTAGTGGAAGTTTCATGAGTGGGTGCAGTTCATAGCAGGATAGCATGAGGAATAATTAGCCACTCTTGAGAGAGTGTGGACAGGATGAAAGTGTATCCTATATTCTTGGATTTAGAGGTCGGTAATTTTGTATGAGGATCTTCCTGATTTAAGTGTTTCTTAGTGCCATTCGACTCCACTGCTCGAATGTCGCTTGCTTTGTGCTTTGTTGGACTCATATTCGTGTGAGTTAACTATCAAATGAATACGTTAAATTACATTCTATGAAGATTAAATAATCTTAGAGTGAAGGATTTTGTCCTATTGCGCAGCTCTCGTTTGAGTCTAACCATAGTAGGGTTGAGTCTTTTAGTCGAAATATTATTTAATTTTTGTTGTATGTAATTGTATGCATGAAGTGGTTAGTTGACATTAATAGGGGTTCTTCAGCAGCCGATGGTAGGGGTGGGGAATCCTAGGAAGGCCTAGGAAGTGTTTCAGTGTGGTTGTTATGTTGTTGAACAGGTATTGGGAGTATTATTATGAGTAGATGACTTAGAAAACTCGGGATGATTCTTGAGGAAAGTATGTATAGGTGTGGAAGGTTGTATTGGGCCCGTACTACTGGAAGGACAATATCCATACTCGAATCGAGAAAATATTTTGGGGATTCTAAGGAGTTGGGCGAGGAAGATAGCATGGTTTGATACCATGATTTGTGGCAGTGGTTCCATATCTTTCAATCTTTGGGTTATGGTTGTTCAGGCATGAGGATGGGTCTGGTAATTGTTTTGAGCCTTAGGGGCGATGTTATTTGGGTTTGATTGGTGCATACATAGGTGAGTTTGTTGGTTTTAAGGTCTCTAAGGGCTTGCTCAAGGTCGTGCATTTGAGTCACGGGACTCAAGGAAACGATTGTTATGATCGGCTTGAGGATTGCAGTTAGAAGCTGAGTGGTTGAAAGATGGATTAGAATGACACTATCTATGGTGAGGATTATGTCCTGATAGTTTTCCAAGAAGGAGTTAGTAGGCTTATGACTTTCATAGTTAGTATGTAAACCCAACATGGGGGCTAGTTGGCTGCGATGTTTTGCGACAATAAGACAGTGTGGGAGTATGTAGGAGGATTGATGTGATATGGATTTGTACTGATGCGATCAAGGTCTGTTTTCCTTAGATATAGGTAATTCAGTTACCGGATTGATGGTTGGGATTGCAGGCAAGGAGTGTATGTTTTGGATAGTAACTCGGTGTTTTGCTTATGCAATTGTATGAAATCCTAAATGATAAAGGTGGTTATGATTGGAAAGTTTTCAGAGGTCTTCATCTGAAATTCATAATCTCTTAGGGTTTGCTTGGTCCTTATCTAGAAGATGATCTCGCGTGTGTTATACCTTCCAAGAGTCAGGGATGGTTTTGATGGGTTAAGAGAATAACAAACAATCCCTATGTATGCATCTAACCCTAATATTCTTGGATCTATGTTTTCTCTAATTAAACATACAACTATTGAACATAAAAAGGAAAACCCTATGAGGTATATTCTATTTTTGAAATTCATAAAACTAGGGTTAGAATACATACCTTAATTGTTATATTGTAATACAATGAATTCCTTGAAGATCTTGAACTTTGAGAGCAAGTGTCACGAATGTCACACCTTTAGTAGATCACACCCAAAAATTAGCAAGAGGATGAAAGAGGAGAGAGGAGGAGGGAGCTTGAAATTTCAGCTATTCCACTAAGGAATCAAGTGGCCAAAATTGTGAATGGGTGAAGCCCTTTATATAGTGAGGTAGCTTAGTGTCAAAGCAAGGGTTTTAGGATGAAACTCTAATTCCCTTAGCTTAAGGACTAAGGAGCCCAAGAACTCCCATCCAAGAGGCCTTGGACGAAAATTCCAGGGCCTTCTTGGAACTTTTCGTCAAACCCTTCTAGGGAGGTTCTAGAGCCCAATTCCTCAACTATCAATAAATTGCCAAACAACCCCTGTACTTTTAATTAATCCCAAAATTAATTTCAATTAATTTCTAATTAACTATTAATTAAATAATATGATTCCTAATTAATATATTATTTTCATAATACATTAATAAATCATTTATTTCAATCTAATATTCAAATAATAAATTCAACCTCTCTCCAAAAGTCATCTTATCTAGTTGCTAGTTATGAGGGCAATCCAAAAGGACTGTGCTACTATCAACTCAAGAATATACAAATTGTAGTCATGGGCATAGACACCTAATCCAAAAAGTTTTTACTTGGTTGAGCCAGTTTAAGATATGGTTTGGTTGCAACACCAGTGGGTGGTAGTTCAAACCCTAAGTAGGGGAGAACTAGGTATTCTGCTTGAAGGATCATCGATCTGTTCGAGTATGTGGTGTTGGAAGAATGGTTCATAGGGATCTGCGGTGTGGGTATGTAGAATTTTGGTTCAAGATTTGGTCAAGTTAGGGGTGTAGAGTAAGTGGCTATTAGATGTATGTGTTCATGAGATATACGAGTTGTCTCTCAGCAGAAAGTACTTGGTCAAGAAGCTCGTTGTAGCCATTGGTTCCTTTTGGGATGCCAATGAATAGATAAGGAGCCGCTAGGATCACTCAGTTGAGTATCGGTTGTTGAGGAATTTTTCAAGTCGTTGTATGGATTACTATTTATAGTTTAGCTTGGGCAGTTATCGATCGGGAAATCAGTTTCAGAGTTGGGTACGTTTAGCTGCGTGTGGGTTTTGGTTCATTGGATTTAGTCTCAATGCATCCTCGATCATTGGTCGTTTTGTTCATCATCAACCGAAGGCTCTTTGAAATTTTAGTGTTGTGTTAGTTTAAGTTCAATGGATGTGTCCACCTATCGTCAAGTTTCATATGTTTTATATTTTCTTTGGTTTTTAGTTGTAACGCCCGTGTTTCTGGGCTTGCCATTTTTAGCAATGTAATAGTCTAGGTTAACCTTTGTAACCCCAATTTGAAATAATAAAAATGTATTATTTGTGAATTATGTGAATTATGTAATTTATGTGTGTGTTCTTAATTATTATAATTTAATGAATTAAGAATAAAATAAGCGTCAAAATTAAAGTATTATATATGCCTGATATCTTTGCATAAAGTTGTAGTGGTTGAAACAAGGATTCCGGAGATATAATGAATGCCAAAATCCGAGTTATAACGAAGAAGTTATGACCTGTCGAAGTTTCGCGACAGAACCGGCACGACGTCGAGTGACGTAAAATATGAATGTAAGATAGAGCAATATTTAGCCTTAGAGATCTAAACAAAAGTCGTAGATTTTGTTAAACCGAGAGCGTGCATAAAAGGAATGCCCAAATCTGACTTCGTATGAGGAAGTTATGATTTTTCTAAGTTTCGACTAAGCAGTATGCAGCCCGAATACTCGATTTGAGATCGAGCGGTTTTTAGCCGAAACAATCTAAATGAGAATCGAAGATCTCATTGTTAGTAGCAAAACGATGAAAAGCTAGGCGAGAACGGACATCAGACGAAGAAGTTATGAATTTATAACGAAGTTTTTCTGTCCCGGCCTTCTAAAAATAAATAATAAAAATAAAGTCAAAATTAGCCGACGGAGTCTAAATGAAAGTTGTAGAGTATGGTCTGACCTTCGCGTGGATATAAAGAACGTCAAACACGGAGCTCGTATGCGAAAGTTACGCAATTTAGAAGTTCGACGAGTCAATTACGCCCAGCGTAATTTGAGTACGCCCCGCGTACTCAGACGGATGCAAGTTGTCTGACCAATACTCGAGTGCCACCAGTCGACGCACGCAGTGACGTCAAAGTACGCCCCGCGTAATTTGAGATTACGCCCCGCGTAATCCCAGACCCTCAGCCTATAAATAGAACTCGAAATCAGCCATTTTCTCTTGTTCAAACTCTTTTTTCTCTCTAGTTTTTGCCTCGTTTTGCGTGCCATTTGTACCCCGAAGCCCCGGTATTATTCCCAAGCCCCGAAGCAAGATCCGAAGCCCCGAGGATCCCGAAGAGCGTTATTCCCGAGCCGAAGCCCTGCCCGCGAGGATCCCAGTTTTTGTGAAGATCTTTCAGATCTACGGAGAGACACTACTTCTGCAAGCCGTAGTGTTGTCCGATCGTCTTCCGATCAGGTGAGTGTATAGTCCCTTTTCAATATGCGATATTATACAAATAATTTTTAAACGTATTTAAGAATACGGGATGTGAGTGTGTAGTTATTTTCATTCCAACGCAATATTACAAAGTATTTAATATAAAATACGTGCAACGTGTAAATATTTTGTGGTTATTTGTGTGAATGTATATTCACTCTCTTCTATCTCATAGATCTGATATATTCTCTATGAAATACATGTTATGTGTGTATGCCTCATCTGTTATGTGGAATATGTATTGATTAAAGCATGCTATACAGGCTTTTAAACAATGTATAAAAATGTATATTTTTATCTACTAATATGTTGGGTAGAACATGGGTAGATAATTGGTGTGAAAGAAACAGATGAGAGGCCTCGGTGTTATTGGTGTTATTCTAGTCATTCAGCAGAGTATGGATGACGACCACGGACTATTCTAGACTGTCCTGTGGAACACTAGCAGGCTCATTACCTGTAGGTGTTGTGAACGACGTGTTCACCGGTGTATACTATCCCCCACATGGTTGCCTTCAGGACACTTATTGTTGAGAAAGCCCCTCTGCAGTAATGTCCGTCCCGATGAAAATCCTGAAATAAGTTCCTTATAATAGACGTTATTTTTAGGAACGTAAGGTAAGGATAACGGGAATGGGTAATCGGGTTTATTGTTGATTGTTGTAATTAAATATAATTATTGTGGGTTTGAAAATCCTATATGCTCACCAGGCTCCTAAGCCTGACCCACTCAGTTTATTTGTATTACAGGAAGTGGTGCAAGAGCTTAAGATGGGCGAATCATCAAGTTGTTTTTGTTTACAAGTCTGTATATGTATATATTTGTTGAACGACTTGTAATGTTATCGTTTATGCTTTATGATTTGTATCAGAACATGACATCCCGACTTTTGATTATGAAATGAAATCATATTTCTATATGAAATGTTTTGATAAATATCTATTTTATCATGTTTTGTTTTTGGGAACAAATTCCGCATCTCTTTTAAAATTAAAAGGATTTACTCTGAAAATGTTTTAAAAAGCATAAATGAAATCGGTCTTTTCTGGCCGAGATTTTGGGGATGTCACAGTTTTAGTTATGTTTACCCTCCATTGTGGTGTGGAATTTTGGTTCATAGCAGGCTCAAGTTTGGCAGTTGTCCTTAGTTATTGGAGGTTCGGATGTTGGGGAAGCGTTGTTCGGTTTCCCAGGTGTGACTTTGATCTACATAGAATCTAGTTTTTGGCATGCTGTGTCGGTAGGATTCATAGTGGGATTGATCCAACTAAAGTTTTGGCAGCATTTCTAGATCACCTTGGAAGTCTTCATGAGCTAGTTACGTATTAATGGGGTCAGTTCAGTCATAATCGAGGTATGGGATCTTGTTATAATCGTTCATAAGAATTTTTTCTGTTAATGATTAAGGTTCGTCATCTGGTTAGAGCTTCTAGTACTTCAACTTCGGGTAAGATTATGGGTTCACTAATGTTGTGTATTATGGTAAGTTCATTGGATATCGACGTTAGAGGAGTGTGTGGGCTGGAAAAGATAGCAATGGAGTACTTGGGTCGAATTATATGCATGGTACTTATTTTGGTTATAGCCTTTGAATTGGAAAAAGAGTGGGACCATCTATCCCATTTTCGGGTCGCATGCGACCATGTTTTGTTGGATTTTGTGTTGGTAGCAACCCGCACTAAAAATGGAATTGTGCGTGATTAAAGAGTATGAAATTGTTATGTTCAGTTAGCGTTAAGAGGGATGTTGATTTGGGTTCCTGTAAGGCGGTAGAACGAGGTCGAGTATCTTTAGGCCCCTGGTTTTGGTTTGGATCATATGGTCAGGAAAATTTATTTAGAATGGTATATTGTTTGTGCATCGGAAGTCGCTTGATGAATTGTTGTTATGGTGGACCCCATCTTCTTATGGGTTGTCTATTAGGAGTTTGGCTCCCAATGTGTGGATTTGGTTCTGAAATCCCAAGTGATTTGTTAACGGAGGTACACCTAAGCTGATGAGGGATTTCGATGCAATGTGTGAATTCTTGGATTGACCATCCTTATGTTGGGTTATGAGAATTCTAACACTCCTAAGTGTACATGCAACCCTAAATACCTTGGATCTATGTTTTCTTTATTATACATGAAAATATGAATATTCCAAGGTATTACCCTAACTAGCATACAATCTTTTGATACTTGGGTAATAAAATGGATATAATACATAGCTTAATTATGTAACTAGTCTTCATGAAGCTTGAGTGCCTAGTGCCCCAAGTGTGACACCTCAAATGGTTCACACAACACCATGAACACTTGGAATAACCTTGAGAATAAGGATACTTTGGTTCTCTCTAGTGAAATCAGCCTTGCCCTTTTGTGTACACACACTAGTGCCCATTTTACCAACCAATGACATCTTTATATAGTGTGAAGACTAGGGTTAAACCCATGACCTTTCATTTCATATGATCCATGGGTTAAACACTCCATGGACTATCCATGAAAGCTTAGCCCAACCTAAATGAACTTGGCCCATCACACACATATATCTAAGAGTCCATATTTAATTAGTTCCTTTTGATCACTTAATTAATTACAAATTAATTCTTGATCAATACTAATTAAATAATATGATTATATATTAATATATTAGAACTTATAATATATTAATATAAATCACTAGCATCCTTTTTCCTCATCTTGTCAATCCAAATGTCCCGATGCCATGCAACCCAAACGGACCATGTCGGGTTGGGTCGAGTCTTACTAGTTATAGTTATGGACTTAGATTTTAATCCAACAGTCTCCCACTTGGATAAGTCTAAAACTATTATTGCAAGTATGACTTCATAACCCGAGTAGCAATCGTAGCTCTCAAAAGCTTCTGTCGAACTCTGACCTTGTCGATGATCTCTGACCTTTGTCAATGACTTGTCCATTAGATAAGGGATCATATATTCCTCCATTCTAGATATCATATGAACTAAGACATGGATTATAAATCATTCTCTCTGTCCATTTTTTGTTTCCCGATTTCCAATTGATGATGCCTGACTGATTGAACAGATCAAATCAGTCCTGGCTTGGCCAAGCACTCACATGTATCATCATTAAATCATCGAGGGGCCCACAGATATCACTTTTCACCCGAAGGTAAAAGTAATGGATAAACTTCAACTCATATGGCTTGTTCTACTACTTGTTGAATTATACACAAAGGCACGTTTTATAACATCGAGTTACCAATGCGTTTTCATGCAATCAATGTACAACCAATTCATAGTAACAACTCATATCTCTAGGTCTGAAGAATATAAGATACTATCGTCTCATGATCACTTGTGATAAAATCCATGAAGTGATTCCAATGAGCGTGGGTTGAATCTAATACTCAGAACTTATGAGCACTCATGAGTGTTGTAGCACCACTTTGTCCAACAACTTAGAGCTCTACAAGCCAACCCATGACATTCTTGATTCATATCTACTTCCAACATATGACCGACTGTGGATGGTTTGAATAACTTAGTCAATCAGGAAGAAAGACCTAGTTATTCTGGAAGTCAAAACATGCAAAGTGAAACACAAGAATAACCGAATCCAATATGGTCTCAAAACTTATGAATATAAATAAAACATCTTTTATTTATCACCATATTGATTACACATTATTCATTGCATACTGTTTCAAACTATCAACTTTATACTTGAATTAAAACAATAGTTGTCCCATGCTCCAAGCATGTACACTATGTTTTCCAAACAATAGTCATTCCATACACCAAGTATGCACACTATGTTTGTCTAAACATTAGTTATGCCATACTCCAAGTATGCATACTAAGTTTGTCTATGATCTTTACTTTGTGAAATAGATTGATTGCACATAACTTCAATGATTCTCATTTCACAATCCCTAATCCTTACCGCAAATGCAGGAATTCCAAATTCATGTCATTTACCTAAATCTGTTAGATTCTAAACTTATATGCATTGATCCTCTTGTAATGATTATGCACAAAGTCACAAAGACTTGACAACAAACATTACGGAGCATTCTAAAGGATATCAACTCCTTGGAAACATCCTTATTCCATTAAGTTTCCTAATATTACATAGATTAATTGAACAACTTCCACCTTCCCATATTCCCATTTTGACTATCACTTCTGAAAAAGAGTTGCCTCTTTTCAGAATATGTCAATATGGTCCTTCCAAAATTAACACTATACTTCCAACTGTCCCTGAGCAACCAATCTTTGGTAAACCTTAGATTGTCCTCAACAATTGCTTAATCCTTTTAGTCATATCCAATTCTAGACCTTTTCCCTTCTTAATGCCCCAGGAATTTGGAAAAATTTAGAAAGGATGAATATTATAGCACATGCAATCGATCCTATATCCGAAGCATATGGGACACGATTCATGATGTCTCACATAAAGACGTGATACTAGACCAGTCCTTTGCTATAATATTTCCATTTCAATTTGCCAATTTCTCATAATTCAGATTATGAAAAGGGATGTCGTAATTATAATGGAATTTTAGAACGCAAATAATAGACCCATATATAGAATTTCCTTATGTTGAGCCATTCCAACATGAAATTCATATATATATATATATATATATATATATATATATATATATATATATATATATATCCTTGACTAAATACGATTAAAACCTCAATCTAAGCTTTTAGATTTGAGATGAAGGATAATTTCCTCTCCCTTAATTATAGCAAAACAAGTTTTTCAACCCCTACAGCCTCACGAATTGAAACTTTTGTTTTCTATAATTAACATTGCTAACTTGCAATACTTATCATAATTATCATGCTCCCACTAACATGATGATTATTAGCATAACACTTATGCTCCCACTAGCTTTGACATGTACCCAGAAATCAGCTGAACTTCTAGAAAAACAATACTTTATTGACTTTCTTACCAAAGTGTTCAGATTTTTGATACTAGATTGCTTTGATAAAACTTTATCAATATCATACATCTTATCTTAGATAGCTCACAGGTGTGTCTAAACAATTTTAAGAACTATGAAAAGGGATCTCGTAATCATAGTCTCGATTGTTTAGACCTTTGCCACTTCTCACAAGTCCATGTTAGTGTGCCGGTTAACCACACACGCTCCACTAACGACTTTGAGAATGCAAATATCACAATTCCTATCTAGCTAAAATCTACTTAGTGAAAGTGTTTCCTCACCATCATTTTCATGAATCGGAGAGAAACCTTATGACACTTAGATTTAATGGTGTATGTGTTCTTATCCATGTGGATTTGTCAAAACCATAATCACAAGAGAAGGATAATGACAAATCCAAACTCATATGGACTGAACTCAATCTGAATTTCTTGCCATCTGGCAGCTCAAGGGCCTGCCATTGCTTCCAAGTTGTTATTCAACCAATTGAGAACTCTAAGAACTCATATACAAAGCCAACTTTAACTGGAATGGGCACAGACATAGAAATATGTCAACACGATAGGTTATAAACCTCACGTCGTGTGCTATCGATAAACTTACAGTTTTTTATTCTTGATTATCCTTTTAAGATCTTTAAGACTCCCACTATCCTCTTGACACATAAGACTCACTTGCCAAATATTCAAGAGATAGTTTGGATTCTTTATCAAGACAAACACTTTACACAACTGGCCTTAGTTGGTCTTTGTTTTATCCAAAACATCACAACTTACTAATTTCAAATGTAAAAGAGTAGAAAACTTTTACTCTTACTTTTGACAAGTGTTTTCAACATTCTTTAAGACATGTCACTCAAGTTACAATCTTAGAGTATAACTCTAAGAATTGTTTTTTGGAACGAAGTATGAATCATCTTCTTGATTTAACCACTTCAACAATTCATAACTCCTCTTCTTAATTATCAGAATGCACTTAGAGGATGAGTTGTGATAAGGTCTCAAAATCATTAAGATGGTCTTAAAACATGATACTAAAGTACTCTCCCATATTTTCAGATTTGAGAAACTTTTATCTTTCTGCCTAAGTTGATTCTTCTTATTTGCTCTGCCATACATTGGAACCTTTTCCAATGTCTCAGAATTACAGTTAAGCTTGTAAGTATAACCATATTTACTGAGCTATAGTAAATTATGACGAATAGTCTTATCGATCTTTTGTGGTGGACTTAACCAGTGCACAAGAATGTGTACTCGATCCCTTAGTCCTTTACTTGACTCACATATCCATGTGAACAAGTAGTTAGTCTTAATTTTCCAATGCTTGAAAGTTCTCATTCATCATGCTATACAACTTGCATGATTCCAAGTTTCTATCCAACTAAAACTTGGGTGATGAGAATTTTTCCTTATTTAGTAAATTTAGACACTACCACAAACGAAAGAATCAAATTCATATTTCCACACTCTCTATTAATGGAATCTTATAAGCAACAAAAATTTTCACAAATGCCGTTGTAAGGATATTTTAAAATAAATAAAATCAAAATTTTTCCTTTTATTTTAAAAACTTTGCGGAAAAACTATCCTTACAGTGCAAAAGCACATGAAAACTTTGTTATTATCTAGACAAAATTGCAAAAATGATCCCTGTGGTATGCATCTTTTGGGGTTTTAGTCCAAATCTCGACTTTTTTGGGTTGGTGGTCCTTTTGAGCAACTTTGCTTGCAGTTTTAATCCCTGTCCAAACTAAAAAGACTATTATACCCTTAATGAATTTATTTTTCATTTTTCTTTCACTTTTTAATAATAATATTATTATTAAATATAAAAGTGGGCCTCTCTCTCTCTCTATTTCTCTCCTGTGACCCCACCTCTTTCCCCCATTTTCCCCAACTCTTACCCAGTTCTTGAATTCTTGTTCATGATATTTCCCTTCCCTTACCTAATGAACCTCGATAATCATTCCATTGTCAGGAAATTGACTATCTCCTCCATTAAAACCCTTAGACAAAACTACCGCAATAAAACACACCTAAAATATCAAGATCTAGGGTTTGGTTATCGACAGGGGGAAGAAAAAGGGACGACAACGATGTTGTTAGGTTTACTAGCAAGTGATGGTGATGCTCGTTGTTGACGGATGTCAGCAGTGTTCAAATTTTCATTTTTGGAAATCAATTCACATGGAAATCGATTCACAGGTTTGCACTTTAACAGACACCAATACACACACGAACATTCAATGTTCTAGGTTTGCTCTTCAAGAACAACAGATGAAATTGATTGAGAAGTTGAAGACATATCAGGGGAAAAAACGATTTCGAATCTATCAACATTTAACCACATCGATCTCTCAAAATCCAATCTCGGTAAGCCCTAATGCAATATGAAATCAATTTTGAATATGAAATTGATTTTACGTGTGAAATCAAACATTGGATATCCTTTCTTTATCTTAGTTGGATCGATTAATAAGTGTCTGTGTGTATGTGTTTTTGATCGTAGCTCTCAATGATCCTCTATTTCTTATTTCATTTTGTCGAGAAGATGGGACAGAGATGGAGATTCGATGTCTCTTTCTTCTTTCTTTGTGAAATTGATAAGCAGGTCTCAAGTTGTGGTGGTTACACAGTCACGAGGAGGGGTGCCGACAGAAGGCTATCCCCGGAGCCTTCAATCCCTTTCTGTTGTGATCGGCAGAAAAACATAAAAAAGGATGGAGGTTTTCGATCCTCTGTTGATCCGAGAAGAAGGAAGCATTAACGGAGGCGGCAGTTGGTGGCAATGGAGGTGTTGGTGGTGGCGATGGCAGCCCCTTGGCTTGCCGGTGGATTTGTTGTTCTTGATGGTCACCAGAAATGCATCTTCCTCCGTTGGTATTTTTACCATAAAATTGAAGAAGAAAAGGAAGAAATAAATCTGGGAGGGAGGGAGAGAGAGAGAGAGAGAGAGAGAGAGAGAGGGGTAGGTGGGCCCCATAATTTGTATTAATAAAACTTTAAATTAAATAGTAAAAATCATAAAAAATGTATGAAGGGCATTTTAGTCTTTTATTTTCTGGGGGACCAAAAACGCAACGAATCTAGCTTAAAAGGACCACCAATCCAAAAAAGTCGTGGTTTGGACTAAAACCCCAAAAAAATGCATACCACAGGGACCATTTTTGCAATTTTTTCTATTATCTATTCCTAAGCAATATATCATAACTCCTAAGAAGTAGCTCAAGAATCCGATCTTCAAACTATGCGATAGAAATCCATCTACGCGATCAGATTCAGCATATTCTTTCTTTAAGTTTTTTCACTTTTCTTTGATTCTTAAAACATCAACATGTGACCCAGTCACATCATGTATGAAGAATCTCATAATAGAAACTTAGCAGAGTTAGATAGTGGACTTTACCTGAAGTAGAGTCAAACTTATTGACTTTAACATCCTTAGGTAAAATTGGCAGCTTCGCAACTAATGTCCCTTCCTTTGGCAATATAAACATATGGACCCTTTGGTAATGGTACGCGAGACTATCACAGACTTAGCTTTTTCTCTTTACCATTTGGTCAACCAAGTTAACTATGGCCGATCCCTTTCCATTGGGAAGAGAATGTTTTTTCTGGATTTCTAGTGTCATCATTGTTAATGTCCATAAAGTTTTAGGAAGTTGATCTTAGCAAATAGATAAGATCATTAAGGGTCATGTAAGAGTCTATTTCATAGTAGTCCCAAAGGTAACTTACTATGTGACTTAGAAAGTGATTGAACATCCAACTTTCTTAAGACTTTGACACCCAACTCTCCCGACTTGTCAATATGTGACTTCATCTCCAAGATGTGATCACACCTAGACCTTGCCTTGCCAATAGGGCTTGAGTGACCTTGAACTTATGGGTTAGGCAAAATAATTGGAGGAGGTGGAGGAAGTGTGAAGTTCCAAGAGATTAGGAACGATCATAGATGTCTGAATTAGACATCTTTTGGGAGATATTCAAGATAGTTGATTTAAAGTCCTTAATATAACACCCAATATGAAATATTAAGGCTAGGACCCTACAAACTATTTTATAAATTAGAAGAGGGATGTCGTAATTCAAGCTATAAAATATTTGAAGGTGGTGAATGACGATTCACCAATTTCCACCAAGAAAAACGAAATGTATTATTAGGTTTTAATTGGTTTCGAAACTCCTAGATTCTTTTGAGATTCATTGAACTTTTCAATGGCATGTTTCAATCTCGAGTGTGCCCTTCAGGTTTTGTGACTGGGATGCAAATATACTTGGTACCCTTAATATTTACTCCTCAATCGATGTGTCGGTTAACCATACACGCTCCACCGATACTATGATAAAAATTAAGTTACCCTTTTCCTACCTTGTTAAATCAAGCTAGTGTGCCGGTTAACCACACACACTCCACTAACCGACTTAAACAAAGTGAAAAGTGTAATTTCATGGATTAGCACCTTATTCACGTTTTCCTAAAGTAACTAAGATTGGGAATTATAAAAAACATTTAGTTACTTTATATTTATCATTAATACTTTTAATGAAGGGAGAATTATAGTCATTGTCCTACCCGTTCGGCTAACGACCCTCCACCAGTCAAGGAAGCGGTGGGTGAGAGTGGACACCCATTAAGTTGCCATTTTATAGGCAACAACCTTATACCCCCCCCCCCCCTTACAGACCGGCTTCGTGAATGAGGCCTACTAACGGTAAGACTGACTTGCTCTTATACATATATAAATATTATTAACTTTAATACTATAAAGTATAAGGGTTGAATTTTAACTTTTTAAAAGTCTAAGGGCTTAACTTGGAATTAAAGTATTCATAAGTGAAAACTTTTCAAATTCCAAAACTTGAGGGAAAGTTTTGAAAATATTCAAAACTAATTAATTCCATAACTTATGAGTTTAAAGTAGTTTTCGTTAAAAACTCTTTAAGTTCCATAGCTTGAGGACAAGTTATGGAAGACTTTTAACTATTAAAGAATGTAACTCTCCTTCTTTTGTAACTTATGGAACTAATTAAGGCTACACATTTTTATTATTTAATGAAGAGACTCTTGAACCTCCATAACTTGAGGACAAGTTATGGAGTCATAAAACCATTTAATGAGGACAAGACTCTTCATTTTGTAACCTTTGCCAACTTTTATGAGTTTTAAGAAACTTAAATGTGACCTTTCATGTAACTTGAGGACAAGTTACACAAACACATTTTAGAATCAACTCTTAGATTAAAATGGATTGAAAACACATAATCATTTAACTTTTCCTATTAATCTAAGCAACTCATAAGAACAAAGATAATTCATATCAAACTCTTTCATGTAATTAGCATAACTTTTAAACTAATACAAAACATGAATCTATTGACAATTATATTTGAAATTGGATTAGCATGAACATTACCACATCAAAAACAAGTTTATAAGGTCAAAAACAGCTTAGGGTAATGTTCCTAGTCCAATTCCATCCAAAACAGTCGAATATATGTTGTCTGGGGTTCCAACTCGTTGAGTGCAATAACAAACTCGGTGAGTTGGATGCATTTTGCCTTGGACTCGTCGAGTCCCTTTATGGACTCGGCGAGTCTGCTATGCAGACAACAACAAAATTCGATTTTTCAGCTAAATTTGCAAGTATAACAAGAAAACAAGCCTAGGATCTGATACCACTGTTGGGTTATGAGCATTCTAACACTCCTAAGTGTACATGCAACCCTAAATACCTTGGATCTATGTTTTCTCTATTATACATGCAAATATGAATATTCCAAAGTATTACCCTATCTAGCATACAATCTTTTGATACTTGGGTAATAAAATGGATAGAATACATACCTTAATTATGTAACTAGTCTTCATGAAGCTTGAGTGCCTAGTGCCCCAAGTGTGACACCTCAAATGGTTCACACAACACCATGAACACTTGGAATAACCTTGAGAATAAGGATACTTTGGTTCTCTCTAGTGAAATCGGCCTTGCCCTTTTGTGTACACACACTAGTGCCCATTTCACCAACCAAGGACATCTTTAGATAGTGTGAAGACTAGGGTTAAACCCATGACCTTTCATTTCATATGATCCATGGGTTAAACACTCCATGGACTATCCATGAAAGCTTAGCCCAACCTAAATTAACTTGGCCCATCACACACATATATCTAAGAGTCCATATTTAATTAGTTCCATTTGATCACTTAATTAATTACAAATTAATTCTTGATCAATACTAATTAAATAATATGATTATATATTAATATATTAGAACTTATAATATATTAATATAAATCACTAGTATCCTTTTTCCTCATCTTGTCAATCCAAATGTTCTGATGCCATGCAACCCAAATGGACCATGTCGGGTCGGGTCGAGTCTTACCAATTATAGTTATGGACTTAGACATTAATCCAACACCTTATTCCTGTGGGGGCAGCGGATTGGTGACAACTTGTCAGGAACTCAAGAGTATATTTAAAGTTGTTGGGAAAAATTCGCGATCAGAATGTTTTGAGTATCCTTTCAGCACGTTTTGGTGGTGTCCCTATTCAAGGGACTAGGGGTAGGTTCGAGGAATGGAGGATCATCAGTCTTAGGATTAGGTTTCTGAAAATAGACTGATGAGTTCTCATTTTCAGGAAGTATAGTGACGAGGATGGTTTGTGGTTGTAGTGTCGAGAGTTCCTGTTTTGTGTTATTCTCTGGAAGTTGGGTCATGCAGCTATGGAGAGAAAGAAATTATTGTGTTTGATCATTTTCAAGTTGTTGGTTTTCTTGTTGGCAGTTGGGGGTTTCTAAGTGGTCTCTTGAGTGTTATATATAAGATGCCTTGGTTTTCAAATGGTTTGAGGAAGTTTATGGAATATGTTAGTATTATTTTAGAAATCGTAACCGAGACGGATTTTGAGGACGACATCAAATTTAAGTAGGGGAGAATTGTAGCATTCATTTTACTGGCATTTCTGGGCCGTAGTCCAAAATTCGGTTGTGTAAGGCTTTGGGCCTCAAGGAGGAAAAGTTTAGTCCTTGTGGAAGGAGGTAATGTTAGTTAAGAGATTTAACCTTGAGTTATGTTTAGGGCTGAAGGGTAGAAAGGGAAAAGTCATAAGCTAGGTTCTTGCATGAAATATGGATTTTTTTTTCAAGAATTTATTAATCCAAGATATTTGGATAATATTGAAGATCTGTTCAACACCTTTCTGTGGATATAAAGAATGCCGAGAACGGAGTTGGAACGAAGAAGTTACGACCGTTTGAAGTTACGTCGTTTTTTGGGTTAGCCGCGTACATTGGGCGTACACGATCAGTGCCCAAACCCAATTTTCATGGTTTGAGCCCTATTTATGCTCCTAACTTCCCCAAATCCATTCCATTCTCAACCTCCACCTCTCCAACTGTTGTATTAGTGTCTAAGTCCATAACTATTTTGGTATGTACTTGACTCGATGGTGCATGGTCCTTTTGGGTTGCCTTCACCAAAGCAACTTGATAGGATGAATTATGGAGAGAAAGGATTAAATATGATTTATTAATATATTATGAGAATAATATATTAAAAGAGAAATCATATTGTTTAATTAATATTAGTCAAGAATTAATAAGAATTAAGTTTGTGACTAAAAGACATTAATTAAACTAAAGGGACTAGAACTTTCAATTGTATGATAGTTTAATATTGAGCTAATGGACTCCATATTAAAGGGGTGGACGAATTCTATGGGAAACCCATTAGAAATCGTTCCAAGGCCTTTAAGGAAGGAGCCCATGGGTTGCTTAGGGCTTAAGCATCCAAATTAGGGTTTCCTTGTTAGATAACCCTAATATTCTCACTATTTAAAGAGCCTTTATGCCCCAAAAACGTGGACAAGCTTCCTTCTAGGGTTTCCACATGTTTTTGGTAGCATCCTTCTCTCCTCCTCTTCATCCTCTTGCTCTTGGTGTTTGTGAACCATTAGAGGAGTGACATTTGTGACTCTAAGCTTTCTAAAGTCATTACAAGGAGGAATTGTGATTGTTATTGCTACATAAAAATCAAGGTAATATCTTAAACCCATTCTTATGTTAATATGATTACTTGTATGCTAGAATTAGGCTTTATAGTCTTGGATAACCTGCATGTACAATAGAGAAACCTAGATCCAAGCATTAGGGTTTGTATGAGCACATAGGATGTTCTTATGACTAAAACCCATCAGTGGTATTAGAGCCTTGATTGGTTTCTATTGTATTGATGCATTATGTAGCTGAAAATCATATTCTGGCTTACTATTTGACCTGACTCGGCGAGTCAGCCCTACTCGGCGAGTTCCAAAGTGTGACTCGGCGAGTCGGAGCGTCAGACAGAGGAAATTTCGGATTTTGTTGTTGTTTTGCTTAAGGATTATTACCATATTCGTTTTAAACCTATAAAATACGAATTTTATTGTTTCTTAAAGAATATCCTTGCCAAAACACAAGATAATTACCAATTGATTAGATAATAACTTCCTTATATGATAAAGATTGGATTATTTGTATTAATTGGGTAACTTATTTTGCAAGAAATTGAAATTAGGTCAAATATAGATAATAATGAAATTAATTGTTTAATTTATATTATTTGTTATTTGATCCTTGTGTTATGAAAAGTTTCAATTTTCCCCTTTAGGTTTTATAGTTTAAATTTGAACTCAAAAGTTTAATTTTGAAATTTAAATAGTTGAAACCCTAATGTTTTTGAAAAGGTTTCAAAACTTGCCCTCAAGTTTTGGAATTTAAATTTTGATTAAAAGTTTAATTTTGATGTATATTTAAATTCTAAACCTTAATGTTTTGAAATGTTTCAAAACTTGTCCTCAAGTTTTGGAATTTAAAAGTTGATTAAAGGTTTAATTAGGAATGTTAAATTCTAAAACCCTAGTATTGTTTTGAAAAGTTCAAATCACACCCTTATGGCTTTATTAATTAATTAAGGTGTATAATTAAAAGAGGTTTAATAAATCCATATAGTTTTGGTTTAAAATATAATTGAATTAAAAGTATAATTGTTAAATTTGACCACATAATATTTTAAAAGTGTAAAATACACCCTATACTATATATAACATTAAAAGTATAACATTATATATATGTATGAGTAAAAGTCAGTCTTACCGTTAGTAGGCCTCATTCACAAAGCTGGTCTATAAGGGGTGTTTAAGGAAATTGCCTATAAAATGGCGATTGAATGGGTATCCACTCTTACCCACCGCACTCTTGACTAGTGGAGGGTCGTTAGTCGAATGGGTAGGATAGGACAGAAACCTTCCATTATAAGTATAATGAAGTACAAAAGTAACTAAATTTTTTTCAAATTCCCAATCTTAGTTACTTAGGCAAAAGTGAATTGATGCAATTCCATGAAATTACACTTTGTGCCCTTGCGAAGACGTTAGTGGAGCGTGTGTGGTTTACCGGCACACTAAATGGTTATGAGCAAAGGTAGCAAAAGGTGACTCAATGTTTGTCGTAGTTCGGTGGAGCGTGTGTGGTTTACCGGCACATCGAATAGGTTACTGTAACATGTGAGGGCACCATGTAAGATTGCATGGTTATTCACACCCGCTTTATGATCCTCGGCATCCCAGTCACAAACTAGAGGGGCATATCGAGATTTAAACATGCCATTGAAATGTTCAATGAATCTCAAAGGATCTAGGAGTTTTCATAAATTTAAAACTTAAATTACTTTTTCGTTTTTCATGGTGGAAAATTAGCGAATCGTCATTCACTTACCTTCAAATATTCTGCAACTAGATTACGGCATCCCTTTTCTAGGTTGTAGCATATTGTGTTGGGTCCTAGACTTAGTATCTCATTTGGGTGATTTACTAAGGACTCAATCAATCAACTAACTTGAATTCGTTTTCTCCCGTTTTGTAGATGTCAAAGTACGACAACTATGGTCTTCCCAAATCCCGTGGAACAAGCATTCCGCATGAAGATGATATTCCACGATTCAATCGAGGAACAAGAGATCATGCTTCACTTCCTCCACCTCCTCCATTATTCTCCCTAACCCACAAGTTCGAAGACTTGAAAAGTTCAAGCTCACTCAAGCCCTTTTGGCAAGTAAAAATAAAGAAGGAAAGTCGGTGTGTGCACACGTCCTAGGGATGAAGTCACACATTGATAGGTTAAGAATGTTGGGATCCGTTGTCTGTGAGGAGATGGCTGTTGATTGGGTTCTTCAGTCACTTCCTAACTCATATAGTGAGTTCGTAAGAGAGTACTATATGATGAACTGCGACGTGACCCTTATAGATCTCACCTATATGCTTATTGCCGCTGCATCAGCAATGGTTTGGCGCAATAGAAAAAGCAAAGTTGATTGGTGAATCTACCTTCAAGACCTCTATGGATATAGACAATGGCAACAAAAGACATGCTATGATCGAAAAGTTTGATCATAAGAGAAAGGCAATGTCTGAAGTAGTTCCATGTCCCGTTCTAAAAGAGTCAATTTGCTTTTATTGCCAAGAGAAGGGGCATTGGAGACGAAGCTGCCCCATTTACCTAAGAGATCTAAGAGATGGGAGAGTCAAAACGTATGGCTCTGCTTTAGGTAAAATCCATTGACTAACTCTTTTAAGTTTCTATTCTAGATTCTTAATACATAATGTGATAAGATTACAATTGATGTTTTGGAGGATCGAAGAAAAGAAAGGAAGCTTAAGGGAAGAAGTGAGCAGAATCTAACCGTGAAGGAATGGATTTCGATCGCATTACTTGAAGATTAGATTCTTGAGCTACTACTTAGAGTTAGAATAAGATTGCTAAGAAAGATGTATTAGCATAGTTTTTCAAAGAATTGCATTGTAAGGACAAAGTTTTTCCGCAATAAAATAAATTTTGATTTTATATTATTTATTTATCCTTGCAATGGCGTGTATGAAAAATTGATGTTAGAATGTTTCTATTATTAGCAATAATGGATTTGATTCTTAATTATGGAACTGTCGAAAATTTACCAAATAAGGAGAGTTTCTCATCGCCCAAGTTTCAGTTGGACAGAAATTTGGAATCACGCAACTTGGTTGCATGATGAATGAGAAATTTCATATTTGGAAATTAGACTAATTCATTGACAAAGTGTCAAGTGAAAGGACTAGGAAATCGAGTACACAAGTTGCGTGTTGATCAAGTCCACCATAAGAGTAACAAAGATATTCGTCATGATTTACTAAAGGTTTAGTAAATATGATTATACTTATAAGATTAAGTGTAATTCTGAATTGATTGAAAAAGTTTAAATCAATAGCAGAACGAATAAGAAGAATCAAGTAGGCAGAAAGATAAAAGTTTCTCCATTCTAAGAAGAAGGGAGAGTACCTTTTATGCTTTATGATAGGTCTTAATGATTAAGAACCATTGATCCTCTAAGTGAGTCTTAGTACAATTGTATGTCTAAGAAGAGGATTCAAGAATTGAAGAAATGGTTAAATCAAGAAGTCAATCATACTTCGTTCCAAAACAAGTATTTGAGTTAAGATTGTGAAATTGAGTGATAAGTATTAAGAAGGTTTATAACATTCATCAAATGTGGAAAGTTGTGATGTCTTGGATAAGACAAAGACCAACTAGGACCAATTTATGAAATGTTTTGATAAAAACTACACTAACTCTTGAATATTTGTTTGTCAAGAAATGTTTATTGACAAGAGAATCTTATATGTCAAGGAGTCAGTGGGAGTCTTAATGGTCTTGAAAGGTTTCAAGAACAAATCAAAATAGACCTTATCGATCATCACTAGCACACGAGTTGAGGTTTACAACCTATCGTGTTGACATTATTTTGTTTCTGTGCCGTTCCAATTAAGTTAATTATGCATGTGAGTTCTATGAGTTCTCATTTGAATGCATAAAAGGCAAGGACCTTGATCAATGAAAAGTACATTGATAGGAAAAGGTGAGCTGCTTAACTACTTGGAAGACATGGTGGGCAGCTGTGTTACCATAAGGCAAAGAAATCAAGATTAAGAAAGTTCGGTCCATATGAGTTTGAATTTGTCGTAAACTTTGGTTTTGACAAATTCACATGGATAGGAACACATACACCATTAAAATCTAAGTGTCATAAGATTCCCTCCTTCATGAAAATGACTGTGAGGAAATGCTTTCACTAATAGAGATTTTAAGAAGATAGTGATTGTGAAATTGTATTCTCGAATTCGATTATGGTTACGGTATCCCTTTCCATGATTCGAATTGTGAGATTTGGCAATAGTCTGAATTGTTTAGACACACATATGAGCTATCTATGGCAAAGGTGTATAAGTTTAAGAAGTCTTGATAAAATATTATCAAAGCATTAGGTATTAGAAATATGAACTTAAAGAAATTCAATAGGCATTGTTTTTTTGGAAGTTAAGATGCTTTCTAAATACATGCCAAAGCTAGTGGGAGCATAAGTGTTATGTTTATAATAATCATCTTGATAGTGGGAGCATAAATGTTATGATTGTATGATTATTAAGGCAAGTATTGCAAGTTAGCAATATTAATTATAGAAACCAAGAGTCATACCTTGCAAAGTTGTAAGGGTTGAATAGTTGTTTTGCTATAATTAAGGGAGAGGATATTATGCTTCATTTCAAATCTAAAGGCTTAGATTGTGGAATGTTAATAAATTTAGTCAATGATACATAGTGCATTCTTAAATTTCGATTATGATTACGGCATTCCTCTTCATAATTCGAATTGTGAGAACGTAGCACGTAAAATATTATGGCAGAAGATTGATAAAGTACTAAATCTTCATGTAAGACATTATGCATCATGTCCCATACGCTTCGGGTATAGGATTGATTGCAAATGATATAATATTTGACCATTCTAAAATTTTCCAAATGTCTAGCGCATTCATATGGAAAAGGACAAGAATCGGTTTTGACTAAGATAATTAAACAACTATCAAAGGACAATCCAAAGTTCGCCGAGGATTGGTCACTTGTGAGTAGTTGGAAGCATGATATTGGATGGACCATATCGACATTATTATGAATAGATAAGATTCTATTGAGAATGAGTTGTCATATGGTAAGTATGGAAAGTTTTCCATATTGGGAGTTGGATATTGAGAATCAATGTCTAGATTAGAAACTTTTATGCAAAAGGATGTTCAAAGGAATGTACTTTGAGTGAGAGACATCACATCTATGGAATTGTCTTGTAACAATATCCGATAAAGGACTTTGTAATTTCATTGGCAATATTCATTGTGACTTTTGTGCAATGATATTACAAAAGGATCATTGCATAAAATGTTAGAATCTAACATATTCCATAAGTGGCAAGAATTTGATATTCTTTCACTTGTGAAAAGGATTGGGAGTTGTGAAATGAGTAATGTTGGAAATGTGTTCATTTGATCTATTTCACAAAGTAAGAACCATAGGCAAACATTGTGTGCATGCTAAGAGCATGGGACAAGTGTAATAATTCAAGTAAGAAGTTGATTACCCGAAACAACAAATAATGAGTAATCGATATGGTGATAAATAAAAGGTGCTTTATTTATGCTCAAAGGTTTGAGGCCATATGGGATTAGTATTATTCTTGTGTTTCACTTTGCATGTTTTGACTTCCTGAATAATTTAATTTGTTGAGAACAGTCAAATTATTCGAACGGGCCACAGTCGTTCATATGTTGGAAGTAGGTATGAATCAAGACTGTCGTGAATTGGTGTGTGGATTGTCTAAAGAGTATTAGACATAAGAAAATGTTTGCTGCAACATTCATGAGCCCTTATGAATATGATTTGAGCATTGGATTAAACCCACGCTCACTTGGATCACTACATGAATTGTATCACGAGTGATTAGTGAGACGATAACATCTTATATTCTTGAAACCGAGATGTGTGAGTTGTATCTTGCGAGTCGGTTGCACATTGATAATATGTAAACGCACCGGTAACTTGGTGTCATAAAACATATTTTTGTGTGTGATTTGGTGAGTGAGTGCAAGCGAGCATTGAATCAAAGTTTATCCGTTCCTTTTGACCAAAGCAGGATAAAAGCGATATCTTTAGGCCCCTCGATGATTTAGTGATGACAAACGTAAATGCTCGGCCGGGCTAGGGCTAATTTGATTTGTTCAATTAGTCAGCCGTCATAAATCGGTAGTCGAGAAATAGTACAGAGAGAATGATTAGAAATCATGTCTCATACGATATCTAGAATGGAGGAATATATGATCCCTTATCTAAAGGACACTCATATCTGATAGGATCATAATTGACAGCGGCTTTAGAAAGCTACGATTGCAGATCAGGATCTGAAGTCATACGCATAATAGTTATTAGACTTATCCAAGTGGGAGACTGTTGGATTAGTGTCTAAGTCCATAACTATTTTGGTATGTACTTGACCTGATGGTGCATGGTCCTTTTGGGTTGCCTTCACCAAAGCAACTTGATAGGATGAATTATGGAGAGAAAGGATTAAATATGATTTATTAATATATTATGAGAATAATATATTAAAAGAGAAATCATATTGTTTAATTAATATTAGTCAAGAATTAATAAGAATTAAGTTTGTGACTAAAAGACATTAATTAAACTAAAGGGACTAGAACTTTCAATTGTATGATAGTTGAATATTGAGCTAATGGACTCCATATTAAAGGGGTGGACGAATTCTATGGGAAACCCATTAGAAATCGTTCCAAGGCCTTTAAGGAAGGAGCCCATGGGTTGCTTAGGGCTTAAGCATCCAAATTAGGGTTTCCTTGTTAGATAACACTAATAGCCTCACTATTTAAAGAGCCCTTATGCCCCAAAAACGTGGACACGCTTCCTTCTAGGTTTTCCACACGTTTTTGGTAGCCTCCTTCTCTCCTCCTCTTCATCCTCTTGCTCTTGGTG
Organism: Lactuca serriola; assembly: GCF_051521515.1. Classification (NCBI taxonomy): domain Eukaryota; kingdom Viridiplantae; phylum Streptophyta; class Magnoliopsida; order Asterales; family Asteraceae; genus Lactuca; species Lactuca serriola. The sequence continues at coordinate 114,011,082 of NC_136411.1, forward strand.
TTTGTGAACCATTAGAGGAGTGACATTTGTGACTCTAAGCTTTCTAAAGTCATTACAAGGAGGAATTGTGATTGTTATTGCTACATAACAATCAAGGTAATATATTAAACCCATTCTTATGTTAATATGATTACTTGTATGCTAGAATTAGGGTTTATAGTCTTGGACAACTTGCATGTACAATAGAGAAACCTAGATCCAAGCATTAGGGTTTATATGAGCACATAGGATGTTCCTATGACTAAAACCCATCACCAACACCCTCTCTTGACACCCTAACCCTAGTTTGAGCCTTGCGAGCAAAAAATGTGTTTTTAAGTGCATTGGAGTGTTCTTGGTGCACCTTAAAGAAGAAGGAACTCATTGAAGAAGCATTGGTTGCTTTGGATCTTGTAGATGTAGACCTTTTTCACCTTGATCTTTCTTTTGGAGGTATAAAGTTTGAATCTTGATGATGAAATTGTTAGAGCTAGCTAGTTTTGGGTGTTATGAGCTTTTGGTCACCTTAAGTATATAAAGTTTAGATCTTGAAAGTTTGTGACCTTGTTATGGATAAAGGTGGAAACTTTATCCATCTAAACATCATATTAATTCAGACCTAAAGGTTGGAGACTTAGACTTAATGGATTAAGTTGAAAAAGATGCATTTTTGGTCCCTTTGAGACTTAAGGACTAGATCTTGTTTGGTGGGACCATTCTAATGGATAAATTTGGAAACTTTATACACTATGGAGCTATTAGGAACCATAAAAATGTGATCTTGGTCTTTCTATCCCTTCCATGCAAGATTTGTGATGTCTTAATGGATTAATAAGTTAGTGTTTTAGCTTTTGGACCTTCCCTAGCCATGGAAATTCATAAAGGTGGAAACTTTATGACTTAAGACAATGTTTTCAGGATAGATCTGAGTTTGGGTGAAAATTCCTTAAGGGATTAAGTACTTAATGGAAAGGATGGAACCAGCTCGTGTATGTTGGGCATAAGTTGAGTACACTAGGCGTACTCAACCAACCTTGGACTTTGACTTTTGTTGCCTCCATTGATCATTGACTTTTTGACCAAGTTTGACCTTGGGTCAAACTTGAGGATTTTAGGCTATTGATTAAGATGTTATCTGGTCCCGGTGTTAGTGGATTCGCTAGAGAAAGCAATGCAAAAGGGAGCATATCGCAGTCTTTCAAGGTTCTTCGATACAGGTGATTTTTCCTCACTGTACTTGTGGGTCGAAGGCACCAATATCGGCCCACTAGGTTATGTATCATGGTGTATAGGATGTTGCTATGTTGTAGTAATTTATTAGATATGTATCCTGGTATTTAGGATGTTGCTATGTGGTAATGATCTGTAGATCTGTCTGTTATCTATTTACTGGCTATATGTTTATCTATTGCATATGGTGACCTAGTGTGGTTGGGTTGAGACTGTACTGCTTTGTGTTTCTAGTCAATAAAATCGGTAATGTTTATATCGATATGTTGTTATGGTTTACTGGATTAAGGCGAACCAGCTGGTACTGAAGGCCAAGATACCCAGGGCGGTCTGGATAGACTAAAGGTCTGCGAGGAGGTCCAATCAGGTCGCAGGCCCAAAGAGCGGTCCAGATAGGTCATAGGTCCGGTGCGGCAGTCTGGTCATGTTGAAGGCTCTGAGAGCGGTTCAGATAGTTTGTAGGTCGGTGCTGCAATCCAGTCATACTGAAGGCTCTGTATGCATGTTGTTATTTGTTATTTTATATGGTAGTACTTTGGGGGAACTCACTAAGCTTCGTGCTTAGAGTTGTTTGTTATGGTTTCAGGTACTTTAGATGATCGGAAAAAGAAAAGGCCTGATCGTGCACATCCTTCGGATTTTATGTTATTGGATTTTGTGATACCCTGATTTATGAACTATACTTTTCAAACAACGTTTTTATGAACATTTATTGACTTGGGGTTGTTTTGGAAAAATAAAAATTTTACTCCTATTTTTGGGATGTTACATTGTGGACCCAACATGCAGTATGTATATTTGTTTGGTTGTGTGTGGTACATTGGGGGAACTCACTAAGATTTGACTTACAGTTTAAGTTTTATTTTAAGGTATTTCAGATGATCAGGGGAAAGCAAGGGCGTGATCATGTACATACTTCTGATTTTATGATATTTGATTTTGGGATACTCTGATTCGTGATTATTACTTTTGGGAACTATGTTTTGTAAACAATTACGATTTTTGGTTGGATTATAAAAATGAAAATTTTATATTGATTTTTAGGATGTTACAATGTTGTCATTTATTTTAAAAATGCAAGTCTGTAATTTTGAGTTAAAAATAAAAATGAGTTTCGATTTTGATTTCATAATATAAGCAGGGTAAATTTTATATTGGTTCGATATAAATTTTGATATTTAATTTTAAAAAATTATTTAGTTTTACCAAACTTTGAGTATATTCCTTAATAAGACATAAACTTTTGAAAGTAAAATTAAAAAATATATGTTAACTAATAATTAACTATGTTGTTACACATGCTAAGATAATTAACCATATGAATAATATGATATTAATTCCGCTTAATTCATTTTATTTAATGGAAAATAAAATTATTGTATATATTTTTCTAAAATGAATTAAATAGAATTAATTTCATATTAAATAGAACTTATATGACATTAGTTTTGTTTAAAAAATTATTCTCAATTAAATAAAATGAATTAAACGTAATTAACGTCATATTATTCATATAGTTAATTATTTTAGCATGTGTAGGAGCGTAGTTTTTTTTTTCAAACTACTGTTTAGCATCATAGTTAATGATTAGCCAACAGACATTTTTTTTTTGAAAACGTGTATGTATTTATTAAGTATTATATTTAATATTTTATTAAACTAAATAACTTTTTAAAATTATAGTATATATTAAAATTATCCAACCTTAGTTACAGTAAAGTAGCTAAGGTTTGGCATAATTGGTCCCTAGGTATCTGATTAGCTGTTTTTTTTGGCAAAAATCGTCTTTCGTTTATGGGGGTTTGTTATGTTCTGGATTTGTTCGTAGGCATTTTTCTTTTGGGCACTTTATGCAATTTTCTCCGTTCTTTGTCGACACATGTTGTGATTCTCAATCCAACGCTTCAGTTGTCCAATGGTTTTGCTCCACCGATCGTTACTTTAAGCTAACTCCATCATACGTCTCCTTCACCTTCACATGGAAAATAGACATTGACGGAGTGCGGTGCCAAAAACTTGCAACCGTACAACTTCTCCACACCACCATCATCGATCCTTCATCGACGTTCTTACCCAATCCGTTGTTACAACCATACATACGATTCGCCCTCCCTCTCTCTCGATTCCAGCTTGCTCAGGTTACTTCACTTCCGATTGTCCTTCTTTCTACTGTCAGTTTTTTGAATCGAATTTTAAGGTTTTTTTTTCATGTAACATATATGGGTTCATTTTATGTCATCCTAAGGTTACTTCCACCGACTCACCACCATCGATTCGAACACCAGTGTGTATGCCGATATTTGAGGAACTTTAAATGGAGAGCATGTAGATGATTGACAGGCTACGGTGAACAGACGGGAAACCACCCACTTTCTTGCTTATTTAACAACTTATGGAGGACTACATCTGATTTGGAGAGATTAGAAAAGATGATGTATCATTCAATTCGACTAGCAGCAGATGTTCATCGGCAGGTTTAATATTTTACATAAATGTTTTGATTTTAATTATATTTTTATTTTCAGAGTATGGAATATTTATTTCTACTTTTGTTCTTAAATATGCAACTTGAATAAGTTGTTCAGGGTTTGTATAATCACAGAGCATATTCTCCTCTCACAGTCCCTCTCTAAACCTAAAAACTGAAGAGAGGAGCATGGCGATTTTCATATGCGAGAGGTATGGGAGAGACAATGGAAACAGGAAAATCGAAGGGTGGCATTGAAGGCAGAGGCTAATTGCAACTTTTTTCACTAATGCCTAATTGATTTGTTAATGAAATGTCAGGGAAAGCTATCAGATGTTCAGGTAACTTTTGTTTACTCATGTTTCAGCACTCTGATTATAGGCTTTTGGCTTAAAACTATAGAAAATTTGTTTTAAGTTTTGATACATTATGTTTCTCTGATTTTCAGTGCGGGGAGCAGATGGAACTACAACAGAATCTGTAGGTAGTGCACTATTCTTCTTTCTGTTTTCTATGTCTTCCCTTTTCCATCTTAGCGGGTAAAAAAGTTTCCAGTTGCTTACTTGCTCCCACATGTGATTGTAGTTGAATAAGAATATGGTGTTTGGATGGTAACATAATGCTTTTCTTTTGATTTACTGTTGGACAGACTACGTTGTTAAAAGAATGTAAATTTTCTAATTTGTACAATGATATCATATGGCTTAACATTATTCTTAATGGATCTATCTTTGGATCCTACTCTTTGGATATAATCAATGTTTGTATACAGCTTTTCACTAAATTTTATGGTGGTTTTATAGTTGTATGTTATTCATATTTGCAGGTTTTAAAATACAATATAGCAGCTGCTCATATTAGATAATTATGACTTTTTTGGTTATAGTAGCCTCATGGCTCTACAACGATTCAAATTATGTTGCCATCCAAACACTTGCTTTTATGCTCAGTAGAGAACCTGATTTAAATTTAGGCTCTACACAAGATGGCCTACCATATTTTAGGCAACAAATGTAATGTTCCAACTCATTCTTCCTTTTCCATTAAAAAGACTTTTTTTTGCATCTTCAACTTAAAGAAATGGTTTTAAAATACAAATTTAATCAAAAATATAGTTTTAATTAACTTATTTAGACAAAATAGTTTTAATTTTGACATTCAAATGTGATGAAATGATAGATTTGTGTCTTTCATATAGCATTTCCTCTACTGCTTCAGCTTTGAAGGTTTGCTTCTTCTTATTTTACTCTTTTCTTTTTAGCAAATCAAGTTTTCTCAATTCTTAATATTAAATTTGATAACGTTTATTTTTTTATTGAAAATTACAAACACTTTTTTTACGGTATACTATATTTTTTTGGAAATAGATGGTGTATATATATATATATATATATATATATATATATATATATATATATATATATATATATATATATACTAGGTTACAACCCGTGGAAATCACGGATAAAAAAAAACAATATTGATAATTAATATATACTAGGTTACAACCCGTGGAAATCACGGATAAAAAAAAACAATATTGATAATTAACATTGGTAATGAAAAATCAAAGATATATAAAATTTTATTAAATTAATAAAATATAAGTTTTGTTAAGACATTTAATAAAATTATGTGAATCAAGAAAAAGGTAAACATACATTACTCACAAAGTAGTAGTGTATAAAAAAGTTGAAATATGTAAAACTAAAATGCTATAATCGACATTAAAGTGAAAGTTTAATAAAAGGAGATATATAGATAAAAGGAGATATGGACCAATCAATCCATTTGTAATTACAATTCTTTCTCCTATGTTTGATCCACACGAACACATGTGACTTAATAGTATCTACCACCATTGTTGGGGACAAACATATGTTTTAAGTACTCTGTCGTATCTCGCCTTCCAAATCCACCATAGCGTCTCGTAGCATATAGCGACTATGTTATTTTTTTATCCTTATTCTTCCCAAAATATGCCAAATACTCAACTAAATCTCCAATTGTCGGTACCTGTACTACTGGAATGCCACACCACTTCATCACCCAACCCCAGACTTCTCTCGCAAATGGTAATTGGTCAAAAATTAGCTTAACAATTATTACAAAGGACTATAAATTTAAATCAATTTGCTCCAAAAAGAAAAAAAAATATGATTTTTAATACAAGAGATGAAATTAATTTTTCTACGTGTTCTTGTGTATTCTATTTTCATTTAATTGTCACATCATTATATTTATTAAAGGTAATGCCAATGACAACCCTAAATCTGTTCGTTCCTTCTTATTTTCCTAAATGGAAGACACTACTTACAGGAGTTTACACATGATATTTTTAATAAACCCATAGTTAAATTAACATATACAAATTAAACTAACGACTCTTTGGAAAAAGAACTAATGCAAAGAATATGAGTAATATTTAACATTTATTATTGGTTGTACCATGTAATAAATTTTATTTTATGGTTTTATCGTGTTTATAACATTTTTTAAAAATAACTGTAACTGAACCAAGTAAATGTCGATTTATCCAAATTTGATTAATTTGGTTTCAGAATAGTAATTTGGTTAACCAGAAAACCAATTAAAATTGAACATGAAAAAAATAAACATATTAAACTTTGAGAAAATGCAAATAAAAATTAATATAGAAACATTAAATTTAAAACATTTGTAAAACAGAAAAGCATTTGTTTGAATAGTGGAGCAGTGAGTATTATGGCCAATAGCCGATACAGAGTGCTAAAATGAATTTGTTACAAACAAAAACTTCTCTTTAATTCTTTAAAAGTGATAAATGAATCTGCAAACTTCTATGGGACAAATACACAAATATGCAATTAAACAAAGATCCACTAAGCTATGAACTAATAAAGCTTGAAAACAATTACAAGTCAAAAGTGATGTCAGTCGTGAGACAACTCAGTAAGTTATAAACCAATAAATTTTTAAAAACCTATAACTATTACATAATAAGTAATAAGTTATATAAAAACATTTACTTAAGCGTAAATAATGCTTCTCTATGTTTATCTTCAACAACATCAATACCATTGTTTCCATTATCACCAACAACAATGGCATCTTAAGTGAAATTCAAAGAAAATTTTCATGAACTTTGAATGAAGCTCCTGCAGTAAATGAGCATGGTCATCATTCTCAAAGAAAAATGCATCAATACATTTAAATGAAATACAAAAAGGAGGGGTTACCCTTTGATAGTGATCTCACTTCTTCCTATCCCAGTCCCAGCCAAACTAGACATGAACTTAGACATACGAAAGAATATAACATAATTTAAAAAACACAACCACTCAAATTACCCTTTTAATAACAATGTTCCCAATAAAAGGGGCTTCTATCAAGTAAATTTTTTTTACCAAATGTCAATATACTACAATTACACATTTCAAATACAAAGAATGCAACAAATATAACTATGTTTGTTTAAAACTTACATTTCCTCAACTCAACTGTTAAGCAACACGTACCAAACAATGCAAATTATGTCAGCCAGCAATCCTTTTCCTACACATGAAACCAACCATTTAAATCTAAAGTTTAAAAAAGAGTGACAATTAAGAAAACTTAATCCCAAAAAAATCAGATTGCAAAAGAAAAATAAACAAAAAAAAGTGGAGTTATTATAAACAACACAATTAACTTTTAACTCATTATGTGGAACTTACTTGTAAGAAAAATTGAAGATTTTGATCTGTCAACCTCAAAAAAGAAGACATGGGGCTGCAAATCGATTTATTCTTCAAAGTAAAATCAAAAGTAAATCTCTTTTTCTTGCATATATCCATTGTAGTTTAAAACACGGTACTTCCATAAACAACATTTTAATTCCAACTAAGCTTTTTTACATCAAAACAACTTTCAGAAATAACCCACACACATATGGTATAACAGAAACTATGTTGATATATCTTGTATTTTCCCTTTTATGCAGGGTTAAATGTTGAAGATATAGCAACATACTTACACTCATACTCTGTGAACCCTTTTTGTCCTCAAGTAGCTTGTTAAAACATACTTACACTAAAAAGTTATATGATAATATTCAAACCAACAACTAAAAATCAACTTTATATTTAATAAATAAAATTACTATTTCTTTTACAAAATCTTCAAACCAACAACTAAAAATCAAAATAACACGTGAAAAATGATCCTTCAATTTAGGAGACAGACTATGATGTCATCGTAGAAAATGGTAGGTAACAAAGGAGTTAGAACTAATAATGATAGAGTATTATTGGAATACCCACATACAAACAGAGTAAAAGGCAAACACTAAAAACGACATACACTGATTTGAAGTATCAAACTGATGGAAGGTTGATGTTTTTTTCCTTCAATTTATGCAGATGATTTATGAGAGATCGGACGTGTGAATGAAATGTTGATATAGGTTTAAGGTATTTATAATTTGAAAAAACTTGGGATTGAGAAAGAAACCCGATTCAAATCGCATTGAAAATAGGAGATATGATATTTTATGTTGCAGGTTATAATTTTAAGAGGTTTTTATTGAAAAATGTTGCTGGAGATAATAAGGATTACCTATTTTCAAGCAATTGAATGATAATCTCTTATTATAGGTGGAATATAAAATCATATAATTGCCTAAAAATTGTATTACTTTCGGATTTAGTGGAGATAATTGGATTGTTTGTAATGTAAAGTGCTGAAAATAAGAAAAAAAAATAATAATAATTAATAGGCCCGATATATAGAGGTAAAGAATTTGTTATAGTTGAAATATCTTCTTAAATTTTAAATAACATGCATTATTTTCTCCTTATTTAGTGGGAAGAATTTAAATTTTGTAATGCTAGATTGCAAAAAGTCAGGAATGTACACGACGTATTAAATGGCCAATGGGTAAAAAGTAGAAGGGCAATTTTGTAAAATCATTTTGATAAAATAGGCGGGAAAATAAGCTGGGGATTGGCGCATGAGAAGACACGTGGCATGAATGGTACTGTTTTATTATAGTAGGGGATATGTGTGTGTGTGAAGAAAATTGCATTTTAGCCTAATAACCATTTCAAGTTGCATAATGCTCCCATATTATTCAAAGTTAACATAAATGCTTCGTCTTTTACTAATATTACAAAAATGCAAGGTAATATAAATTGGTGGATTTTATCGCAATGGTCCATGCATATAAAGCTTTTCAGAAATGGTTCCAGTTCAACTATTTTCATGTCTATTCGTTAGAAAATATGGGTATATCGGATTTTACGAAAGAACAATCCATTTTAGAATAAACTTTTAATGATTTGCATATGTTTTTGTTAATAAATATGCACAACTCATGCATTTCATAAAAGTACGGTGTTAAGGGATTAGGAGAGCCAATGCGTTAATGAAATCGTGAAAATAGTGAGAAAGAAGGTTAGATTTCCCTGAAATATTTTTGAAAACATCTATTTGTTAAAATTTATTAATGTAAATTGTTTTCTTTAACTGCAGCCTGAACTTCATTGAAAAGAGAAGATATCACTCACAGTGATTTTCATGTGAGAGTTATGATTATTCATTGTTTTGCTTTCCAAATTTACAGAAATGCAAAGTGCACGTGCAACCATGGATGTCCATTCATAAATGCTTACTGAACTTGACCGACAAAAGAAAGAGGTAATTTATTTACAAGAAATGTATAAAGTGCCCTTTTCTCTTAATATTGACTCTTTATTTTGTATTGGAACCAGAGATTTTGGAAAAACTTTATTGGAGACTTGGTAGAATTTTTTGTTTTGTTTTCTACAACGACTTTTAAATGAAACTTGAAGGAGAATTACAATCTTTATGTAATATCCGTACAGAGTAGTTCACTCATCTCTTGAAACACATTACTATACTTCCAAGTGCTTTTTCATCTTGAGTAATTCCGTTAATGCTTACATTTCTTTATATAGCTTCTGGTTTTCGGTTGCAAAGAATAGCAACATACTTTACTGTGGCTACCAATTCAGCCTACATGCTATAGTTTCACACAAAAGTGATACCTTCCAACCCCCGCAACGCAGGGAAACCCTTCTAGTTTAATATCAAAAGTTTATATTTCAATCTTTTAAAAAAAAAAATTGAAACTAAAAATATTTATATGTATTGTAGTTTGAATGTTTTAGACAAAGACTAGATATATATATATATATATATATATATATATATATATATATATATATATATTAAATAAACTATATTTGCATGGTGATTAAAATTTATAAGTTTTAGTTTTTTATTTATATAAATGTTACATTTTTATGAAAACATATACATATTTCATAAAATTAAATACATTTCATGAAATGATTTCATGTAAAAATTGTTATAAAAACTAATTTTTAAAATCCTAACTCATAAAAAAATATATAATAACAAAGGAAAAAATTAAAGAAAACTTTTAAAAGCAAATTGAATTAAAAAAAAAAAAGTAAAAAATAGAGCTGAAAATGTAAAAAAAAAATGGAAGATTAACATTGAAATATTTCACAAATGGTTCTTGTGTAGAATTTCACAAAATGTTCTTTCAGGCAAGTTTCACAAAATGATAGAAATGGTCGTTATCTAAAATTCTTTCAAGTTAGCGGAACCATTTAATGAACATTTATAGCAAGAAGCTTTGTGTGTAACGTTTGCTCCTTAAGGACCATCTATCTACACAAAAAAAAAAGGTTTCATAAAAACTATTTTAAATAGAAACGAAAAAACTTAAAAACCATCTTTGAAATTTTGTCAAAATATTTTGCGTTTGTTCGTAAGGTTTATAAGGTTTTTGCAGCATCGCACATGGTACAACTTTTAGTTTTATCTATCTCCCAGGGCAAACACAATATAATATAATAATAATATAATATATTAATATAGTAATAATGATATATTTTAAATCAATTCATTTCATAAGTAATATAGTATTTGTATATTATAATTACATTATATATTGATGAATAAACCAGCTCTAGTGGCTCCGGTTTACCAAAGAAAGATTAGAAGTCTGTATCAAAATGAAAAAAATTTATTTTGATTAAAAATAAAATTGTTTTAGGGGATGTTTGAGATTGTTTTTAAAAACAACTTTTGTATGTTTGGGTAAAGCAAAAGATCTTTAAAAAGTTAATATTTTAAAAGTTACAAAATCCTATTTTTTTGTGAATTTTGAGACTTTTTAACATGAAAAGATGACTTATATCATAAAAACAAATACAAACACATTTTAAATATTAATCAAAAAGTCTTTTTATAAAAATGATTTTTTAAATCAAAAAATAATCCCCGACACCCCTTAAAGTTAAAGTACCTTATTTTAATACAAAAGGAGGTAAACTCGAATTTTTAAGAAATTTGCAACTTGCAAGAGAAGTAGCTGTTGTAAATTGGGAATTTTATACAGATTTCACGTGAAGCCCATATGGTCTGGCCTGAAAACGCTATAAGGGTGTTGTACGTAGCGCTATATCGTGCTTGTACATTTATGACAACAAGGAAAGAAATTACCGACGTGGCTACTTTCTCACGTGACAAAAAAAGACAAATGGTTTTTGTGTGCATCGTAAGGTTGTACTGTACATTGGCAATGCATTAAGTTTTGCGGATAAAGTGCATGTCAACCCACGTCCTCTTGATCTTTTCCCCAAGTCCCTACAAAATGACAAAATCTAAAAATATACGATTTCCTAAATGCTAAAACAACGCGGTTTGCCGATATGCGGTTCTCCAAGTGCATAGTAGATATTTGTATCCGTGCATGAATGTACTAGGAGATACGTAGATTTGGGTATTCTTATAGTCATTGTTATACAAAATTTCAAAATTAGTCCTTGGGGTTTTAGAGTCTTAAACAACTATGAAAAATACTATATCACTAGTCATATGATTTCAAAAATCTTATATTGTTGGTCTAAAATCATGTAAAATGTCCATTTTACTTTTTTTATTTTTATCTTTATCTTTATGTGTTATGTTAAATCTTAAGGCATCCCTCAACCCCTTTCATATCCCTTCTACCAGTTACCTTGCACCTCCACCTTCACTTCCATTGCTAGTAATGACGTATTCGGCAAAACTAGCTGGTAGCTGGTAGAAGTTAACAAGTAGTTGTTGTTGGTAATATTTAGTTAACCGTTATATGAGACAACTTTTAGATTTAGAATATTTTGTTTAAAGTAGACACTAAAAGTCTATAGTGTCAAACAAGACATTTTATTTAAGGCATAGTTTTTTTGTCAAACGTTAGAAGCTCTTAAACGTTCTGTGTCAAACACGCCCTAAAATTATAGACAAAAACTTAACTACATCATATGGAAATTGACTAAAAATGACATCTTGTAAAGAATCGAAAAAAAGTGGAAATTTGAAACACTATCGATTTTATTTGGAATACAAAGAATAAAAAAAATGAAAAGGGGAAGGGGAAAAAGAATCACAAAACAAGAATGAAGCTTAGAAAATTCTTGTAATCAGTTATATTATCAATTTATCATTTTTGTAATTCAATTGTAAAAAAGATTACAGAAAAACTGAACAAGAATGCATTTAATTACACCATCTTTATAGTACTATTTCGGCTATTTCCGATCTTAAAACCTTCATTAAAATGAGGGACAAAATGAGCAAGGACTTCGATACAGTTATCTAGGGCTTCATGATTTAGCACTTATTAGCATGAAATCATGGGAACAAAATGAACAAGTAATTTGATGCAGACCTTAAATAAGTAGTTGGATATAATGATAAAGAGCTTCGTAACCACCATAGGGATAGAAAATGGGAGAATCTGGTGACTGGCGATAACTAAGAAGATGAAAAAAGAGATCGAAATGATGAAGGCAAGGAAAAGATAGGATTATAGGTAGGATTAATGGTGCATTTTTTTTTTCTTTAATTAAAATAGTTAAAGAATATAATAAAAATAATGAAATAAATTAAAATGGTATTTCATCATTTTAGGTGAGTTAAGGACCAACCACATAAGAAGAAGTTGAAACCATAAGGACTAGTGGCGTAGCTTTTTTCATAATGGCCCTTAAAATGATTTTTTTAGAAACCACATGGACCAATTTTGAAATTTTATCTTATTGTTTTTGGCAAATTGACGGGTAATGTTTTGGCTCGAATCAGTTTAGCCCGTTTACCCCACAAACAATTGTTTATTTAATATGCAAATTAAGTAATTATTGTATTAATATTATAGAAAGTATATTGTTGTAATAATATTTTAATAAACAGTTTAATAGCTTATATTTCCACTAGAAAAACATCTGAATGGTTATTACAATTTCATGCATCCGTTTAAAAAGGTTTTTAGCCAAAATTTTAACGTGTTTCATAACTATCTTCTTTTTAATTGTAACTTATATTTTTGGTTCCTTTAGTTTTTACTTTGAGTGAATTACATTTTATTCTTTGTAGTTTTTAATCATTTGTAGAAAAAACATAATTTATATTTTTATTCAGTTTTTAATTTGGATTAATTACACTTTTAATCATTTGTTGAAAATACATAACACATATTTTAGTCGGTTGTTAGCAATGAATCGCGATATAAGAAAATTTTGGTATTGTCTTGGCTTTAAACTCCACGACAAAAAAGAGATATTGTAGGGAAAATGAGGAGAAATTAGATCATTTAAGTTTTCACGATAAAATGGAAATGAAGTATCGCATCCACAATTGAGGACAGCGACACGCGTATGGCTTATCCTTATCATACTACGATGACTCATCAAATGTAAACAACTACGTACCCATTACCTTTCGGGGCCCATTTGTCGACGTCAGATATGAAGAATAATCTTATAGATAATTCAAGTAGTTTATAAAATTTACAAAAATAACTCTGAAAATCCGATAGCATCCGACTTTGAAATTTGATGCTTCAAAATAGGTGTGTTTGTAAAAGCATATTAGGTTAGGGAGACCGCCTTGGGGAGGTGACTCGGGCTAGTTGGGATGGTACTGGTGGAAACTCCGTCGACAGTATCTTGCTACCGAGGATTTTCACCCCGATTCGACTTAGGTCTCCCGCTCATCCAGCAGCAATGTTTCTTTCTATAGGCAATAATACTTGTAATGTATAAGTAATCAATTCTTGCCCGGCTATATATGGGATGAGATTGATGAGAAAAATATCATTTTTATGGTTATGGATACGTTAAGGATGAAGTTGATAGAAAGAAAGAAATTGTATGGCTATGATATGGAATATGAGATATGAGATAAGAGACTTATTCCTACATCGTTTAAGAAGAAAAACATATTAAAATACAAGCCAATAAATGGATATATTAAAAAAAACGTTTGATTTAAAAAAAAAAAATTAGATTTTTTTAGTAGTTATTAACTAAAAAAAGTACAAAAATACAAGTTTTATATGTTTTTTTTTAATTTTTTTGAAGCTAGTAGAAAAACTATTTGGAAAAATGTTTTTGAATTTGTAAAACATTTTTTTTTATTAATTATTGACTTTTGTATAGCGATTTATTTTAATGTTCTCTTAACCGGATGATAACCGAACAAACAACAACCGAGAACGTTAGTCAAGACTCATGTTTGATATCCTAATAATGACCACATGGGCAAGGTTAGGACACGTATGATGACCGACATAAAGGTCGAGTGAAGTTACAGACTTAACCGAGCGAGCGGATCGATTTGTTTACCTGTTGAGCGATTTAGTTTAACCTTGAACAATTGTAACATCCCAAAAAATTTCATATTTAAATTAATTCCAGTCATATCATAATCATATCAAAACAGTCGAGAGTGTATCATAATAAAATATTATCAGAGTACAAAATCTAAAAAATCACGTGATGCAGAAAAACATAGGTGGATGCAGTGCGATCAGGTCGGGCCCTTCCCTTTCAAGTTGGAAGTACCTGAAACATAAATTGAAAACCGTAAGTACAAAACTTAATGAGTTCCCCCAAATAGCCACACCATATATATATATATATATATATATATATATATATATATATATATATATATATATAATAGTCAAAGACATATTGGGTCTATTTCACCCCCCTTCGGTATCTTTCAACTGATATTGGGTCTATTTCACCCTCTTCGGTATCTTTCAACTAATATTGGGTCTATTTCACCCCCTCCGGTATCTTTCAACTTGTATTGGGTCTATCTCACCCCCTTCGGTATCTTTCAACCGGTATTGGGTCTATTTCACCCTTTCGGTATCTCTTAACCAGTATTGGATCTATTTCACCCCTTCGGTATCTTTCAACCGGTATTGGGTCTATTTCACCCCTACCACTACACATATAATCATAACAATAAGAGTCACTAAAAAATCAAGCAGATACAGGCACACCAGGTAATTGTCATGGACACAACCATTATACTACAAACATAATCTAGTGGGCCGACATTGGTGCCTTCGACCCACGACTACAGTGAAGGAAACCCACCTCACACTGAAGATATCAAATCACACTCGGGCTGTTGACTCGTAGAATCCTCTCACTCTAAATCACAAGTAATAAAATCCTAATTAGAAATTAGGTCAACAATCTACCCCGAGAGTCCAAACCCTAAATCCTAGCTTTAAGGGAAAAAAGATATTTAATCCTTGCCTTATTGTGCCTAACCCACCAAGGCCCAAATACAATTAGTCCCAAAGCCCAAAAGATATACCATGTCCAAAATGGGTCCATTCTAAAGGCTCATCACAGAAAAGCTCACGACCCAACAAGGCCCAAAGTCCTTAAGTCACAAAAATGTCCCAAAATAAGCCAAAAACCCTTCTGATGAGTACGCTAAGCGTACCATCAGTACACCCAACATACTCAAAATCTTCGCATTGACGGGTCCCTAAGCACGTACACTCAACGTACATATGCTTATACCCTGAGTACGCCCTAGATAGTCAATTTCCCATTTTGAGGTCTTAATCAATTAAGACCTAACGTCCAACTTTAGATCTAAGCTTCTTAAAGTGTATTAAGCCATAAAGTTTCAAACTTTATGCTTTTGCATGTCTTAAAAGGGGCAAATCTTGGACTTTATTACACTAACTTCTTGAAACCACCTTCAACCCTTGCATGATTGAACTTAACCCATCAAGACTCCATTTTTATGCTCAAGGGGCACTAGAAACCCTAGGATCCTTCATTATAACCTTATGGAGTGGATCATACTCCCAAGAAACACTTTAAGGACCATTTTAAGAAGAAAGAAGCCCTAAAATAGAACTAACACATGGAGTCATCTAGGTAGGATCTTTTTACCTCTAAAAGTCTTAAAATGGTGAATAAGTTCTGGATCTACAAGCTTCCTCTTGTCCAAAGCTTCTCCACAAGTCTTCTTCTTCTTCACTAAGCACCACACACACACAAAACACACATACACTATTAATCTCTTTGGAAAAAGGATTAGGGTTTTGAGATAGGGTTCAAGATACAATGAGGTTGGTAGGGTGAAAGGTTAGGAGAGCTTAATGTGCTTAAATAGGGTGCAAACCCTAAAAATTAGGGTTTACCCATGGCTCGCATACGTCCTGTGTACGCATGGGTACGCCCAGCATACGTAAGGGACACCATGCCTCATGCAACCACTTGACTATGACCGATGTATCATGTTTACGTGCAGCGTACTCGAGCCCAAGGGTCCAAATACATGAAACAATGGCTAAGGGCTTTACCTGAAAATCAAGTGTTACAATTCTCCCCCACTTGATTTAGACTTCGTCCTCGAATTTTACTGCCGAAAATAACATTGGGTAATGCTCCCTCGTCTCTTCCTCAGGCTCCCAAGTCCAGTCTGAACCCTTCTGGTGTTGCCACTACACTTTCACCAATCCCACAACCTTTGTTCCTCAAGGTTTTTGTCTTCCGATATAAGATCGCTACCGGTCTCTCAATGTAGTTCAGACAGTCATCCACCTGAACATCCTCCAATGGAACCACTGTGGAATCATCAACCAATGCAGCTGAGAGTCATGAAAAGTATTGTGAATCTGACTGAGTTCGTCCGGTAGATCCAAACGATACACCACCCTGACCACCCGAGCTTCAACCATGAAACGACCAATATACCTGGGGCCTAGCTTACCCCGCTTCCCAAACCGGATGACACCTTTCCAAGGTGACACCTTCAGGAGTACCATATCCTTGACCTGGAACTCCAAGTCTGACTAACATCTGTCTTCATAGCTTTTTTGCCGACTCTACGTTGTTTGAAGTCTACTACGAACGTGCTGAATCATCTCGGTCATCTTGAGTACCACCTAAGTACTCCCCATGACTCGCTGACCGACCTCACCCCAACATATCGGGTTCTTACACTTCCTCCCATAGAACATCTCAAAAGTAGGTCGATCAATGTTAGCGTGATAATTGTTGTTATACGACAAATCCGAAAAAGGGAGGTATGTATCCCAACTCCCACTGAAATCCAATACACAAGACTAAAGCATATCCTCCAAGGTATGGATAGTCCGCTTACTCTGACCATCAGTTTGCGGGTGAAAAGTCGTGTTAAAGTGCAGACGAGTACCCAACTCCTCGTGAAATTTCTTCTAGAACCTAGAAGTGAATCAAACATCCCTATCGGATACCACAGAAACCGTCACCCCATGGCGTGCCACAACCTCCTGAATGTAGATGGTTGCCAACTTTTCCGAAGAGATACTCTCCTGGATCGGGATAAAATGTGTGCCATTGGTCAATTGATCGATGATGACCCATATCGAATCCACTTCACGTGTCGTTCGAGGCAATTTAGTGATAAAATCCATCGTAATCTCTTCCCATTTCCAAATGGGAATATCCAATGGCTCCATTTTTCTGTGGGGTCACTGATGCTCATACTTGACTTTCCTGCAAGTCAAGCACCTCTCCACATACCATGCAACATCTCGCTTCTTACATGTCCACCAATAATCTAGTTGGAGATCTCTATACATCTTTGTCGCTCCGGGATGAATAGAGAATCTTGACTAGTGCACCTCTTCCATCAAAATCTGCCACGCACCACCCCAATACAGAACCCACACCATCCGATGAAGTGTCAATAATCCCCAGCTATCAAAATCGAAGGAAGCCAACTGTCCCACAATGCGCTCACTCTTCTAATGTTCTTCCTTCATAGCCTCAATCTGAACCTCTTGAATCTACTCTAATAATGGAGTAATCACTGTCATCCTCAAACATAAATTCTTGATTGGAGCCGTGACAGCCTTGCGGCTGAGAGCATCGGCCCCCATGTTTGCCTTCCCCAGGTGATAAAGGATCCCAAAATCATAATCATTCACCACATCCCACCATCTACGCTGCTTCATGTTCAGATTTGGATGATACATCAAATACCTTAGGCTCTTGTTATTCGTATAGATAGTACAGTGGACTCCATAGAGCTAATGTCGCCAAATATTGATGGCAAACACCACAACCCTCAAATCCAAATTGTGTGAAGGGTAATTCGCCTCATGAGGCTTCAGCTACCTCAAAGCGTACACAATCACATGACCCTGTTGCATCAACATTGCACCAAAACCTATGATCGAAGCATCACAATATACCACAAAGTCCTCAACACCCTTTAGCAGGTCAGAATTGGTGCCTCACATAATTTCTGTCTCAAGGTCTCAAAAGTTGCCTGCCGCTTAGGCCCCCAACGAAATGTAGCAGTCTTCCTTTTCAGCCTGGTCAAAGGAGCCGCTATCTTGGAGAAATCTTGAATAGATCTTTGATAGTAACCTACCAATCCAAGGAAACTCTGAATCTCAGATGGAGACCTCAAAACATCCCACCTCATCATCGCCTCAATCTTGGCCGGATTGACCAGAATGTCACTCTGGTTAACAAGGTGTCCCAAAAACATCTAATATCACATATATGTAACAAATTAGTCTATAAACAACTAATAAACAAGTCAAGACACCCTAGGACATGCTAAACACCTTTATCAAGTGTTATTAGCCTCTAGGATTGCATCTAAGTGTTTGTAGGGGAAGCTATTGTGTGTAGGGCTCAAGGAAAACTCCACCATGAGGTTCACGACCCTAATGATCCTACTAAATGAGTTTATGGTCGTAAACTCATGAGTTTACGGCCGTAAGCTCATACTTATGTTACTATTTGATGTTTGATGCTCTATAAGGCCCTAAGAAGCATTCCTACTTAATGGCTTGGTCTATGGAAGAGTTTAGGGCATTATATAACTCCTTTTAGGAGTTTACGGCCCTGGGACCAAATCCCATGGAGATTACGTCCGTAATCTCCCTTGGATGGGTGTTTGTGGTGTTTTCAAGTCCATAATATAACTAAGAATAAATCATGGCAATTGTCCAAGGCTTTAGGAGTGACTAAAGCACCTTTTTGGCCCTATTGTTTGGAGTTCACGGCCCTGGAACTTCTTGGGCCATGAACACCTTACTGTTGGTGTTCTAATGGTGTTTGCTAATCCTAAACTCATTAGGGTACATGTCTAAACTAGTCTCTTGGCTTAAGGAAGGCTTTTAGGGTGTTTTGGCACCTAAAAATG
Organism: Lactuca serriola; assembly: GCF_051521515.1. NCBI lineage: Eukaryota > Viridiplantae > Streptophyta > Magnoliopsida > Asterales > Asteraceae > Lactuca > Lactuca serriola. The sequence continues at coordinate 114,030,280 of NC_136411.1, forward strand.
GAGTTCACGGCCCAAGAACATACTTGGCCGTGAACTCACTTCTAGCCTTTGTTTCTTAATCATTTTGTGGTCTAAACATGTCATGGTAGTTTCTAGGTTGAGTTCCAAGGCTTGGAGGGACATTGGGCACACTTTGGCCCTTATAAAAGAGTTTACTCCCCAAGGTGTTCTTGGGCGGTAAACTCTCAAATGTTAGTGTTTTCCTATGATTTCTAGTGTACTAAGCATATAAGAAGCTTTAAAATAGTACTAGATAGAAGTACTCACTTTCCGGAACGAAAGTCCGAAGATCCTTGAGAGAGAATTCAGCTTTTCTCTAGTTGGAAATGTAACTAATGAATAAATATGGTTCAGAATCCTATATATAGTCCTGAGATTTTTGGCAGAAAATATTTTATTCACGAAATGAACTCTAATATCATAGGGTTTTGAAATAACAGTGTTGCACAAAACCCTAGTGCATCCACTCTCCTGATATCTCCTTAAGTGTAAATCCTGAAATACTCAAACTTATACCCAAAAGTCTGGAAATTCACTGTAACTGTTTTAACCTCTATTGACTTGATATGGTTTGTACGGAATGGAAATTTCGGGTTGTCACATCATCCTCCTGTTAAAGGGAATTTCGTCCCGAAATTAGAATTTAGGTAAGGAAGTAGGTATGAATGATCGAGTCATGAGGTGGAAACTTCCTAATCGATTGGTTCTCGCGCTCCTAAGTGAAATCGGGTCCTCGGTTGGTATCCCAACGAACCTTCACTAAATGGCGATGGTGTTGCTTCGTCCGCTTGACCTCTCTGTCGAGGGTCACTACGGTTCTAATACGAAGGCGAGGATCTCGTTAATCTCAATCTCGTCGGGTCGGACTTACGAGAGTCCTAACGGAGAGGTACGGTTTCACGATCGAGACGCGAAGGGTAAAATGTACGTTACTGAGTTCGCGGAGTAGGTCTAGTTTGTGAGGTACAGGACCGATTCTGGTAAGAATCTCGGAGGTCCTATCTATCTTGGATTTAGCTTTCCATGCTTTACGAAGCATATTAAGCCATTCCCAGAGTGTGACTTCCTAAAGAACTTGGTCTCTCGCTTGGAATTCCAAAGGTTCTTTCTCTTGCTCATCTTCCCTGTCAAGGGCCACCCCTTGCTGGGTCAAAGTCGTACGGGTTTCTATGATTTGCGAGGAGTTATGGATGAACTATGACAGTAGGTCTGTAAGACCTAGAATTTGGCGAATGTCTGTCGGCGTCTCTGGTGTCGACAAATTCTCAACGGTTTTGACAAATTGAAAGAGTACTCAAAATTTCCCACATCACTAATAGTGTGTCATAGGAATCTGACTCTTCAATTTCAAAACTCGTGCTTAGAGAACTTCGCAAAAGTTCCTCCAAAGGTAATGTTTCCATGGGTTCCTTCTTACTACGAGGGTAGATAAGTAAGTCATTACATGGAGAAATGACGAACTGATCCAAGTAAGGAAGACGTACCCTACTCATTTAGCTCACGAATACTATGGGCGTATTGGTCCTATCCGAAGGGTATCACTACAGACTCAAAGTGTCCACATCAAGTTCGAAATATAGTCTTCCGGACATCCTTCTCTAACACTTGAACTGGTGATATTCGGATCTCAGATCCATTTCTGAAAGTAATTATTTCCTTGCGTTTGCTCAACCGTTTCATCTATGCGAGGCAGAGACAACGATTTCTAATGGAAAATCTTGACGGAGTCCTCGATATCTAAGGTACATACGATGCAATCCGTCGACCTCTGGAAGAATAAGTTCGGGGCTCTCCAGGGTGAGAAGCCTAGTCTTACAATTCTATTTCTGTGTAGTTTGCTAAGTTGTCCGGGCTGTTCTTGTATCTCCGTAGGTGTTTAGACTATAGGGCGATCTGATTTACAGGAGTCATATTGGGTTCTAGGTTTGTTCACATGACGATGCGATTACTCGTAGGCTTGGGCAGTTCTCCGTCCTGAACTTCATATTAGAATTCATACTTGGTTCAATGATCACTATATCGTGTACACGAGTCGTATATAATTAAGATTGAAAAGGTAGTCGAATAACTGATTCTTCTATAAGCTCATACCCATAGGGAAAAAGAAGTTAAAGTGGAATCATCAATTCTAAACCTGTAGAACCTTGATTATATATCACTCTTATGTATACATTCCTCAGTGATAGATCAATCGCATGAATCCTTGGATTAAACTTGACGTACTGCACGAGTGGTACTTCGGGGATTTCTTCGGAAAAGAAAGGAACTATGAGGTACTCCTCGCATGAGTACTTCGGTGTTCTGAAATGACGGTTTCGCTAAAAAGACGTTTACTGATAAAGAGATGTACTTAAGAAGCTGGTATGGTGTGGATCAAATTGAATCTAGTTGTATGATAATGTCGGAATCATATGGAAACTTAAAGACATTAGATTTGAACATAAGATGTTTACAGACAAATCACAACCGTGCAACCATGAACAGAGTTACAGTACTTTAGATTTACTACAAGACTATTGTTGCGAATAAGGTATACTACAAAAGACAAATATACGCAACACGAGCATCCCTATACTGCCGAGTTCTCGTAAAAGATAAGACTCTAGTTGCACTAGTTCTGGATAGTTTATAAGTCTGTTACAACGAAACGCGTAAATTACATTAACGCAGTTCCGGAGCAGGTTCTCCTGCAGCTGTGATCCTGAGAATCTTCCCATATGCGCCAGAGTTCTTTGCTATAGGGCAATCCTTCTTGAAGTGTCCTTTCTCACCGTATTGGTGGCATGACTGGCTAGTACTAGCATTGGTGGCGGGAGTGCGGTGTTTAGCCAGTGTTATGTGGACACGAGTGTTCTCCTTGTTTATCCACTTTGAAATTTTCCTTTCACATGGTCTAGTTTTAACACCACCATCGTAAGCCTAGTTGACTCTGATGTCAGGGGCTTGAGTGATGAGTCGTGCCGGTGCTCCCCAGCTACGAGCATGGTGCCCTATTTTTAGGCAATTGCAACATTGCATCTCATGGCAAGCCCCATGATGATGGAAACTACACTTATCACACTTCGGGAGTTTTCCCTCGTATGGCCTGCTCGGTACGAGGATGACAAGGGTTTCCACTTGTTGTTGTTGCATGGCAAGTTTTTGGGATTTCTTGCGTTCTTTCTGGGCTTGGCGCTTTCGTTTCTTGTTCTCTGCTTTTCAACTTTGCGAGCCTGTGACTGTTACCGTTTGACAACTTCCTAGATGGATACCATGATTGGAAACTTCAACCCCATCATCCGCATTGATTGTGCTGATAGCGCTACGGTGTGCAAGGACTGCTGTCACGGCAGCCATTACAGTAGCTATAACTGCGGTTTGGAAAGTAGCGGCGTCCATAGGGAAAGCAGAGGTTTCGTTGTCCGATTGATTGCTTCCTGATGACGACATGATTCTGTAACACGCAAGATAAGGATTTTGTGAGTGATTCTGGTTGACCCTAGGTGTACTTCGATTTGTTCAAGTAAAGAGTAAGAGCATGTTCTTGAAAGTTTGACCTACATCCCTATGATGCAGTCCTAGTACAGATTGGAGGTATGATCGCGAAGGTTTGACCTACATCCCTATGATGCAGTCCTAGTACGGAATGGAAGTGAGTTTGTAGAATGGTCTCAAGACGTTTGTCGTTCAAGCCGAGGTATCGTTGGTTGGTGAATAACATGATCCAACCACTAAAAGAGACTTGGAAATGTCTCCGGAGCTAACTTGCTATAGTCCAATGACTTGACTAAAGCATGTTTCAGGTATACTCGAATGAAAGTATGATGAGAGTGCTTGAATAAAGGAAATGACACATAAGTTAGCCGATTGTCAATATCTTTGATATTCATGACGTAAAAGTTCGGGAGAATGACCTTGTAAAAGGTCTTACATCATATCCAGAGAAGATAGTTCTTGACAGCATAAAGACCTAACCAAAAGTACTTACAGTACAAAATAGTTTCATAGAAAATGCCACATCGGGCATAGACAGAAAAACGATTCCTTTTAATAAGGAAAATAAAGTAAGGCGTCTACTACTGGCGACGGTCATCCCTCTGGTGAACTCTCAGTTCAGCCAGTTGACGTTCCACATCAAGTAGGTGTCTTTCGTACACCCTCTGGCGTACTCGGAGCTTTATGAATTCGGCTCGTGACTCAGCCAGTTCTTGCAGCAGGGTTTCATGGTTTCTCTCTGATCTCTCGCGAGCATCTTCTAGACGAATGGTGCGGAGGGTATGCATTCTCGCATCGGCGACAGCTTCGGTGATCTGATGTAGGGCTGTCCTGCCTTGAATCTCATTTCGGGCCACTCTACGGACCAAGATTGGCAAGATTCTGTCTGCTGAGCCCCCATTGCTCAGGTCATAGAAGCTTCGGTCACCATTAAATGGCATGGGCTGATCTTGTCCTTGGCTCCATGTTTCCAAACATTCCACCCACTCAGGCGTCAGGCCATAAAATGTCGGACGAGGGTTAGGAATTGGAAAGGGAGCTGCTTGGGGTAGGTTCTCAACCTCTGGTTTGGAGTTAGCATCGTCCAAAAGGTCTTCATCATGGTGATCATTCACAGGGATAGGATGATCATTCTCTGGTTCTTCTTCAAACCATCCAGCAATGACCTCATTCGGAAGGTACCGGTTGCCGTGGGGATGGAGTCCAGCCATGTTATCTATGCGAGAATTGGGGTAAGAAAATAATTATTAGACGAACTATCTAGATAATTATTTAGAAAATCTTCATTAGTTACATCGCTATTTGTGAAGTGCATACCAGTTATATGTAATCGAAACAGGATAGGCCTTCGAATAAGTGACCTTAACTCCAAATTCACACAGAATAGGGGTAAAGTAAAATTTTCACAGATTCTAAGTCTATAACATCCTAATTACATATATCCTTAGTGTATCCACTTAGCAACTATCAACTTAGTAATGAAGATCCCGCTTTAGTTCTCAAGTATAAAGTACTTATAGTAACACCAAATACCCCTATAGTATTTTAAGTTTAATGTTATGTTCTACTGTTCTCATTGTGGTAGGGTTGGTAAGATTTTTGACTTGTTGCAACCACATAACTACACTTAGGCACATGCTAGTCAACCCTCGGATAATATAGTTGATCAAGCTATATCTTCCCAGTTTTAACTATATGTCTCTAAGTCCACATGTGTTGCCCAACAATCGTAATTCTTTTGTACTGTCCTAGTGACACTGATTTTAGTATGAATGCAACACGTATACTTAATTAAATATTTTATTATTTAACGTATAAACTCTTGGTCATAGTATTTTTAATCCCATTGTATTTATAGTCTGTATATCTTTTATGGGTTGATATACTTAATTCACTATAAACAATGCTCTTATACCACTCTGTCACACCCCAAAACCAAGAACGGCGGAAACGTTTTGGGGCAGAGGACGTCATGTTGTCACACCCCAAAACCGGAACGGCGGAAACGTTCTGGGGTGGATGACGTCATGTCAAGTATCACAACACATGCATTATAGTAATCAAAGTACAACAAAACATTGTATTAATAGTAATAGTTTTACATGGTTACATTAATACATCAAAGTAATACAAGTAATAGAATAAATACAGCGCGGTACTAAGCTATCTTCATCAACAGCTCCGGGGATGTACCTGTCTAATGCTAACCTGAGAATACAAGTTATTTGAAAAGCGAGTATCCGCATTTTTACAAATGCTGGTGAGTTCATAAGTATTTAGTGACATTTCATTCAAATAACTTTATAAAGTAATAATTTAAGTGTTTACAGTGTATTAGAGTTCTTTCCAGAAAATCCTATATTTTCTTTAATCAAAGCAGCCTTCTACCAAGACTGGTCAGTGTTATGTGGTAAAAAGTGGTTTTCCCTTAATTGCTATCATCATCAAAATACTGAATTTGATTATTAAAGAAAGCAAGAGATGACAGGGAAATAACATTTGCCTCAGCAGTGAGGATTGCTGACTAAGGCAAAGGAATCATAGACTCCAGGAGAGTATCGAACGAACGACACGCCTGGTTCAGTCTAACAAATAGAGACACAGACCCCAGAAGGTACCAAATGAAAGGTACAGCTGGAAAGGCCCAAAACAGTGAATACAGACCGCAGGCAATATCAAATGAAAGATACGTCTAGCCAGGTCTAAAACAGTGAACACAGTGAATACAGTGAATACAGTGGATACAGTGGATACTGTGAATACAGTGGATACAGACCCCAGACATCATCAAAAGAGCGATACGTCTTGTAAGGTCAAAACAGAGGAGACAGACCCCAGACAGTATCAAATGAAAGATACATCTTGTAAGGTCAAAACAGTGTGACTCTGAAATTAAATTACCAGCATACAGTGTAAATTGTTGGCGAAATACCGTTACCTTAAGGCCATGAATTATAAGGTAACTCGGGATACTCGTAACCATATTAACCGACACTAGAGTACCAGACGCCCTACAAGCGTCTATATAATGTGACATTTGTCACCCCTTGGCTTGGTGAGTCGTGGACTGTAGCTAGCAGTCAGGGTGCGGGGGTGTCAATCCCGTATAGATCTATACACACAATGTCCGCTCTCCCTACAGAAGACTCTGGTTACCAACTAGACGACGGATAAGGCCGTGTCCCGAAGATGCATCCCAAATAGTGGGTAATGACTTCCAAACAGTGGGTAGTGGGTTTCTAACATAAGTGCTGACCTAGAGGTAGAGACTCTTAATTGAATTGACTGAAGAAAACTCGTATGTCTATGCTTGTGTACATAATATATAACTAATGAATCGAACGGCCTTCGGATGGACATCCGATCCCACCAGACCACATCTCAACGAAGAAAAGGAAATAGGGCGGAGAAGCCTTCCTAAGTCCTTCAATCACTATTTATATGCATCTATACAAGCACAAACATACCTCTAACTACGCTTGAGTGTGTATCAAGTGGTATCATACAGTGAAGTATAAGTGTACAGTGGAGCACCCGAGTCGTGAAGTATAAGCGTACAGAGGAAAATCCGAGTCGTGAAGTATAAGCGTACAAAGGAACATCCGAGTCGTGAAGTATAAGCGTACCGAGTGGGATAATCAAATCGTGAAGTATAAGTGTACCAAGTGTAAGTGTATCACGAAGTGGAGACGACGATAAGTGAAGTAAGAGCGTCTATCAAATATAAGAGGCTACAAGTATAAGCGATATAGAGACAAAAATCCGGTATAAGTGTATCACGAAGGGAATGCGTTATCAAGTAGGAGTTTTAAATAAGTAAAAGCGAAACAGCAGTAACAACAAGTAAAAGTATACGTTGTGAAAGTGAACTTTGATTAAAATCTTGTAAAACCTTTATCCTCGGGGCAAAATCGTAATTTGTATTCTTTTGTAAAATATGTTTGTAAACCTTTGGAAATCTTTCTTAAACCAGTTTAAAATGAATTAGGACAAAGCATTATAAGTGAGAGTATTGAAACAATGAAAACCTTTTAGAAAACCTTTATAGTGTCCTACTCGGTAAAACAGTGTACAGTGGTAAAATCTTGTGCATGCGGGTTATCAATCACATGTGATTGATATGATAACTGACATGTTTAACTTGTATTCCCCCCTATAAAACATGTTAAAACATTTAAAAGGTTCATTCAGGGGTATGAACTCACCTGGTGTAAGTAGGTCAGACGAAGGTGCCGTTTGGGCGTTCGGTGTCACGCAAGGACTTGAACACACACAATGACCTATTTAACATATGATAACATATGTTCACATACAATTAGTATATTTAATACTAATTAAACAAATATATGTGCTCACAGGAGCGGAAAACACTTTGGTTAAGTGTTTGGGTGTCCCGGGTAGCGTTTAAGGGTGTGTATGACTTAGGAATGGAGTTTACTCTCCAAGATTAAGCCCTTACTATGATGTTTACGGCCCAAGGACTACTCACCATGAGTTTATGGCCGTAAACTCATGGTGATGGGTTCTAGGGTGTTTTAAGGCTTCTACTTGCTCATGGAATTATTCTAAGTACTTTTCCAAAAAGGCATGAGTGGGTTTAAGGCTTCTAAGGGCATTATATTGGAGTTTACGGCCTAGGGACAACTCCTAAGGGATTTTACGGCCGTAAACTCTCATCCTTAGAGTTTTGTGAAGTTTAAAGCCCCTAATACCTTGCTAGCAATTTATAATGAAGTGTGATGCTATTTTGGGGGATTAAAACTATCATTTGGATGTGTTTTGGGGAGTTTACGACCTAGAAACTTGCTTGGGCCATAAACTCCTTTTTATCCCTCCATTTCTTGTGTTTAAGCCCTTGTTTCAATCCTAGTATTTTATGGTAAATGCCTAAGGCCATTTGGGGAACAAAAACCAACATTTTGGCTTGGTTTGGGGAGTTTACGGCCTTGACACAAGTCTGGGCCGTAAACTCCTTTTGTCCCTCTATTTTAATGTGTTTAAATGGTTAAAACCCGAAATAATAGGCCCCTAATTTATGTATGAAGTCCTAGGGTGGTTTGGGAGTGTTTTTGGGGCTTTATGTCATGTTTAAGAGGTGTTTACGGCCTTGGCATATTCCTGGGCCATAAACTCTATTTTATCCCCTAGAATCATGTGATTTAATGTTTAAACACTCCTAGGCAAATCCCTTAATTTATTTCTAAGCCTTTAGGGACATTTTGGGGTCATTTTGGCCTCATTTTAGGTGTTTACGGCCTAAGGAGTAGCTTAGGCCGTAAACTCCTTTTCAACAGCTTCTAGGTTTGATTTCTAAGCTATAAACAAGAATCAATATGTTTAGAATAAGCTAGGGTAAGCGGACTTACAATCTGGAAGCGTTTGGTTGCGGATTCGGGGCGAAAACGGGTCTAGAGAGAGAGTATAGAGAGAGAGTGTAAAAAGTCTCCAATGGACTCCACTCACCCTTATATAGGGTTCCGAGTCGGGGCTCGGTGGAATTTTACTCGATACTCCCGTTAAACGGGGCTTTTGGTCGCTCCCAATTTAGTGGTCATAACAATAAAACTTAACATTTTCCAAATAAATGGAAATGAGTGTTATGTGTTTTTATTTCTTTTTATCACGACTTAACGACATGTTAAATGTAAACAAATGGAATGTTTATTAAATTGATGCCCTCTAATTAACGGAACTTTTATATAGTGGAATATTCCGTTAACGGTAACGGGGAAATGTAACGGGACAACTTGGGTTGTCACACATGTACAGTATCACAACAATGAAAAGTAGTAAACAAGCAACAACATCATCCATTGCATTAATAATATAATTTTAATACAAGTGTTCTGTCAAATTGTAATAGACACTAAAGTATAAACAAAATGAAAGATGAGTCTTGATCGAGCTCCATCTTCTCTAAACCTTGCATCGGTACCTGTCTATGGTTGACCTGGGGATACAAGTTATTTTGAAAGAGAGTGTCAGCTTTAAAGCTGGTGAGATCATAAGTATTAGTGTGTCTTAATTTGTAAAACTTGTAATGAAAGACTTGAAATTGTTTTGAAAGGAAACTAGTATAAGTATGAAAATGTTTGTAGAACAAATGTAAATGTTTGAAAAACCCTAGAAATCCCTATGATTCCTACTACTATAAAAGGGATTCTTCTACCAAGACCTAACTATTCTGAATGTAGCCTTCTACCAAGACCTAACTGCTCTGAATGTAGCCTTCTACCAAGACCTAACTGCTCTGAATGTAGCCTTCTACCAAGACCCGACTGTTCTGAATGTAGCCTTCTACCAAGACCCGACTGTTCTGAATGTAGCCTTAGTATTACCCTTTGGTACTAGGGTAACTAACAATGTTAACTGAAGACATCCGTAGATGTACATTTACCTTTGTTGCTAACAGCTGGGTATAGGAATAGTTAGTCCCTTAAAGTATACCTGTAATGGTATCAACCGTTGACATCCGTGGATGTGCTTTTACCTCTGTAGCTAACAGAGATTCTAGGAATGGTTAATCCCGCAATGTATCCTTTAGTACTAGGATATTAAATCCAATCTATCTCGTCGATTATGTGATTGAATCACAAGGTAAAGATAAGAATGAGGATTATATAACAGAATCTATACATATAAAATGTACTAGTAATTCGTGTAAGTGTACTCATGTAAATGTATCTATGTATATGTAGTCATTTAAGCATATATATGTAAACGTATTCATGTAAATGTACTCATGTAGATGTATCTATGTATATGTAGTCATGTAAGCGTATATATGTAAACGTATTCATGTAAATGTACTCATGTAGATGTATCTATGTAAATGTATTGTGTGTACTAGCTGTAATGTGTGTTCTCTCTCTATCTAGAAAGTATTGACTCATGAATGAACTGACTCATTGTATGATATCGTGTTCTAGTAATAGTTCTAGTATCTTCCTAAACTACCCATATGGTAGCTTACTAGTAATGTAACTGGTACGTATGAACATGGATGTATACCCTTGCTACCCAAGGGCATTGGATGAACTGGAAGGACCTTTATGACTATATATGTACACATGATATAGAACTAATATTTAAAGGATCTTCGGACGGATACCCGATATCCCACCAGACCACATCACAAGCGCGAAAAGGAAATAAGGTGGATAGCCTTCCTAAGTCTTTTAAACATTTCTTATATATCTATACATATATAGGCATGCAATTGATAATATAAAAGCATAAAATAAGTTTTGTAAAACCTTTGAACATAATTATTATCTTAGAAAAGATCGACTTGATGTCAATCTATAAAACAGTTTGAAGGCATGGGTTTGATAAAACAGTTTAAGTATAAAGAAACATTTGTTTGAAACACAATTGTAAATGAGTTTGAAATGAAACATACAGAGTAAAATGTACAGTTTAATAAGGAGTTTTAAACATATAAAGTGTTTATGAAAAACATTTGAAGGAAACTGTTTGGTAAAACGACTAATGAGTAGCCAATCATTTGAATGCTGCTTATTAGTCACATATGATTGATATAATAACTAGCATGATTCTACTTGTATCCCCCCCATAAAGTATTTTAAAACATTTAAAACATTAATTAAGGGGTATGAACTCACCTGTTATGGGTGATACGGATGAACTGAAGAGGTAGTACTGCTAGGTGTCAAGTGAAGTCTTGAACACACTCTATGATCCTAGTTAACATATAATATCACATATATGTAAAAAAAATAGTCTATAAACAACTAATAAACAAGTCAAGACACCCTAGGACATGGTAAACACCTTTATCAAGTGTTATTAGCCTCTAGGATTGCATCTAAGTGTTTGTAGAGGAAGCTATTGTGTGTAGGGCTCAAGGAAAACTCCACCATGAGGTTCACGACCCTAATGATCCTACTAAATGAGTTTATGGTCATAAACTCATGATTTTATGGCCGTAAGCTCATACTTATGTTACCATTTGATGTTTGATGCTCTATAAGGCCCTAAGAAGCATTCCTACTTAATGGCTTGGTCTATAGAAGAGTTTAGGGCATTATATAACTCCTTTTAGGAGTTTACGGCCCTGGGACCAAATCCCATGGAGATTACAGTCGTAATCTCCCTTGGATGGGTTTTTGTGGTGTTTTCAAGTCCATAATATAACTAAGAATAAATCATGGCAATTGTCCAAGGCTTTAGGAGTGATTAAAGCACCTTTTTGGCCCTGTTGTTTGGAGTTCACGGCCCTGGAACTTCTTGGGCCGTGAACACCTTACTCTTGGTGTTCTAATGGTGTTTGCTAGTCCTAAACTCATTAGGGTACATGTCTAAACTAGTCTCTTGGCTTAAGGAAGGCTTTTAGGGTGTTTTGGCACCTAAAAATGGAGTTCACGGCCCAAGAACATCCTTGGCCGTGAACTCACTTCTATCCTTTGTTTCTTAATGATTTTGTGGTCTAAACATGTCATGGTAGTTTCTAGGTTGAGTTCCAAGGCTTGGAGGGACATTGGGCACACTTTGGCCCTTATAAAAGAGTTTACTCCCCAAGGTGTTCTTGGGCGGTAAACTCTCAGATCTTAGTGTTTTCCTATGATTTCTAGTGTATTAAGCATATAAGAAGCTTTAAAACAACACTAGATAGAAGTACTCACTTTCCGGAACGAAAGTCCGAAGATCCTTGAGAGAGAATTCGGCTTTTCTCTAGTTGGAAATGTAACTAATGAATAAATATGGTTCAGAATCCTATATATAGTCCTGGGATTTTTGGCAGAAAATATTTTATTCACGAAATGAACTCTAATATCATAGGGTTTTGAAATAACAATGTTGCACAAAACCCTAGTGTATCCACTCTCCTGATATCTCCTTAAGTGTAAATCCTGAAATACTCAAACTTATACCCAAAAGTCTGGAAATTCACTGTAATTGTTTTAACCTCTATTGACTTGATATGGTTTGTACGGAATGGAAATTTCGGGTTGTCACAATATCAATCATCGAAAAGTAGTAGCCACCTCAACAACAATCATCTCTCAAATTTGATCATCGTTGAATCCTGGCCTATCATGGTTACCTGCCCTAGATCAAGAACCTGATCCCATCGTGAACACCAAACTGAAAATAAACTAGAATATATCATAAATGTTGCAACTCATACCTCAAAAACCATTCCAGAAAAACGAAACCCTTGGGTTTTGTGACTTCCTTGCTACATGTACGGGTCCTGTGCTTTCAGTAGTACATGCCCATACTACCTTCCACACCTACCCATATTTTTCTCAAAGATCATCACAACCGCCCAAAATAGATACAACAAATAGGATACACATACATCCTATCCTCACTCCCTAGAGAGTGGCGAATCACACCACACATGACCAACTGCTCACACACCTACCCACCCATGAAACTTCCACCAACCCTGCAACCACCCGTGCATGCTAATCAGACATAACATTGGATCCTATAGATACTTGAACACTTGATCCTACCTTACACCCTTAATCAGAGAAGAACAAGAAATAAGGCTAAATCAAACATTCTCAGGCTATAAAATCTTAGTTATGTACAACTATGATGCACACACTAGGCAACTATAGTAATGATGTCAATTTCATACAAGAAGCACCCCTAGGATATCAGGCATCATACATCAGGAAGTTCTATCATGCAATTTCTAATGATCCCCAGCCTACCATTAGCATGTGGTTCTACCATAAAATTATATCAAACAATAGTGTGGGTAACTTTGGGGTATACTTTCTTGCTCCGACTAATCGTACACATCACATCCTTCCTTGGTTACTTTTGAAAACCATTTTTTTTGCAGTTCCTTAGGTTGACTTTGGATTCACACAAATGTTCATCTAATTCTCTCAAACCAAGGCTCTGATACCAACTTGTTACGTCCCAAAAATCATAGAAATTATATTTTTTTCAAAAACAACCCATTAACCATATAGTGTTTACAAAACCATTATTTCAAAAGTATAATCATAATCAGAATATCACAAGATGTAATATCATAAAAACAGGAAGATGTGCACGATCACACCTTCGCTTTCATATGATCCTCTAAAGTACCTGAAACAATAATCAAAAACTGTAAACCAAAGCTTAGTGAGTTCCCCCAAAGTACCACTACACAACATAACAAACAATGGCATGCAAATATGAGCCCTTAGTCTGAATGGACCGCTTGCAGGGCCTACAACCTATCTGGACCGCTCTCTGGGAATTTCAGCCTGGACTGCCTCACAGATCCTACAGCCTATCCGGAATGCCCCGGGTATCTTGGCCTTCAACACAAAGCAGGACCGCCTCAACACAACCATAATATGTCGACATATGCAACAAATAACATAAACACATATCCAGCAAATACTGGTAATCATACAGATCTACAAAACTATCATCTAACTAGCATAACATCATCCTATATACCAGGATATATAACCTAGTGGGCTGATATTGGTGCCTTCGACCCACAATTACAATGAGGAAAAGTTACCTCTTAGTCCAAACAATAACTGAATAAATCACTACTTCGAATATCAACTCTACCCGTAACCTATTATTTAGATTATGGCCAAACTTAACATATAATCAAAATACCCTTTGGTCAAAATTGGTCAAACCCTGGTCAAAGTCAAAAAGTTAACCGAGTCAACTCAGCCGAGTACGTTGGGCGTACTCGGGCATTGACCAAAAGCGAGGGTTTGACTACATACGTGCAGCGTACTACTTGGTACCCCCAACATACGTGTCTGACTCTTTTCCATCTCATTAAGAGCTTAATGCTTAAGCCCTTGCATCCAAATTACAGATCTATGCCCCAAAAGTTTTCCTTGACCATAAAGTTTCCAACTTTATGGTCTTGCATGGCCATTAAGTGCTAAATACCAAAAACCCTAACCTCTGCATGGAAGGGAAAAAATGACTCTTTTCCATCTCATTAAGAGCTTAATGCTTAAGCCCTTGCATCCAAATTACAGATCTATGCCCTAAAAGTTTTCCTTGACCATAAAGTTTCCAACTTTATGGTCTTGTATGGCCATTAAGTGCTAAATACCAAAAACCCTAACCTCTGCATGGAAGAGAAAAAATGACCAAAACCACATTTTTATGCTTCTAAACACTTCAAAACGTCTAAAAGGAAAACTTAAATGGATTGGAGTAGCTCATACACAAAATACCAAACTAATAAGACCAAAAGAACATAAACTTCATGACTAAACAAGATCTAATCAACACTTAGCCAAATTCAGAGCTTTTTACCTCCAAATGATAATGTGATTCTGGATCCAAGGTGTCCCACTTCTCTAGTATGATCTTCTTTTCTTTCTTCCTCCTTCAAGATCACTAAAATACACTTAAAGGCTCACAAATGCTCTCAAATGGATTAGGGTTTGCAAAAGGGTCGAAATGAGGTTGGAGGCTGGTGGAAGGGACGAGACTTGGGACTTAACGATATTTGAATAGGGTCCAAACCCTAAAAATTAGGGTTTGAGGTTCTGGCACGTACTCCCAGCATACGTGAGCTTTGCCCAAAATTTACAAAAATGCAAATGATCTTCATACTTTGGGTTAAAATTGGAAATAACTCATCATCGGGATGTTATAGTGTTTCATCTATAAATTTATAGGATTTATTCGATTGAGAGTGTCGAAAGCAGCTTGGTGATTCAAAGAAAAATTATAGGAAGGTTGTTTTTAATTTCAATTCCATGACGGACATCTCAATCAATTTGTGTGACTATGCTTGTGGTTGTCTGATCTGGATGTCAAATTGGCTGATTTTCAACTTTAATTCCAGGAAATTATTTATTTTTTGTACATTTTAGCATTAATCCATGTTAAATCCCTACTAAAACCAATATTTAAGCTGAAAATTGATTCTGAGTTACATGTCTCGCCAAATCCGTCATCCTAAAAACTGCCATCATCATCTCTGGTAACCTAGATCTCGTCTTTAGGGTGATGGTTAAGTTCTCGCCAACATTGATTTCAGATGAAGGTATAAAAGGACGTTTCAGATCGGAATATATATGCGAATAAGGTGGGAAATGTAGTGGCTCGTGGTGGTTGTCGGTGTTTAGTGGTGGTTATCGGTGTCTGGTAGTGGTTGTTGGGGGTTATCGGTGGCTGATGGTGGTCGATGTTTGGTGGTGGGAGTGAGAGCCGGAGGAGTGGGAGCGTAAGTAGGTCCCACTTGTTAATAAACCAATTAATTCATTTTCTTTAATCAAAAAAATAATAAAAAAACTAAAAAAGAAAATATTAATGGAATTATAGTCATTTCCTATGAGGTAGGGACTTTCAACATAACAAAATCAAAAGTTAAGGTTGATCTAAGTGCAAAACAAAATATAGGAATCAAATATGAAATTGTGGTAAAGTATAGGACGATTTCAGTAATTTATTATTTTTTATTTAATGGACGTTATTATCAGACAAAACGACAAGAATGGTCCTTGTGGTATGTCAAAACTCTTATGTTTGGGCCAGTGTGTAACATCCCGAAATACCAAGAGTAGAGTTGAAGGGCTAAAAGAGTAAATTGGGAAAGAGCAACTCGGCAAGTCCATGGGTGGACTCGGCGAGTAGAGTCGCGACTTGGTCGCGTGTTAAGTAGCCGACTCGGCGAGTCAGTGAGATGGACTCGGCGAGTAGGCGCTGAGTGGAGAAAACCCTAATTATTGGGGTTGAGCCCTATATAAAGAACATAACATCCATTCCCCCAGCCTCTTTACTCACCCTCAAGTCCAGAAACCCTAAACTTCATATGTGAGTGGATCAAGTTGCATTTGGGAGCTTGGAGAAGCAATTGTTGAGGAAATCTTGAAGGGTAGGAGGCTTGGAGCAAGGGGCTTTGCTTGGATTCGAGTTCCATTGCAGTTGGGGCGTTCTCTTGAGGTAATATCTCGTCCTTGGGCTGTTACTCTTATGGATTCATCATTTTGGGGTTTGTGGGGAGCTTATCTTGGTATGTTTTGGAGTTTGGGAGTTAGATCTGAGGTTGCTACCTCAGATCTGGAGTGGTGATGGTCCAAATGTGCATTAAGTCCCTGTGTTGAGTGTTGGGTGAAGCTATCATGTCCCAAACCCTAGCCCTAATGTGCAAAATGCATAGATCTCTTTGGATTCACGTAAAGTTTGCCACTTTACGTGATGGATGGGTTGTAGGAGGCTAGATCTATGTTTTGGATCAATTGCATGGCCTGGAGTGCTTCTGTATGGATTCAGACCGGTGGTACTTGGCGAGTCACATGGGTGGACTCGACGAGTTGCTTGAAGTTGAGCTGGAACTCGACGAGTTGGAAGAACAACTCGGCGAGTTGAATGAATATGGCCTGGAACTCGACGAGTTGTATGAACAACTCGGCGAGTAGGTTGAAGATAGCCTTAGACTCGGCGAGTCTGTTCTTGGACTCGGCGAGTCTTGTCGAAGAGTCCCAATATTTTCTGGTTGAGTCGAGAATCGGCGAGTCAAGGGATGACTCGGTGAGTTGTAAGCGAGTGGACTCAGAGTTGTTGGACTCGGCGAGTCTCGGGGTGACTCGGCGAGTTAGGTCGCGGATTGAGGGAAGTTCTGATCTTGGGTACTCAGCGAGTCATCGGGTTGACTCAGCGAGTAGAGTCAGTCAGGGGTTGACTTTGACCTTGTCTTTGACCAAGGGTTGACCAGTGGTTTCCAGGGGAATTTTGGTATTTGTTGGTTATTGTTTTGAGTTCAGTGCTTTGTTGTTGTTCAGTGGAGGAGTTCGTGTCAGTGGTCGGAGCAGCTTGGGTTATCTGTTCATTCGGCAGTATCGAGGTGAGTTATCCTCACTATATCAACAGGGTCTAAGGCACCAAGGCCGGCCCTTATCGGATTGAGATCCGGGTAGTCGTTGTTATGTTACTGCTTTGATATGTTTTCCTCCTGAGAGCTAGGATGGTATATGTTAGAGACCTGATTGAGATCGGTATTTTGAGAGATAGGGAGATGCTATGCTAGTGACCTGTTAGGTCGGTATCCTGGTTAGGATGATGATATGTTATGTGATCTGTTTGATCTGCTTGTTGACTGTGAATTGCTATATGATTGTATGTATATGTGCACATGGTTGTTTGGACTGGAGTTGGGTTGAGGCGGGTCCTGCTTTGTGCTGTAGGCCAAGATACCCAGGGCGGACCGGTTGTTCCGAAGGCCCAACGAGCGGTCCGGATAGGCTGTAGGCCCCAAGAGGGCGGACCAGACGTGCCGAGGCTCGGAGAGTGGACCAGGCCGACTGAAGTCCCGGTGCGGGCGGACCAGTCATACTGTAGACTCAGAGAGTGGACCAGGTGGATTGAAGGCCCGGTGTGGGCGGCCCAATCACACTGTAGACTCGAGGTTTATGGTTAGACTCAGAGGGTGGACCAGGTGGACTGTAGGCCGGTGCGGCGGACCAGTCACACAGTAGACCCGAAGTGCATGACTGTTCTGTGATCAGATATGTTATGGCATGTTATGCGTGTATGGTATATGTGGTTGGTATTTTGGGGATATCTCACTAAGCTTTCGGGCTTACAGTTGTAGTTTTATGTCTTTCAGGTTCTTCAGGAGACCGTGGCAAGGCGAAGGCATGATCGTACCGCTCCTCATGATTTTGTAGTAATGTGATTCTGGGAATACGTTAAATGTTTTGTATTGAAAACCTTTTTGTAAAGATTTAATGGAATCGAGTTGTTTTTGAAAAATTTAAAATTGGTTGTATTTTTCGGTCGTTACACAGTGGTCCAAAATTTTCATTTTCTTACGAGTTTTGTCCTATTTGGTTTGAACTTTTTTGTAAAGACGATTTGCCCTTGGTTTTTGCTTTTTCAATTTTTATTTATTTATTTAAACACTCTTATAATTAAAAGAAAAATAATGAAACAAAATAAATCTCTCTCTCTCTCTCTCTCTCTCCAACAATTAAAAAAATAAAACTAAAGTACTCCCTTTCCTTCTTCCCCGTCTCTCTTCTTCTCTTACAACAAAACCGAAACAATTTTTAGATGCCTCTCACCGGAAGCCAACGCATTGCCGGAGTCGCCACCCTCATCAGAGCCTCTCGCCGAAGCTGCCACCTTAACCATACCCTTTATTTCTCGCCGAAAAAAAAACTAGATGATGTTTTCGTCGGAAAAGGAGAAAGGGTTTCGGAGGGAATCTCTCTCTCTCTCTCTCAGATCTATGTTGTCGGAGGTAGGATCGTAATCGAACCTTTGTCGAAAACCACTAGACCTTAACCCACCATAATCGGACATGCAATCTGTCGGAGAAGATTTGTATCTTTCTCATCATCGACAAACCCCCTTAGTAAAACCATAGCCTCTAGCACCGCCAACCGGAGCGGCTCTACAAACCCTAGTAGAGATGGCGACTTGTGATTTCTGGCACCACAATCAACAAATACCACCATTTCAGGTCTGGTTTCAAACATCTCTGACCACTTCCTCATTATCGAATATGTAAGAGAGATGGCAAGAGAGGTAGCGTTCCACTTCAGATTTGTGTGAGAGAGAAAGAAGAAGAAGAAGAAGAAGAAGAAGAAGCGCGTTTTAAATCCGACGAGTTTAGGGTTTAAGATGTGACAAGCTAGATTGCGTTCCACCTTAGATCTTCGAATTGAATTTTAGGTTTTATGTGTGTGTGTGTTTTTTTGTATTGGATTTTTTTGAAAAATTAAGTCATGTGGCGTTCAACCTCAGATCTTTAAATTTGATCTGATTTTGTGTGTGTGTTCAACAGATCTAATTTTGTGTATGGTTTTTGTTTATGTGATGATTTTTTTGTGGAGATGAAGTGGAAAGTTTAGATGGAGGTGGATATGACAGACGGTGCTGGTAGCGAATTGTGGTGGTGGCAGACGGTGGTGGTTGTAACACCGTAAATTTCAAATCAATTTTTCAATTAAAAATAATCGTTTAATTCTTAAAAACACTTTTATTAACATCCCATTCATAATCGAATTACAAAACATGACTCCATTTTCACTTGCATAATAAACCAGGATCCTCAAAACATGACTCTTTCTCTGGTGTGTACAATCGAGTCGGTGCCGTCCCGTGATCCTGAGAGAAACCTGAAACACATAACACAAAACACTATAAGCACGAAGCTTAGTGAGTTCCCCAAAATACCACACATAACACATATTAGCCACTCGAGGCTATAACTCTGTGGGTTCGTGGACCCTACTCTGTGAACCTTCCGGTTCTAACTCTGTAAACATGCACAGCATAAATCACATAGAAATAATGCAGTACAACACATAACATACATAGCATACAAATACTCTGTCACATAACTCTGGTTACCTACTCAAGGTAAAGTATAGTGAGAAGACTCACCTGGCAATCAGAAAACAACTATCTGCACATGCGAACCTCGGACTCGCCACCGCCTAACACATAAGGCAAATATTTCTAATTAATACTCTAAGTCCCAACTCTAATTAACCGGCAATTACTCTTTCCCTCTCTAGTCAGGTAATGGGTAAAAGACCATTTTACCCCTCCCTGACCTCTATTACCTCTGTTGACCAAAACTCCCACAATCAACATAAGACAACTCAAGTCAACGGTCAACACTGACCAGACTCGGCGAGTACACCAGAGTGACTCGGCGAGTCCATGCGGGTTCTCTAAATCCTTTTAAAACCTCTTAGACACGACGAGTTCCCTCTCCACTCGTCGAGTTACTCGGCAACGAATCGTGGGGCAACCCCAACTTGACTCGTCGAGTCTGCCTATGGACTCGGCGAGTTGCTCCCATGACAACCCTCATCTGACCTTCTGAGGTCAGATCTGCTTCACCAAACCATAGATCTAACTCCCTCAAAGCCAATAACCACGAAAAGGTCGAACCTTGGGCACTCATGCAAGGTTCTACAAGCTCATTTGGGTGAAACCCTTCATTACATAACAACCCTAGCTCAAAACTCCAAATAGAATGCATAAAGCAGAAAGGAAGGGACTCTCTGGACCTATTTGGGTCCAGATCTATGGCTTCACACTCAATGGAACACTATACTCCACAAATCAAGCCATAAAAGAAGCTAGAAAACCCTAAAATCACCAATCTTACCCAAAACAGAAAAGGGAGAACGATTTGATACCTCTATGGTGAAGATGCAAGCTCAGAAGCTCTGAATCGACACCTCCCTTTACCTCCCTTTTCTGGAAATGACTACTCCATTGCACAACCACCTCAATAATGCTCCAAAATGGCTCTTCTTCACTCTCTCAGCTCTTTGGTTCGATAGGAGTCTCTCAAAGGTGTAGGTGGCCGCCACTGTAGGCCATAAGGGCCTTTAAATAGGGTTTTCCTTGACAGCGCCGACTCGGCGAGTCCAAATACCCGACTCGTCGAGTCCCTTCATTAAACTGGTCCCCAAAACGCGATCCTACTCGACGAGTTGAGGCGTCAACTCGCTGAGTCTCCTCATTCCCCAATATAAAATACTCAAATTCCCATACCTGGATATCCGGATGTTACAATTCTCCCCCACTTGAATTAGATTTCGTCCCCGAAATCTCTCCTGAACTACCCAAAACTTAATTCATTAACCCAAAAAGCACCACCGAAATGATCCTCATACCGCCCGGATATCTTTCTCCAGAGACATCCAAAATCACATGGAACCTCCAAAACAAAGTCTAAACCAACACTTTCGCCGCTAGAAATACGCCTTCCCAATAACCGGAAACTCTAGTGGCCTGAACCGCCTCCAGACCGCCTACTCAAGCGATCACCATGATAATTGATCCTCGAATAACAACCCTGCTCTCTCACTGGTTTTCCGATTCTCATACGACCATATCCAACAACCGACTATCTCTCCTCCAAATTGATCATGCCATAACTGACGAACCCCACCCTTGAGAATAAAAGGGTTCACACTCCATCGGGGCACATCTTCTAAAACTGCTATCAGAAACCATCCAAACCAAAAATCCCGACACTCTGCCCTCAGACACAGAAGCATAACCATGCTTGCTCAGAAGTGTCCTCAACATCTCATTCATAAGCCTTCGCTCTAAATTCCATATCTCTTTTAACACCACACGAGGTCTGACCTCAGGCTAAAAGAAAATAAACCTCCTCAGTTACCCATAATCATGATCCAAAATGTCTCACTGAATTCCTCCTCGCATCAACTATCTCAGCCCAATGGCACACTAGTCACGAGATTCTCATCAACTCATATAAGGACTGCAACCAACCGAAGATTAACTCAACCCCGACCTCGGATGTTAGCTGCGCACATCTCCTGTGCATCTCACAATATCTCTTGCACCCGAGTACTGACCTATACAGATAAAAATATTCGATGATAACAATACCTCCCATCCGAGAATTTACCTCAGAAGTCTAGAATCTCATATCAATATCCTCCCACTATCATAGCCAAACTCAACTCGAGAGTTTGGGTCCGACCCAAAGTTGGAACCTCGTGTCCCAATAAAACATTGGTCTCATGACTCACCCTACGCCCCGCGCGAATGCCATTTCCCAATTTCCTCATGCTGCGACAAACACAGCTCAACTCAACTCAAAATATAATAATTCCCGAGAGAGAAGGAGACCCCCGTCTCACCCCTCGCCTAACCACCAAGCTCCAACAACTCGATACTAGGCTACTCGAGCCTAAAACTCCTCTGCATCATACTCTGATCGGAGAACACTTCATCATCACACTCTCTTGCCGCCTAGAATACTACGACTCCTCAACATCACCAAAAGCTTCTGACCAGTGAGTACTACGTCTCCCCGTAGCATCATAACGCCCTCTGACTAGTGAATACTACGGCTCCCCGTAGCATCACAACACTCTTTGACTAGTGAATACTACGGCTCCCCGTAGCATCACAACACTCTCTGACTAGTGAGTACTACGGCTCCCCGTAGCATCAAAACACTCTTTGACTAGTGAATACTACGACTCCCCGTAGCATCACAACACTCTCTAACTAGTGAATACTACGGCTCCCCGTAGCATCACAACACTCGCTCCCATTACCCCATAATCTAATTCTCATACCACACCACACTATGTCCACTAGCTCATGCTCCGCGGACTATCATAGTTATCTACACACACATGCCCCAATTATGCATCATAAATCATGACGACAATCGTCATAATAAAATACCTCTTTCTTCAAAAAATCCACATTCTTAAATAATCCTTCCTGATGACAACTCCCAAGGCTCCCACTGGAACCATAGATACTTGATACACCACAAGTCGTCTCCACTCAAGATTCTCGAATAACTCTGAAATCAAGATATCATACCTGGATACCTCAGAACACCCCAACAGAACATCACAAGATCCTACCACAACCACTGATCTCCTGCCCCAAGCATCATATAGATACAATAATACATTTCCTCTGAACCCCATAATTAGATCTTCATTTTCATTTTTTTTTTCAATGCGCAACTTCGGTGTATCCAAATACTCAATTGGAACACGAGAAAACGCTAACGCTACGGAATACGCTGATAATTCTCCGAAACCCTTTTTCCTTCCGCTCAAAATCCAAGCAAGAATACGCATACCGACCCGGAAGTTGGCTGCTCAATCATTCTCTACCTACTTGCAATGACCCTGACCACTACCAGGTTCCTGACCAATGACCACCTGCCGTGGAGACATTCATCCTTCTCAAACAAGTACTTCCTGCATTAGCTCTCTCTGACCCTTTCCTCGATCACCAATAACTCTGGCCTCATGAATTCTTACCGCAGATCTCTATACCCCACTTATAACCGCTCTTGACAAATCCATGATTTCTTCCATATGGTACCCGGTTCTCCCCCACTCAGGGTTCGAACCATCACCAATTGGCACACAACCATCCCACAAACTATTTTCACCAGCAAAATCGCACTTGCCCCTGGAAAGTGCTACGCAACGCCCGATAATGCCCTTTAAGGAAATCAATCGATCTCATATACTCTGAACCTCATATGAAATCCTTAAGAACTTCTCGTCACGACTGCCTCTAGTCGTTCCCAGTCTCGTACCAATCCAATACCAAACAAATCAACTGTCCAATAACATCACTGACTCATAGACTGAACCATGAAATCATCATACTCCCCCACCTCGACTCATCAACCAACGTTCCAACACATGGATCATCCCAAGAACAGGGACCCACTCCCATATTCAATACCCCACATAGATAGGAAAAACACTGCACTGATAAACTCGACTGGACTCCCCACTGATACCACTACAATACGCCCTACTATACTCAAATAGGTGTAACGTGGTCCTCGACTATCTCTGTCCCAACTGACTATCTGCTCATGATAAATCACTGCCTCGCGGCACACATGCTACCTAATACTCTGGTGGAAAATCATCATCAATGACCACCTACAGGGTTTACCCCCAAACCCAAAACTTAAACATCATGCCTCTCATGTTTCGCACACGAACATAAATAGCACCACCCAGGTCATAGAAGGTGACATCTCCTCTATCGACTGATTGCTCAACTCAGACCGAAATTCTCCCCTCCCTCTGACTCCTTACCAAAATACTCTGAAAGGCTCTTGACCTCCCTCTCAAGGGACGCCTCTTCGAACTCAATCATGGCCCACAGGCCTAAAACCCATAGCGTCCAATCTCTACCTCATCAATCATGACCGGATAACCGGAGGACCACAAGCATCATCCACTACGAACCATGGTACTCATCCCATGACATCTCTTCTCAATATGCTCCGGTGTATGGTACCCAAACTATAGCATCACTCCTCCATCTGTTCCGATGTATGGTACTCGAACCATAACGTCACTCCTCCATCCGCTCCGATGTATGGTACTCAAACCATAACATCACTCCTCAATCCGCTCCGATGTATGGTACTCGAACCATAACATCACTCCTCAATCCGCTCATTAGAACCTTCAGAATACTCCATGTATCAAGTATGGGTCCTCTGCTTTCAGTAGTACGGGCCCATACTACCTGCCACATCTACCCATACTTTCCACACGGACTATCCCGGAGCTCCTAAGTAGCTGCTCGACCTTCTCGTTCACCAATCCCGTCGCGTGTGCTCGCTCCCCCAACGAAATTCTCTACTCTGCCAGCGCACTCATCTGGCTAAGGTTACTCCCTAGGCTCTTCCTAGATTCCCACACTTCTCTGCCATCAGCTGCTGAAGAACTCCTAATGATGCCAGCCATCTACCTCCTGAATATCGTCATATTCACTTAGTAGCTGAATCCCATCATTGAGAGCTCCACAAGCACAAAGCAAGCAACATTCGGGCATTGAAGCGTCCCCTTCAGCACGAAAAACCTCCTTAGGTTATTACTCACTCGCTTTCCTCATACGTGATGGATATAACTGAACTCTAACAACTCCATCCCATGTGGGCATCTGGCTACCCTCTCGGCAAGCTCCTCATATGCTCATATAGATACCTCTTCCATATTACTCCCCTACTCGAATCCCCAAAAAATTCCTGCTGGACACTCTCGCTCGGCGCATACTCGAAAGCACATCACATATAACAATAACCCTAGGCTAAGGCATCACAAATCAGGCCACTCTAGTCCTAAAATATGAATTGCCTAGCTTGTCTCTAGCATGCATAATATCTCATAAAATGTATCACAAATATCTCATAACACGAAATAAGGGTGTTTTGGGAAATCACCGTTCGGGCTCTGGCTGATTGTACACACTGCTCTTTTTGCTTTCTCCTTAAAACTCTTATTCGCTTTATAAAAACACATTTCTTTTTGAAAAATTGTCTTAATTTCTCAGTTTGAGTCCAGATTTACCCGAAGGTGCATCCGAATCCCTCAAACCAAGGCTCTGATACCAACTTGTAACACCGTAAATTTCAAAACAAATTTTCAATTAAAAATAATCGTTTAATTCTTAAAAACACTTTTCTTAACATCCCATTCATAATCGAATTACAAAACATGACTCCATTTTCACTTGCATAATAAACCAGGATCCTCAAAACATGACTCTTTCTCTGGTGTGTACAATCGAGTCGGTGCCGTCCCGTGATCCTGAGAGAAACCTGAAACACATAACACAAAACACTATAAGCACGAAGCTTAGTGAGTTCCCCAAAATACCACACATAACACATATTAGCCACTCGAGGCTATAACTCTGTGGGTCCGTGGACCCTACTCTGTGAACCTTCCGGTTCTAACTCTGTAAACATGCACATCATAAATCACATAGAAATAATGCAGTACAACACATAACATACATAGCATACAAATACTCTGTCACATAACTCTGGTTACCTACTCAAGGTAAAGTATAGTGAGAAGACTCACCTGGCAATCAGAAAGCAATTATCTGCACATGCGAACCTCGGACTCGCCACTGCCTAACACATAAGGCAAATATCTCTAATTAATACTCTAAGTCCCAACTCTAATTAACCGGCAATTACTCTTTCCCTCTCTAGTCAGGTAATGGGTAAAAGACCATTTTACCCCTCCCTGACCTCTATTACCTCTATTGACCAAAACTCCCACAGTCAACATAAGACAACTCAAGTCAACGGTCAACACTGACCAGACTCGGCGAGTACACAAGAGTGACTCGGCGAGTCCATGCGGGTTCTCTAAATCCTTTTAAAACCTCTTAGACACGACGAGTTCCCTCTCCACTCGTCGAGTTACTCGGCAACGAATCGCGGGGCAACCCCGACTCGACTCGTCGAGTTTGCCTATGGACTCGGCGAGTTGCTCCCATGACAACCCTCATATGACCTTCTGAGGTCAGATCTGCTTCACCAAACCATAGATCTAACTCCCTCAAAGCCAATAACCACGAAAAGGTCGAACCTTAGGCACTCATGCAAGGTTCTACAAGCTCATTTGGGTGAAACCCTTCATTACATAACAACCCTAGCTCAAAACTCCAAATAGAATGCATAAAGCAGAAAGGAAGGGACTCTCTGGACCTCTTTGGGTCCAGATCTATGGCTTCACACTCAATGGAACACTATACTCCACAAATCAAGCCATAAAAGAAGCTAGAAAACCCTAAAATCACCAATCTTACCCAAAACAGAAAATGGAGAACGATTTGATACCTCTATGGTGAAGATGCAAGCTCAGGAGCTCTGAATCGACACCCCCCTTGACCTCCCTTTGCTGGAAATGACTACTCCATTACACAACCACCTCAAGAATGCTCCAAAATGGCTCTTCTTCACTCTCTCAGCTCTTTGGTTCGATAGGAGTCTCTCAAATTCACTTTGACACTATTTCTTTACACTTCTACTTCACTTACAGTTACACATATTAAATATATTTACTTATACTTTTTGCACAACACACACGTAATAATACATATATGATATATTTACTCATTTAAACTATATTTTTTTTTCACAACTACATATTTTATATATTATGCATTACATATTACATATATTTAATAAACATATATAAAACATAAATGCAGTACCTATATTTAATATACATATATAAAACACATTCACACACACACACAGACACACACACACACACACACACATATATATATATATATATATATATATATATATA
This sequence comes from Lactuca serriola, assembly GCF_051521515.1. NCBI lineage: Eukaryota > Viridiplantae > Streptophyta > Magnoliopsida > Asterales > Asteraceae > Lactuca > Lactuca serriola. The sequence continues at coordinate 114,057,339 of NC_136411.1, forward strand.
TATATATCCGGTTTTTCCGGTTTTTGGGACCGGTTAGACCAGTTGAACCATCAAACCGGTAAGACGGCCGGTTCGATGTCCGATCCGGTTTTCAAAACCTTGCTAATCCAGGCATTGGCATTGACCACGGAGTAACATAAAAACCATTGACCAGATATTAACCGGGATGTAAAAATAATTTGAGTAAGGGTTAAAGTTAATAAAACCCACAAACATAAAAGTCCAAGGGCTAAAGTGAAAAATGGGCTACTGTTCATAAAGGGGTTTAAAGTTTATATGTATATATAATAACAGAGAATATCACGATTAATCACGAGATGAAATTTTGCAGCAAATACGTCCAAAAGTCTCGAGTTCTACGCTCCCCATTATTTCTCCAACCGCCTTTATCCCGTACCGGGTTCCTTGCTTCCGGTTTACAAAAACCACCGGTCTATTTCCACCTATAAATAACCCCAAGTCTTCATCAATCTTATCCACAACACCTAACTAATCGCACAACAACAAACATAGTCAGATCAAATTGGAAGTTTCAGAAACAAATTTTTTCTCAAGATGAGTTACTTGAACCGAGTCTGGATGACCGCCGGTGTCGCTGTCGTTAACGGCCACACGGATCAAGGCCACAAACTGAAGTCAGGCATGAAATCCTTCCAGCAAGGTAAGAAGGCGTTTGGTTCCTCCATCGGCGCTGACCACACGGAGCTTCGTCCATTTTCCAGCGTTTTAGTTTCCGACGTAGGAGGAATCTTCGCCGGAGATGAGACGAGGAAGCAGGCGGATGATTCTCTCCGACAGGTTATGTACATGAGCTGCTGGGGACCGAGCTAAAACGATAAACCGGAGTTTGTGTCGGATTGGAGATCTGGGAGTTTTTTTCGGTGGCGGAGGAATCGACCATGTGAGTTGACTCGGGGTTATGAATGGGTTAAAAATGACAATACCTTGAAAAATGAGGGCATCGAACTGTAACCTCATGAAAGTTGTGCAACTATGTAGATATTTTTTTTGAACAACACGAAAAGAAGTAGAGAACTATTAATAATAAACTTTTTGGCGATATATATTTTGTTTATAGTTGAAATTAAGAAAACCATATATATGTACTATATCAGACAAGTTTTGGACTTGAGAAAATCATGAAGAAATTAAAATAACTCTGCAAAATAAAACATAAAATAGACTTTTGGAATGCTTGTCATCAAATATAAAGTTGCTTCATGATTTGATTGGGACTTGAACCATTAGATAATCACTTGTCATCAAATATAAAGTTGCTTAATGATTTGATTGGGACTTGAACCCTTAGATATCAATCAAATCTAGGTTTTAGATTTGATAAATGATAAGTTGTCACAATTTTTGACATTTAGGTAAGTGATTCTAAGATATTCTGTTTATAAATTATGTTTATAGTGTTTTTAGCTTTTTTGCAAGATACCAATTTGGGAGTTTTTACATTACCATTTTACTCCTATTTGGATTTTTTGGTGTGCTGCTGTCTTGGTGACTCTGCTTTGAAGATTTCTTTCTATTTCTCGGTTAGTCGGCTTTGTTTCCTTTTGTTTGTTCTCTTGTATTGTTTGTTGTACTCTTTTTCCAGCTTCCCACTGGAGTTATGTCATTATGTGTTTAATATTATATTTGCTGTTCAAAAAGACAAAATTAATTTGAATTTTGGATATTGGTTTTGTAATGAAGCTTGGTAGAATTCTAAGGACCTTTTTATTCGTGACTGATTGCAAGATCCAATATTTTATAGTGCAACTTAAATACCTAATTACTTCTCTTGCCCCATAGTGATCTTTATTTGATAATGGTTTAACTTCTTCAATAATGGTGCATAAGTCATTAAGTTGACTTTTCTTTTTTCTCTTTTTAAACAGCTATTTACATATTTAGGTACGTGTTTGTTCATTGGTAAAATAATAAAGACTCTTGTGAAGGTTTATCTATGATTAACATTTGATCGAATGACGAATACATCAAAATAATGTTTAAATCGTTACAATATAATGTTTAAATCGCTACATACCTGATCAATAATAAAAGAACATTTTTTTATTAATTTGTGTCAAATTGATTATAAAGTTATTAGTATACTGGAATTGGACATTCAACTTTTCGAATCTTATTAGTGTTGTAGTTGATCAACTACTTCAATGTCATATCTACCTTTTTACACAAGTCCAACCAACCCACATGTTATCATCGTCTTTCCCATTTTAAGAACCAAAAAAAATACACCCATAAACACATAAACACAAATATGGGGAAATTCCACATCCAAATACCACTATGCTCAATTGTACTCTTGTCTTTCTCTTTTGTGCATTGCATCAATCAAGACCCTATAGCCGTACAAGATTGGTTCAAAGGTCTAGACACCATGCAAGAAAAGGTGACCAAACTTCACTTTTACTTCCATGACATAGTCAGTGGCAACAACCCAACCGCTATGAGGGTGGCTAAGCCGACCGGCTACACTGGCTTAGTCAACACTCTTACAGGGTTTGGCAGTGTGGTCATGGCTGACGACATGCTTACCTCTGGACCCGAACCCAACTCAACTGTTGTAGGTCGGGCCCAGGGGATCTATGCATCGGCCTCGATGGAAGATATTGGGTTTCTTATGACTATGAACTTTGCTTTTAGTGATGGGGATTTTAATGGCAGCTCTCTTAGCCTTTTGGGACAGAACCCAGTGTTGCATGAGTATCGTGAGATGCCGATTGTTGGTGGTTCCGGCGTTTTTAGGATGGCACGGGGAATAGCGACTGCGAAAACGTATAAATTTAATTTGTTAGGTGATGCGGTTGTTGAATATAACGTTATTGTGGTTCATTATTGAGTTGAGATTGATATTGGCTTTGTTATATGTATGTAATGTGCAACTACAATATGAACATTTGTTTAGATAATATTTTTTGCATTACAATCCGCGATCAAAGTCTGTTGCAAGTTGCAACATGGCATATAATGGTTTATGGATCTCAACATGAGAACAGTCAAACTACACTCCTTTTTTATCCTGACTTATTTTTTCCTTAGTAATTAAATCTTTCTATTGACAAATTTTTAATTCTCATTCTCTCGTTCTCTCCCAATGATCAATTACTACTAACACCTAACTACGGTTTATCCCATTCTATTTGGAGTATTCCCTTTTCCATCAAAGTCCTAATTATTTCAATAAAATAAAATAAATTCCACCAACTTTAATTAATCAAACTTAAATCCCCATAAAAAATGGCAATTACTACAGCAAATTTACCAATTTTCAATCATAACAATTAAGATTGAAGCACTAAAATAACAACATACTTTAAAACATATTATCTCTCATTTTTTTTCTCTCTCCATAAAGTTCTAAGTTTATACCGATGATCTAGCAAATTTATTACAGAATCTTGCATTTTTCGTGCCTTTCTCATCAGTAACTCGAACGGGCTTAAACCTTAGTCTCCAGAAACGGGTAATCGGTATACCCAATAACAGGATCCGAAGTATAAAATGTCTCCCTATTATACTTATTAAGCGGAGCCTTGAGCTCAAACCGTTTCGGCAGATCCGGATTCGCCAAAAACAAACGACCATAAGCAACAAGATCAGTCCGATTCTCCGCCACCGCCGTATTCCCGTCTTCCATCTCATACCCGCCGGCCGAAATAAACGTCCCCTTGAACGCTTTTCTCATCGGGACAAGACTATGCTGACTTTCGATGGTTTTTCCTTCCGCTTTCCACCTTGGTTCCACCATATGACAATAGTTAATCCCATATTTATTCAGAGATTCCGCCATGTAAAGACCTAAAGCTTCCGGATTCGATTCACTTGCGTCCATGAACTCTGCGAACGGGGATAATCGGATCCCGACTCGGTCCGGTCCGATCTCGTTGACGATCGCCTCGACGATTTCTAGAGCGAATCGGCAACGGTTTTGTAAGGATCCGCCGTATTGGTCAGTCCGGTCGTTTAATTGGTCTTTCATGAATTGCTCGATTAGGTAACCATTAGCACCGGAGATCTCAACTCCATCAAAACCTATATATATTTTATAAAAATAAGATATGATCTCAACACTTGTTTATGCAGAACAATGTGGTTTTTTTTCCCTAAATCGATGATTCTTACCAGCTTCAATTGCATTTCTTGCAGCAACTCTGAAATCATTAACAACAAGCGGAATCTCCTCTGTAGTCAGCTTCCTTGGAGGTGAAAATTGTGCAACATCAATGCCATTGCTTCGTGGTTGAGGAAATAGTTTTTTGTCTGTGGAAGATATTGGCGCTTGCCCATTTGGCTGTAAATCTGCTCAGTGGATGAAGAATTTAAACGGTTGGTTAAAAGCATGTCGACTTAAAAGACAACTTAGTAACCATTGCAAATCGATATATCGAGGAAAGGTAAATTGCACGAAGGGAGATGATGAATAGTATACCAGTGTTTGAAACCCTTCCACAATGCCAAATTTGACAGAAAAAGATTCCGCCTTTTTCATGAACAGCATCCACGATTGGTTTCCATGCCTCCACTTGTTCCTTTGTCCATATACCAGGTGCTTCTGCATACCTTAAACAACAACAAACACGTTTATCAACAAAACTATTTCCTCCATCATCAACAATCAATTTTTTATCGAGCACATATTGTTTGTCTATTAGTCAAATGTCTTGAATATACTCTCCAATAATGACAAAATAAGGAAACATTCTAAAGCAAAACCAATAGGCATAATAAGTAATAATGATGACATCATGGACAAACATGTAATTTATAAGTTTGAAGCTTGTCAAGAAAGTAATAATCATTTTCATGGTCTTATTTGTTATATACGTACCCTTGGGCAGTGTCGGAAATTCCGGTGGATTCTGAAATAAGAAGGCCTCCTTTTGTTGTTCTTTGTGAATAATATAAGATTGCATGTGGCTGAGGGACATTCCCATAGGATCTTTGCCTTGTTAGAGGTGCCAATACAACTCTGTGACATACACAAATAAATAATGGATTCAGCCTAAAAAAGAACATAAATAGCACAAACTCTAAGGGAAAATCAATATAAATGAAACCCAGTTCATAAACTATAAAAAAGCAAGCATCCGAAGAAAGAAAGGCAAATGAGAGAAGAGAAAAGCACCTGTGAGAAAGCTCAAATTTACTCATTTTGTAGGGGGTGAGAAGAGGGATCTTCCCTTCGTCCACTTGTTTTTGTCCTTCTTTATTGGCCATGATTTAAATAAAGATCGATTTAAAAGATTGTTATATCAGAAGTTGGAATGAAGTGGGCTCTTTATAGGTGCCGAATGTAGTGAAGTTCAGGAGAGACGGATAAATATTATAACTTTGACCCCTGAGCTTTCAGTTTTTTTCCATAAAACACATTGATGTTTTGTATATTAAACAAAGACACTGAATAAGTGGGAGTTGGTATATTTTGTATTGGTTAAAGTGAGTAAGTCGCCAACAAATCAACAAATAGCAATAGTGAATTTATCAGTACAAAAGACCTATAAACTTAATTACTACTATTTTCACATGTTATTTAGATATATATGGAAAAACCCTTTTGTCATGAGGTACATCATCTTTTTTAATCTGAAAACATTCTGATTTATATCTTTTTATTTTGGTAGTAAGACTGGTTGAGAGGCACTCCAATGGTAATGCTTACTCTCTTTTATAAATTTATTACATTTTATATATTTGATCAATATTCAAAAAATCATATGCAATTTAACAAAATTAAAAGGTAGATTTTCAGAAAAACCATTAGATAACTATTTTTTTAAAAGTCGTTCATGTTTATTGACGTTTTTAGAAAAAACATTCATAATAAAAACATTTAAAAAAAAAGTAAATTATTTGACGGTTTGAAATCGTGTAGCATGTTTTTACAAGCTTACATGTAAATATAACTAACCTCAATTATGTTGGTGATCAAGACTCAACTTGGCTTCGTTTTGTAAATATAAATAAAAATAAAAGGATCAATTAAATTCGTGAGCTTAGAGGCCTAGTGTTCCAATACTCGATCTTGACTCCATTGAGAAATGCATATTACAGAAAATGACTTTTATTTATGACATGCACAAGGAGTTAAAGATCCTGCACCAAAAGAATTTTTGAAAATGAAGTCAAAACTAATATTTTTGCTTATGTTTAATCTAGTAGTGTTGATGTTGCTGACGATTGTTTGCTTTGTTTCGCTTTTAAGTAAAAATTATAACAAACTTAGGTCATAAAAAACAAACCTAATGACATTGGTTCCTAAATCTTGTGTTTTTCAGGTTTGTCCATAGATGCCTAGATTTGTCCATGTAAGCTTATAAAAAATGTTAACAAATTTCATCCAGTCAAAATTTTGTTTTTCTTTTTAAAGTTTGTAATATGAATATTTTTTCAGAAAAAAAAAATTATAAATACAAATTATTTTTTTAAAAACGAAAATAATAAATAAATAGCTTTTCAGATAACATAAAATATAATAACTTTTATACAACATGCTCAATTAGAATGAGATTTTGGGATTTTATATATTGTTATAAATAATTAGGTGTGTACATGATTTCTTATATTAATAATAAAAATGAGTAGTGAAAATGGCTTATAGCCTAGCTTGACGAAAAAGTATCATTCGGCCAAATATTAAAAGTTCAAGTTTGTTGAATACAAAAGGTATAGATTTATGACCATGATAGTGTTGTTAGCAGTTTTAAAAAGTTCTAAAAAGTGAGTGTTGATATGAAGGGTGTGTTCGGCAAAATTAGCTGGTAGCTGGTGGCTTGTAGCGGATAGCGGGTAACTTATAATTTGTATCGTTTTGTAAAACACTATATGTAGCATTTGGATTTGAAGCATTTTGTTTAAACCAAAAGTTAGAAGCTTGTAGTGCCGAACGGGCTTTCTGTTCAAAACGAAGCGTTTTGTCAAACGCTAGAAACCATATGCTCTTAAACACTCTGTGCCGAACACCCTCTAAATAACAAATTTATATTATATGTTCTTTCAGAAAAGAGCTTTTGAAAAAAATGTGCCCTTATTTTTTTCTTATAATTTAAACTTAGTAAATAAGATTTAATATTGATTTAAGTTGTTTTGAATTTAATATGCAAAATCAACGTATTTTTTATTAGTTCATGAAAATTTATATATGTACTGCACACGAGTCAACAATTGTTTTTTATGAGATGAAATCATTTATTTTAAAATTCAAACAAATACTCAAATTATAAATTATTAATTATAAGAAAAACTAAAATAGAATAGCATCAATGGGATTCCATTGCGCAAGTGATTACGTAATGACATTACTGAAATATTTGTTCTTTTCCTCATATTTCATGTAGTAGACTCTAAGTTCCAAAACTAACACTTTGGCCACTTGACTTTACAACCGGTCTTAAAATGATCGTATCTTTTTACTGACTGGTTACCAGTTGGAAGTCAGTATTATTAAGGTAGTAAATTTGTTAATGGCCGAACTAGAATCCGAGACATCCAATCTAAAATACAATACCTCTACCAAGTTTGTTAGTGACACATTGGTTTAAAATGATCATATTAACGAGCATGTTTTCCAATAATTTTTCAACGGAGTCGATAAATATTTCTTTCGTTCTAAATAAAATAGAAATATGTTTTTATTTTGAGCTTTTTTTTAGAAAATAAAAAAATTATATTTTATAAATTATCGGTTAGCCAATAACAAACATTTTAAAGTGAGAAGTGATTCGTACACAACAATTTTTTGTCATACACAACGATTTATACATTATAGTGTTGTATAATACAACATTTTAAAGCACAAATTGTTGTGTATAGAGAAAAATTGTTGTGTACGAATCACTCTCCTCTCCAAAATATTTAAGATTAAAAAATATGCATGTATGAATACGGGTTCGAATATATTGATTTTCAAAACAAGTTATATATATATATATATATATATATATATATATATATATATATATATATATATATATATATATATATATTAAAACATTATTCTTTCTTATAAAAAAAACAAGAGCCTTGAGATTCTTCTTCTCTTCTTCAAAACCTCCTTCAGGGGCCTGAAAAGAACATTATCAGTGCGGTTTTGTTTAGAGTATAATATGATACCCCTCATCGCCACAACATTTTCCCTTTATTCTTGCTGATCGGATTCAAACAATTTTTTTATCAACATGATATATATAGTTATATTTTCTCATTATACGCATTCAAAAACATAGTCACCTCATGTTTGTAGTCTTTCTCACTATTTGTGTTAGTTGACATGTTGAAAGAGGGAAGTGTGAGAGAAAGAGAGAGAAAGATTTGGATGGTAACCTAATGGGAAGGAAGAATGGCTATAAAAGGGGGAGAAGAATGTATTTACATATGAAGATAGTTTTTGAAGCAATCCAAAGGTCATGTATTAAGTAAATATTTAACATAAATAAAAAATAATGTGTATAATAATTGCATATAATCAATGTGTTTAAACACCAAAACGTCTCATCCAAATTTTGGAAATCGTGTTTAATGATTATGCATATAATATTCCTTTCGTATATAAGCTTACAATTAGCATACACAAAGACTCACTTACCCCTAAAATTACACTGCTAAGAGAATCATCTGAACATATATATATATATCAATGACTACTTCAACCTTTTATAAAAGAACTGAGCTTGAGAGAGAAATACAATATGCTTTGGAGATGGATTATGAAAATATAAAAAATATGCAAGAGACATGTGACATAATAGATATAGTCCTCCAATATAAATTAACAATACTTTCAGATGATGTCGCCTTTCTTAACTCTATAAGTAGAAATATTACACCACTCACGACTGATAACCATACAACAACAAACAATCTTGGAGAAGGTGTTCATGGTGCTTCACGGTAGAATGAGGTTTAACGTATCACTACTTAAGAAATGCATGTAGATATAAACTTTCAATATTCTCATGAAATCTAAATGTATATATTCGCTTGTTTATCCTAATTTATACATAACTATTTTTTGTTGTATTTTTCATTTCTTTCCGATAATCCAATAAGGATATATATCCATGAATATAAGAAGAAACATTATTCTTATTATAAATAAGGCAAAACCTCCTAAAACTATGTGTATTATTGAAACATCAATATAGTGTGATGTCAACACTCTTTTATATATATTTTTAAATATAAAATTTTAAATACAATGTAAGAGCGTTAACAATATTTATAATCTTTAACAAAAACCTATTTGCAAATTTGCTCATGTACAAATATTGTCTATAACATTTTTCAAATTAAACATCACTATTGTTATGAGTGATACTTTTATCTCTTATTTAACATCTTGACAACTATCTTGCATCTTAATTTTAAAAGATCTAGTATACTCAAGAATCATATTAAAATGATATTCTTATTTAACATACGATACTGATGGGTCACACTAACAACACTTGATATAATTGATTATTTATTGGAAATTGGTTTTAATAAATATTCAATAAACTCTTATAATTAAATTGAAAATTATTTATTTCTAGGAAATAATAATTTTCATTAGCAAGTAACATTATAAGCAAACCACAAAGAATAAGAGGAGCAGCTCAAGAACCATTACCTAGATACATATTTGTATAATACTCTAAATGTGGCTTACATTATTATAAGCCAAACCACAAAGAATAAGTTTTTCTTATTCCTCTGATAGTCGAGTTAGCAGAAAGCAAACTTCTAATGACAAAGCAAGTGAAAGGTACATGGAATTTGAAGTAGCTCAAGAACCTTTACCTGATGTAGTTATAGTTGGAATTAGATTTAACAAGGATTGTTAAAACTGAATAATAGCTATTCACAAACATAAATTGTTCGCATTAGTGGTAGAAATCATCTATGACTTGAGAAATGTGGAATCTCTCATTGATGAGCTTTTATTGATGGTTTCTAGCAAATCCATCAAATACCAATATGCTATGTCAGATCTCAAATCTGATTAATGACTTAGAGTCATGAACATGAGATGTAATCCATGTATGATAATCAAGTATGGTCTTGATTGAACTTTCTCTCTATAGCAAGGCTAGAAGGAGTAAATGATTCTTCTAGAAAGAATAGATTACATGGATAACGATACACATTTAAAGCAGGACTTGTTATACAAGTTTTTTCTCACACTCATGTCATTGATTATGGTCTTTATCATACTCATGACATTGACTATGATCAAACCTTTTCCACAAGTAGCTATGATTAGATCAACAAGGATATTGTTTACTATAAACTCATATTCTCAATATGAAATATAGCAAGTAGATTTCAAGAAAGATAGCTTTTATTAATAGACATCTACTAGAATATATCTACATAGATTAACCTGTAGGTTTTCTTAATCCATGTTATCCTAACAAAATGTGTAAAGCTTGAGATCCACCTGTGGATATAAAGCAAAGATCTCAATGTTGCAATTATCATTTTCATGTAAAACCACAAGGTATGCTTTTATATCAAAATGAATGAAACATGTGTGTTTACTAAGAACTAGTGGGAGCATAGTGACATTCCTAATCTTGTATGAATAAGACATACTTAATCATAAGAAATTACATTCTGACCATGCCAGATCTTTTCATCTTGACTCAGAATGTGCTTCTAAAATGAAAGACTTAGAAGAACAAGATACATTCTTGGAATGTAAAATCAATGGAGATATATAAAATGAATGTTAAAAGTTATATATCTTTATGCATATATTGACAATATCTTGAAATAGATCAAGATAGAAGATTCCTTTGGAGGAACCTTAGCATTGTCAGCATTGTCACATGGCATTGATTTTGTGCCAGTCTCAAAAGGAACCTAACTCATAGGTTTGAACTAGATGAAATGATTTATGTTCGATTTGCTTGACAAATTAATCCATCTATTATGCCATATTATGCATAAGACTTGGTATATGATCATATTATGAGCGTATCATAATATACCAATTGAATACATGGTTAAGTCACCAGATGAATATAAAAACATTCTAAGAGTACTTTGGAAGAACTAAGAGAATATATATGATACATATAGCTTAGAATAAAATCTTCATGTAAAGAGCTACATAAGACTCTGATGCTAAACAAATGTATATAATTATAAATGATAATTGGATTATAACTTCATTGAGGGATGAAGAGTAAGTTTAGTTGGAATGAGGTCCAAGAAAAATAAAAAATGACATAGTCTACTACAAAATAAGAATACACTACTTTGAAAGTTAAAATCTAATATGATTGGATGAGTGAGTTCATTAAAAAGCTATGTAGATCTCTGCCATTCAAGGATCACATAGAAATCTTTGTGACTTCGAGAGTGTACTTAATCGAGCTAAGAGACTCTATGCCACGAAAGAACACCAATCATATACTCCAAGATATTTAACTATACCTAGATTAAAGTCAAATATGGATATGATAGTATTTGCAAAATTCACACAAATTAAGTATAGTCGAACCCATTAATAAAGTCCTTCTACTAAGCTAAGTATGAATGGTCACACTTCAGCTATAAGACTTTATTATTCTAGAAATGGGATTTTGATTTGGATATTGGAACATTGTAGCCACAACTATTATATAATGTTTTGATATACTGGGATATGATCATAACATCAATACTTGTTGTGTTATATATTAACATGTTTAATCCATGAATAATCTTATTATTATAAAAGTTCATAGTCAGTTATAATTATGGGAGCAATTATGAAATAAGACTAATATGAATTGGATTGGTTGACTTTCACCGGATGAAGGTAGGCAATGAGTTGTAACCAAGTTTCATAGGTACTTTTCAGAGAATTGGTATTGAACTGACCCGCATCAAGATCATCTCATGGATCACTATCGTGAATGATAATTGATTAAAGGGTACTATATTTGTATCCTTAACACCTGAGATACATAGTGGGGCTTAAGTGTAGGGAGTACTGTGCTTAGATATGGTCAAACGTTGGTCCTTAACCGGGCAGTTATAAAAGCCATTTTCAGGTATCATATGAACTATGTAAGAGGCTTATGTAGTCAAGATGGGATTTGTTCCTCTTATGTGTTGAGAGTTAGACATTTAAGGTGACTTAACAAAAGTTGAACACCATATGAGATTTATTGCGATTCGTATCTCATGTTGATGTCTGTGACAAAGGGATAACTGATAAACTTACCTTATATACACCAATTGTAGCGTAGAGCTTTTTGGGAATTGGGTGTTGATAGAATGACACAAAGTCGTATGTTAACGGGGGTAGTGAAATGTTGGTAGACGTTCACCACTGTCTATATCAGTCTAATATGAATCTTGCACAAGTGGGTGATTGAAAGATCTAGTATGCTCAAGAATCATATTAAAGTGATATTGTTATTTAACATATGATACTAATGGGTCACACTAACAACAAGTTGATATAATTAATTATTTATTAGAAATTGGTTTTAATAAATATTCAATAAACTCTTGTAATTAAATTAGAAATTATTTATTTCTAGGAAATAATCATTTTCATTAGCAAGTAACATTATATAATTCATATGGTATGAATTAATAAGTCATGCACAACATTTTGGACTAGATAAATTCTTTTGTATTTTACCAAAAAGCTAAAGTTTATATTTATATTTTACAAACTTTGTTTATAAAATATAAAGTTTTTGTCCTCTTTTGTCTTATTAATTTCGAAATTATGGAAGCAAAAAGGATGGCATGGTATTTTGACTAGTTTATTCAAAAGAATAGCATGGTCTTATACTTATTTAATGTATAGAGGATGAGAGGCATGGTGCTTCAAATTGTTTAACTCATAAGTATGGAGAGACAAGAGACATCATGTCTTTTTCATTAGTTTATTATGGGAGACATGCTTTAGAAGCATGTCTTAATACAATAATAAACAATAGGGCTAGAGGTATGGTGCATTAAGAACTCTTGGGTAATATCTTTACTATAAGAAGGCTTTCACTACTTCCTCTTCTAGAATGCTAAATCCGAAACATGCATATGTGTATGTATTTTCTCTCATCTTTTGTTCATGCATGAAGATTACTTGCTTATCTTATGCTCTCTTGAAGTTCATGTTGGTTATGAACTTCAAGCTTAAGAGTTAAGAGTTTTAGACTAGCATCTACATCAAGTTGGCTTCTTGTTGATGTCTCTAAAGTTCATCATTCTTCATCAACTTCCAAGCCTCCCAAGAGGATCCAAAGAACTACAAAGGTTGTTATTTATTCTTCTTCTTCTTTGGTTGTGTTTGTTTTCTTTCCAAACTTTGCATGAAGATCCTTAGCGGGTTTAACTTGTTTATATTTATTCTAATTTTAAAGTCTTCCATCGCTAAAATCTCAAGTTTTTGAAACTAATTTTTGAATAAAACCCCAACAGATTTATCTAACATCTTGTCTAACGATTCTTGTTTTTACTGTTAGACAAGACGAAAATTAAGCAACAAGCAAAAGACCAAGTAAAAAACACATGGTCAAAGGCTATAGATAAGAGGAAGATCCCATATATATAGAAAAGTTGATTATCTATCAAATGTATAAATAGAAAATCTAAAACCACAAAGAGACACATTCACTTAGATATTCTCTCTCTACACTCTACACTCTCACTCTCTAAAAGCTTTGCACCCACTTGTAATCGTTTCATTATAATAAAAACTCTATGGTGGTGTGAGTTTTGTCACCTCCAAATGTTTTATGGCAGAGATCTTGAGTGATCAAGGACTTTCCCCATACATCCTATGTTGACTCTTTAAGTATTACATTCAAATATCTTAAACATTACTTTAAACATTACTCAATGGCTTTCCCCGTACATCCTTTATTGCATCTTTATGTATTACATTTAAACATATTAAACATTCATTTAAAACATCGAACCCCATTTACTAATTTGGTTGAATTAACCTTTTTTTAAACAAAATCGATGCGTCATCTATGGGACCGTGGTGTTTTAATCTGCGAAAAGTGTTTAATTTTCAATCGTTCCAAATTTTCAGTTATTTTCCAAGTAATGTCGATCTTACCAAAATCAACCTCTAGCACTATTTTTACCATTTCTTCTGAAACCAACCTTCCTCCACCACATGTAGCGATTAATCCTCCAAAAAAGAACAAAGATGCTCACAAGAAGACCATATTTTTGAGTGCATGAAATGGCACAACTCAAGAAGCTCCAATCATGATCTTTAACTATGTTCACCCGTATGGAACATCGCATGAGCCAACAAAACGAAACCAATGAAATTTTGCTTGAACATATAGAGAAGCTAAAATAAGAAGTGAGAGTGCCAAATGAAACTACACCAACTACATCTTCATTCCTACACCATAAGATCCTAAATTTTGAGACCGGAAGATATTTGCACCATCATACGAGGGACATAATCCCTATGAAAGCTCTAGTCATTATGAATAATACGATACCCGATGCTCGAGCTACTAGTCTCGAAGACCTTGGAGTAATCTTCGATACATCCTCACAAACCTAAGAAGTTGGAATTAGTCTTGCAATGCAAAGGAACTCAAGCAAATAAGGGACCTAATCTCAAGCATTCCTAGATCAACCCAACTTATACCATAAGTATCACCAGTAAGCCACATGATCTCGAGATTTTCTCCCCTATATTTGATATAGATATCCTGAATCGCTTCCAAAGCCCAAACATGAAGCTATATGATGGAACTACGGATCTTGAAGAATATATTACCCAATATAGAGAGCGGATGTAAATCGTTCCCATCCCACTGCATCTTAAAGAGCCTTGTTTGTGTAAGGGATTTGGTTCAACCCTTACAGGATCTCCCTTGAAATGGCTACTAAGTGTTCCTTCCAATTCTATTATGTCTTGCTCACATCTTATCAATTTGTTTAATAATCAGTTTTCATGGAGTAGAACTTTTGAATGACTAACCATTGATATTATAAAGTAAGTTAAGATATAGAACAATCGCTTAAGTATTATGTAAGATGTTCGGAATATAAGAATTGGTGATATCCCAAACTTGGAAATTTCCACAACTTTGGAAGCCTTCAAAATGGGATTGAAGAAATATTCTCCATTCTATGATGACCTTCTAATGATTTCATGCAAGAAATTAGACAACGTCAGAAACAGGTCATTAAGATTCATAAGATTGGAAGAAGATAGGAAGATCCAAAAAAGGATTAGCATCCCAATATCTTATGACCATCCCAATAGAAAAATCGAATCTCCATCTTAAAGAGCCTACAAATATATCTCGAAATTCGAGAATCATTGAGTTAATGCTTTTGAAGATGATGATGAAGAAGAGGACTCTCCTAAAGTATATGACTATTATTTTTCTATCGATGTTTCAGGTTTACTTTATGCTACGCAAGATCTTAGAGAAAAACAAGATGACCCAAAAAGAACGAGAATACATATGTCTAAGAGGATATATCCAAATGGTGTGCATACCATGAAGATTTTGGTCATACATCTCAGGATTACATCATACTTGGGAAAGAGACTAGGTACAAGGTAAGCAAAGAGAACTTAAAAAGAACTTATTGGAAGAAAGAAGGAAAAATCTTGAAACATGGAGCAACATCTTGTCAAGATCCCAGAAAGAGTGGCATATCCACCTTCATATGATAAAGTAATTAAATTTATATCAAACGATTCCAACATATGTTGTACATATTATTATGTAGCTAAAAGATATGCTAATGTATCCAAGACCGGGAAGGAAGGGAGACCAAGGAGAAATGCTTTCCTAATAGACAAAGGAAATCTCACTTAATGAAGGTGACATGGAAGATGTCATAAATCCTCAATCCTCATCATGATGGGTTGGTAATAAACTTTATATTTATACTTTAATTCCATTTTATTGTGGTATGTAAAGATATAAAGCTTCCAACGATATTACTTATTCTTAATAAATTCAAGCATATGTCATGACTTGAATTCTTAACCATTTTTCAATTTTTATCCGTTTTATCCTTTAAACAAATTGTGTTTTCACCATATTAGAGCATTGGGAATGGGAAATGTGTTATAACACTATTTTGGTGCCACCTCACATGCCACATCATCAATGGTGTTTTAACACCAATTGAGGAAATGGTCACCCATATTATAACATGTTATTTATAGGTAAAAGAGATTATACATGCATATATATATATATATATATATATATATATATATATATATATATATATATAAATTCATTCAAACCCTAGAGGTCAAAAACGAATAGCCAATCAAAAATCTCGTTTCATCTCGTTGTCGTTACAACTGGAGATGCCTCAATGCCCCTTTAATGAGAGAGGGGTGGTGTAACTAGTGTTATACCGATGTTTTGGGTGACATAGAAGCCATAACACCCCTATAATGGGCTCATACTTCATGCTCTTAAAGAATGATGCAAAATAATAAGATGCTTTCATATTTATGTTTCATAGAGTATAGGTCTATCTCATGAAACATAAATGTGAAATCAACTTATTATTGTAACATTCTCATTCCAGGTATTCCTCTTTTTCCCTCAATCTTAAAACTTTTTGCATTTGGGTCCAAGGTCAGTACGTTAGGCGTACGCTAGGAGTACGTTGGGCGTACTGGGCCGATAAGTTGGTTGTGGAGGCATCTACGTACGTTGGGCATACGTGGAGTACGTGCGTACGTCCACCTGGGATAAACCATAATTTTTAGGGTTTGATCCATATTTAAACACCTTAAGTTGCTCTTGGACCTTCTTATGACCAGCCTCCACCTCTCCAAACCCTGAGATCGAAACCCTAATTGCCATTTGAGTGTTTTGAGCTTGGAAGTGACCTTTTAGGGTGTTCTTAGTAATCTTGAAGGAATAACAGCTATTGGAAGTTGCATTGGTGTAGTTGAAGCTTGTGGATCCAGAATCATCACCAACTTGGTAAGCTTTTGGAGCTATAAAGCTCTTAACTTGATGGTTATTTGTGATAGATCTAGTTTAGGACTTGATTTTATGCATTTTTACAGTCCCTTAAGTCATGTTTGGGAGTATGAGCTACACCAGGAGCTAGGAATGTTAGATATTATCCTCTTTGATGTTCCTTGTGCATAAAAATGCTATCTTGATGTGTTATATTAGATCAAGCATGAGTTAGGGATCTTATTATGGGTCTTAATGGTCAAAAACGAGTATTGGGTCCCATTAAGTCATGTAAAATAAAATTGCCAATTTTACATGTTAATACCTTAGAATGATGTAGATCTGAGGCTTGGACGTTAAGATCTTAAGTAATTAAGACCCTTGATTAGCTTTTGGGACTCTGGCCAGTACGTCGAGCATACTCCTTAATACGTTGCGTGTACTAGGTCAGCAGCCCGCTTCCGGGTCAACATGCATACGCGGGGCATACGTACGAGGTACGTGGGGCGTCCACTAAGCAGTGGACCTTTATTTGTTTTGGGAACTTTTTGGACTTTGAATTCTTTTGGGCTTTAGGCCTTAGCTAGATTTTGGGCTTTGTATCTTTTGGGCCATAGTTTGACCTTAGGTTTTTGGGTTGGACCATTTTGGTCCTTGGGCCACTATGAGTTTAGTGAGCCAAGCTAGTTAGGCCCATTAAGGAAAAAGGTAAAATAGTCTTTTACCCTAGAGGTTGAGGATGATGAGTTGGGACCCCAGTTATGGTTTATGACCTAATTATTAATTAGGGTATTGTTTGACGATATTTAGTGCGAAGATTTCCTAGATCAGCAGTCTATGTTTTTATCTGATTTTTCAGTAGTTTGAGGTGAGTTTCCTCCCAGTACTTAGCGGGTAGAAGATACCAATGCCGACACATGGATTATGGTTATCTATATTCTAGTTGTTTGTGTGACCTTGCATGTGTGTATGTTATGTATGTATACTGGGCGGGGCCCGATGTCAGGCGGGGCTTGATGGGTGTGATGGGCGGGACCCATCACAAGATATAGACAAGTCTGTTCCGAGCGGGGCTCAATGTCGTGCAGGGGACCTTTGGTTGCCGGGCATGGCCCATTGTGTGTTTGATATGTATGGCATGAGGTATTTTGGGGAACTCACTAAGTTTCATGCTTACGGTTTTCAATTTATGTTTCAGGTACTTCCGGATCAAAGGGGAAGAGCTCGGGATGATCGCATCGCTCACACGATGATTTCTGCTTTATTTGACTTTGATGTATTAGGATGATTGATTGACATAATCTAATTTTCCTTTATGGTTTTACAAACACGTTGGGTTAATGGTTTTATTATTATGAAAATGAAATTTTTGGTTTTAAATGTTGGGACGTTACAAGTTGGTATCAGAGCCTTGGTTTGAGGGATTCAGACATAGTCCTGGGTGCGTTTGAATTCAAACTGAGGATTTAGTAGATGTTTTTTAAAAAAAAGTTTTATAAAAAGATTCTTTCTAATAAAAGAAAGGGGTGGTGCATGCAATTGACCGAGCTAGAGTAAGTTTTCCCAAAATACCCATACATGTTTTATGTCACGCTTTAAATTGTGAATCTTTGAATCATATTCTAGATTAGTGCTAAGGATCTGCTCAGGATTGCATGATAGAATACTAGGAGAGATGACTTTGTATACCTACTGTATGAGCTTGTAGATTTTCATGCTAGTACTGATCAGTTAGTGATAAGATGACTTGTTTAGGTTATGGTTTGATTCCGGTTACTCAATGCTCGAATGTTGCTTGCTTTGTGCTTTTAGGAGTTCCCATTAACATCACCTAACTAGTAAGTGGATATGTTAAGTTACATATTATTGAGACTATATAATTTTAGAAGGTTAGGTTTTAACTTTATTGCGCATCTCTTGTTTGAGTCCAACCATTGTAGTGTGAGACCTTTCCTTTGAAGAATTATCTGGTGTCGATGATATGTAATTGTATTTGTAAGCTAGTTAGAAGGTGTTATGGGAGTTCCTTCTGCAGCTGATAGAGGAGAGTGGTGAGGTGGTAGCCCTAGGAAAACCTGGGAGGTGATTCGGTGTCGAGAGCCTTGTCTTGTTGAGGGTTGTTTGGATTGATATGGGAGTGCCTTGGAGGATTCGGGGCGATCCTTGAGGAAAGTACAATTAGATGTTGAAATTAGTATGGGCCCGTACTACTGGAAGTAGAGGATTCGTACTCGAGTCAAGTGAAGTCACGATGATACATGAAGCTTGTAGAGTGTGGGATTTTTTTCCGAGTGTTTTCTGATGGTTTATATGATTTATGTTTCAGTATGGTGGTCACTCCAGGAGGTTCTAGTGTATATCGGGGGTTCCGATGTTGGTGTCGGTGATGGTTAGGTTTGGGGCTCTGGGGCCGAACATATGGATGATCAGATTTGGGAGTTCATTTCATCAGAGATTACCCGCAGTATTCTCGAGCAAACTGTTGTGATCTTCGGTATGGTCATGGATGGTATCATGGAGATTCTGGATGAGCGCTTAGGCGCTTTTCATTCTGAGATGTTGGTGATGATGGGAGCTCTCACTTTGACCTTGCGTGAGTTTC
Source organism: Lactuca serriola (assembly GCF_051521515.1). Lineage (NCBI taxonomy): Eukaryota > Viridiplantae > Streptophyta > Magnoliopsida > Asterales > Asteraceae > Lactuca > Lactuca serriola. The sequence goes on from NC_136411.1 coordinate 114,076,860, forward strand.
GGTCATGTGTAGCCCTGTAGTTCTTCGAGAAGAAGAACCCGATTGTGAGCATGCGTTTGTTGGCAGATGTCGGGAACGCCTTCCGATCTAGCCTTTGTCTTGAGGAGGCGAAGGTCCGTCTTACATCCTGTGTTTTGAAAGACAGAGCCTAAGATTGGTAGGAGGAGGTTGGACACGCTTTGGGAGGTGAGGCAGTTGATTCGATGACTTGGGACGATTTTCGTGTCGAGTTTGCACCAGTGATTGAGGTCCAACAATTGGCGAGGAAGTTTCAGGACCTTCTCCAGACTATTGAGATGGTGGAAGAGATTACTGTTATGTTTCGAGGGAGGGCGTTACTGGTTCCGCATTATATGGCGGACGAGGAGATGAAGAAGGCGAGATATCATGAGATTTTAGGAGCGATATCAGGCAGTTTGTGAGTAGATCCAGTTGCAAGCCATTAGATGATATGATAGTGTGTGCCAAAGAGAGGGAGTTTGACTTGGATATGGAGAGGAAGAGGAAGCCAGAGCGGGATCAGAGTTTCAGAGGGTTCGAGCAAGAGGCCCAAGGTTTTTGACTCGAGGTCGAGGGCCAACAGGGTATGCGGCAAGTACGACAAGACGCACAATGGGACGTACATGTTGGGTGGTTCTGGCTGCTTCAAGTGCCCCAGGACGGGTCACTTCAGTAGAGATTGCACTGCCACCACCACCACCGCCCAGGTATCTGATCTGATTTGCTTCTATTTTAATCAGGGGACATAAGAAGGCCAATTGCCCGATTTTAGCAGCAGGGGGACCAGTTGTAGCACCCGCTTCAATGAATTTGTGGATTATAGATAGCCGACAACACAAGGCGGAGGAGCCTGTTATGAGGAGCAAGGCATTCCAGCTAATAGTCGAGGAGGCTCGTGCAACACCAGATGTGGTGATGGGTATGTATCTTCTCTTTATATTTTTATTTATGTTAATTTTCCTACTTATATTTTCTGTTGATTTTATGGTCGTTCCATGTGAACGGTATCTCTACTCTGGTTTTGTTTGATTAAGGGGCTACCCGATCTTTTGTATCTCTTGCGCTCAGCAAGAGATTTGTCGATGCTCCTAGGGAGATGGATTATCCATTAGATGTTGAGATTATTGATGATCTTCCTATGTGAGTATCGAGGGTTCATCGGGGTTGTGTTTGGAGTTGTTCAGTGAGTTGTACCCGGTTGATTTGGTTCCCGTTTCCTTGCGTGAGAACAAGGTTATTCCGGGGATGGATTGGTTGAGCCCCAATGGGGAAATGATTGATTGCGAGCAACAATTGGTGCATATTTGGACCCCAAGTAGGGGATAATTGATAACTCAGGGAGAGGGTGTCCAGTGTGGGTCGGTTATATGCTCAACAGCTAGGGCCAGACGCTATCTTCAGTAGGGTTGTTCCGGATTTGTTGCCTATGTTATGGATATTCGGGAGAAGGGTAAGGCGACTATGGAAGAGGTACCGATTTTTTGGGAGTACCCGGATGTATTCCCGAAGGATTTTCCTAGAGTGCCTCCGGAGAGGCAGATGGAGTTTCAGATTGACTTGGTTCATGGTGCGGCTCCGATAGCCAAAGCACCTTATCGATTAGCACCTCCTGCGATGCAAGAGTTTTCTGCGCAACTACAGGATCTGTTAGACAAGGAATTTATTCAGCCGAGTAGTTCACCATGGGGAGCGTCGATCCTTTTTGTGAAGAAGAAGGATGGGTCGCATCAGATGTGTATCGACTACCAGGAGCTGAATAAGCTAACGGTGAAGAACCATTATCCTCTCCTGAGGATTGATGATTTATTTGACTAGCTATAGGGTGTATCTTGGTTTTATAAGATTGATATATGTTCGAGTTATCATTAGATGAGGGCCAGAGAGGAGGATAAGCAAAATATGGCCTTCCGGACTCGTTATGGTCATTACAAGTTCGTGGCGATGCCCTTCGGGGTCACCAATGCTCCGACCACATTCATGGATCTCATGAATCACGAATGCAGGTTTATGTTGGATCGGTCTACGATTGTGTTTATTGATGACATCCTGGTCTATTCCAAGACCCCGGAGCAGCATGAGAAACATCTGAGGAAGGTATCAGAGACTTTGAGGAAGTAGAGATTATATGCAAAGTTCTCCACGTGTGAGTTCTGGTTGCACGAGGTGCAGTTTCTAAGGCACCTTGTCAACGAAAATGATATTTTGGTCGACCCGGTGAAGGTCGAGGCGGTGATGAGGTGGGAGGTTGCGAGGTCTCCATCTGAGATTTGGAGTTTTCTTTGATTAACAGGTTACTATCGGAGATTCATTTAGGATTTCTCCAAGATAACGGTTCCCTTGACCCGATTGACAAATAAGATCGTCACGTTTCGTTGGGGGCCTGAGTAGTAGGCAACATTTAAGACTCTAAGGCAGCAATTATGCGAGGCTCCAATTTAAACCCTGCCTGAGGGTATTAAGGATTTTGTGGTTTATTGTGATGTGTCAATCACGGGTTTGGGTGCAGACCTGATGCAGAGGGGTCATGTTATTGCTTACGCTTCGAGGCAACTAAAGCATCATGAGGTGAATTACCCTACACATGATTTGGATTTGGGGGATGTGGTGTTTGCACTCAAAATTTGGCAACATTACCTCTATAGGGTCCGCTGTACTATCCACACAAATCACAAGAGCCTGAGGTATTTGATGGATCAGCCAAATGTGAACATGAGGCAGCGTAGATGGTTGGATGTGGTGAAGGATTATGATTGCGATATCCTTTATCACACAGGGAAAGCCAACGTGGTGGCCGATGCTCTTGGCCGCAAGGCGGTCGTAGATCCGATCAGGAATATGTGTTTGAGGATGACAGTGATTACCCCACTTTTAGAGCAGACCCGAGAGACTCGGGTTGAGGCTATGAAGGAAGATCACCAGAAGAGTGAGCACATAGTAGTTCAGGTGGCCTCCTTCGATTATGATAGCCGATGATTATTGTCCCTTCATCAGAGGGTATGGGGTTCCGTATTTGGGTGGTCCGCGCCAGGTTTTGATGGAGGAGGCTCACAAGTCGAGGTTCTATATTCACCCCAGAGCAACAAAGATGTATAAAGATCTCCGGCTCGACTATTGGTGGCCATGCATGAAGCGAGATATGGCCTTGTATGTGGAGAGGTGCTTGACTTGCAGAAAATTCAAGGCCGAGCATCAGCGACCTTACAACAAGTTGCATCCATTAGAAATTCCCGTTTGGAAATGGGAAGATATTACAATGGATTTCATCACAAAGTTGCCACAGACAACGAAAAGAGTGGATTTGATATGGGTCATCGTGGATCGATTGACCAAGAACACGCATTTCATCCTGATTCAGGAGAGTATCTCTACGGAGAGGTTGGATGACATTTACATCAATGAGGTTGTGGCATGACATGGGGAACCGGTTTCAGTGGTCTCGGACAGAGATGTCCGGTTTACTTCCAGGTTCTGAAAGAGGTTTCATGAGGAGTTGGGTACTCGTCTGCATTTTAGCACAAATTTCCACCCATAGACTGATGGACAGAGTGAGCGGACTATCCAAACATTGGAGGATATGCTTCGAGCATGTGTATTGGAATTTATGTGGGAGTTAGGATACATATCTCCCTTTGGTGGAGTTTTCATATAACAACAGTTATCACGCCAACATTGATCGACCTCCTTTTGAGATGCTTTATGGGAGGAAACGCAATCCCCCCGGTATGTTGGGGTGAGGTCGGTCAGTGGGTCATGGGGAGTACTGAGGTAGTACTCAAGACTACAAAGTTGATTCAGCAGGTTCGGGGTAGATTTTAGACAGCACAAATTCGGCATAAGAGCTATGCTGATAAGTGCCACTAAGATCTAGAGTTTTAGGTTGGGGTCATAGTGCTCCTTAAGGTGTCGCCTTAGAAAGGTGTCATCTGATTTAGGAAGAGGGGCAAGTTGGGCCCTAGATATATCAGTCCTTTCAGGGTTCTGGCCAGGGTGGGAAGGGTTACTTATCGCTTGGATCTACCCGAGGAGCTCTTTAAACACCTTAAGTTGCTCTTGGGCCTTCTTATGACCAACCTCCACCTCTCCAAACACTAAGATCGAAACTCTAATTGCCATTTGAGTTTTTTGAGCTTGGAAGTTACCTTTGAGGGTGTTTTTAGTAATCTTGAAGGAAGAAGAGCTCTTGGAAGTTGCATTGGTGTAGTTGAAGCTTGTGGATCTAGAACCATCACCAACTTAGGAAGCTTTTGGAGGTATAAATCTCTTAACTTGATGGTCCTTTATAATAGATCTAGTTTAGGGCTTGATTTTGTGCATTTTTATGTTCCCTTAAGTCATGTTTGGGAGTATGAGCTACTCCAAGAGCTAGGAATCCTAGATCTTAGCCTATTTGATGTTCCTTGTGCATAAAAATTCTATCTTGATGTGTTATATTGGACCATGCATGAGTTAGGGCTCTTATTATGGGTCTTAATGGTCAAAAACAAGTATTGGGTCCCATTAAGTCATGCAAAACTATAAAGTTGCCAACTTTACATGTTAAGACCTTAAAATGATGTGGATCTTAGGTTTGGATGTTAAGATCTTAAGGGAGTAAGACCCTTGATTAGTTTTCGGGACTTTGGCCAGTACGCCCGACATACTCCTTAGTACGTTGCGCGTACTGGGTCAGCAGCCCGCTTCCGAGTCAACTTGCATACGTGGGGCGTACACCAAGCAGTGGGCTTTTATGTGTTTTGGTTCCTTTTTGGACTTGGACTTCTTTTGGGGTTTAGGACTTAGCTAGATTTTGGGCTTTGTATTTGTTGGACCATAGTTGGACCTTAGGTTTTTGGGCCTTGGGCCACTATAGAGTTTAGTGGGCCAAGCTAGTTGGGCCCAGTAAGGAAAAAGGTAAAATAATCTTTTACCCTAGAGGTTGAGGATGATGAGTTGGGACCCCGGTTATGGCTTATGACCTAATTATTAATTAGGGTATTGTTTGATGATATTTAGTGCAGATATTTCCCAGATCAGCAATCCGAGCTTTTATTTAATTTTTCAGCAGTTTGAGGTGAGTTTCCTTCCAGTACTTAGCGGGTCGAAGGCACCAATGCCGACCCATGGATTATGGTTATCTATATGTTATTTGTTTGTGTAACCTTGCATGTGTGTATGTATTGTATGTATACCAGGCGGGGCCCAATACCGAGCGGGGCCTGATGGGGGGTGCCCATCGCAAGATACATATAAGTTTTGTTCTGGGTGGGGTTTGATGTTGGGCGGGGGCCTATTGGTTGCTGGGATGGCCCATTGTGTGTTTGATATGTATGGTATGAGGTACTTTGGGGAACTCACTAAGCTTCGGTATACAAAGATGTTAAGAAATCTATTGTTTAAAGGAAATGAATTCATAACCATAAACCTTACTTAAACTGTGTACAATAATATTCTATGCCCTACTCTGAATGTAATGTTCATGAATGAACTTAGAATCATATTTTATCCATAGATCTGATGGGTTTTAGCCATAAGAACATCCTATGTGCTCATACAAACCCTAATGCTTGGATCTAGGTTTCTCTATTGTACATGCAATTCATCCAAGACTTCAAACCCTAGATCTAGCATATGATAATCAATATAACATATGAATAAGGGTTTAGATCATACCTTGATTGTTATGTAGCAATAACAATCTCAAATCCTCCTTGTAATGACTTTAGAAAGCTTAGAGTCACAAATGTCACTCCTCTAATGGTTCACAAACACCAAGAGCAAGAGGATGAAGAAGAGAAGAGAGAGGAGGCTGCCCAAAACGTGTACAAACCCTAGAAGGAGTCTCACCACGTTTTTGGGGCTTAAGGGCACTTTAAATAGAGAGGCTATTAGGGTTAACTAACAAGGAAACCCTATTTTGGATGCTTAAGCCCTAAGCAACCCATGGACTCCTTCCTTAAAGGCCTAGGATGATTTCTAATGGGTTTCCCCATAGAATTCGTCCACTCCTTTAATATGGATTCCATTAGCTCAATATTCAACTATCATACAATTGACAGTTCCAGTCCCTTAAGTTTAATTAATGTCTTTTAGCCACAAACTTAATTCTTATTAATTCTTGACTAATTATTAATTAAACAATACAATTTCTCCTTTAATATATTATTCCCTTAATATATTAATAAATCATATTTAATCCTTTCTCTCCATAATTCATCCTATCAAGTTGCTTTGGTGAAGGCAACCCAAAAGGACCATGCACCATCGGGTCAAGTACATACCAAAATAGTTATGGACTTAGACACTAATCCAACAGTCTCCCACTTGGATAAGTCTAATAACTATTCTGCGTACGACTTCAGATCCTGATTTGCAATCGCAACTTTCCAAAGCCGCTGTCAACTCTGATCTTATCAGATACGCGTGCCCTTTAGATAAGGGATCATATATTCCTCCATTCTAGATATCGTATAGACTGAGACATGGATCTAAATCATTCTCTCTGTCTATGTGCTGTTTCCCGAATTCAGATTTATGACGACTGACAACAGACTACAATTTGAACACATCAAATTAGTCCCGGCTTGGCCAAGCACTTAGGTGCCATCACTAAATCATCGAGGGGCCCACAGATATCGCTTTTATCCTACTTTGAATAAAAGGAACGGATAAACTTTGACTCAATGCTCGCTTGCACTCACTCACCGAATCACACACAACAATATATTTTATAACACCAAGTTACTGGTGCGTTTACATATTATCAATGTGGAACCGACTCGCAAGATACAACTCACACATCTCGGTTTCAAGAATATAAGATGTTATCATCTCACTAATCACTCGTGATAAAATCCATGAAGTAATCCAAGTGAGCGTGGGTTTAATCCAATGCTCAAATCATATTCATAAGCACTCATGAACGTTGCAGCAAACATTTGCTTATGTTTAATACTCGTTAGACAATCCACACACCAATTCATGACAGTCTTCATTCATATTTACTTCCAACATATGAACGACTGTGGCCCGTTCGAATAATTTGCCTGTTCTCAACCAATTAAATTATTCTGAAAGTCAAAACATGCAAAGTGAAACACAAGAAAAATACTAATCCCATATGGCCTCAAACCTTGGAGTATAAATAAAACACCTTTTATTTATCACCATATCAATTACTCATTATTTATTGTTTCGGGTAATCAACTTCTTACTTGAATTATTACAACACTTGTCCCATGCTCTTAGCATGCACACAATGTTTACCTATGGTTCTTACTTTGTGAAATAGATCAAATGAACACATTTCCAATCATACTCATTTCACAACTCCTAATCCTTTCCACAAGTGAAAGAATATCAAATTCTTGCCACTTATAGAATATGCTAGATTCTAACATTTTATGCAATGATCCTTTCGTAATGTCACTGCACTAAAGTCACAATGAATATTGCTAATGAAATTACAAAGTCCTCTACTGGAGATTGTTACAAGACAATTCCTTAGATGTGATGTCTCTCACTCAAAGTACATTCCTTTGAACATCCTTTTGCATAAAAGTTTCTAATCTAGACATTGATTCTCAATTTCCAACTCCCAATATGGAAACATTTCCATATTTTCCATATGACAACTCATTCTTAATAGAATCTTATCTATTCATAATAATGTCGATATGGTCCATCCAATACTATACTTCCAACTACTCACAAGCGACCAATCCTCGGCGAACTTTGGATTGTCCTTTGATAGTTGTTTAATTATCTTAGTCAAAACTGATTCTTGTCCTTTTTCTCTCTAAATGCGCTAAACATTTGGAAAATTTTAGAATGGTCAAATATTATAGCATTTTCAATCGATCCTATACCTGAAGCGTATGGTACACGATGCATAATGTCTTACATGAAGATTTGATACTTTATCAATCTTCTGCCATAATATTTTATGTGCTACGTTCTCACAATTCGAACTATGAAGATGAATGCCGTAATCATGATCGAAATTTAAGAACACACTATGTATCCTTGACTAAAAGTATTAATATTCCAAAACCTAAGCCTTTAGATTTGAAATGAAGCATAATATTCTCTCCTTTAATTATAGCAAAACAACTTTACAGCCCTTACGACTTTGCAAGGTATAACTCTTGTTTTTCTATAATTAATATTGCTAACTTGCAATACTTGCCTTAATAATCATACAATCATAACATTTATGCTCCCACTATCATGATGATTATTATAAACATAACACTTATGCTCCCACTAGCTTTGACATGTATTCGGAAACAGCTTAACTTTTAGAAAAACAATGCCTATTGGATTTCTGTAAGTTCATATTTCTAATACCCAATGCTTTGATAATCTTTTATCAAGGCTTCTTTATACACCTTTGCCTTAGATAGCTCATATGTGTGTCTAAACAATTTAGACTAATTGCCAAATCTCACAATTCGAATCATGGAAAGGTATACCGTAACCATAATCGAATTCGAGAATACAATTTCACAATCACTATCTTCTTAAAATCTCTTTTAGAGAAAGCATTTCCTCACAGTCATTTTCATGAAGGAGGGAATCTTATGACACTTAGATTTTAATGGTGTATTTGTTCCTATCCATGTGAATTTGTCAAAACCAAAGTTTGCAACAAATCCAAACTCATATGGACCGAACTTTCTCAATCTTTATTTCTTGCCTTATGGTAACACGGCTGCCCACCATGTCTTCCAAGTAGTTAAGCAGCTCACCCTTTCCTATCAATGTAATTTCCATTGATCAAAGTGTTTGCCTTTTATGCGTTCAAATGAGAACTCATTGGACTCACATGCATAATTAACTCGATTGGAACGGCACAGAAACAGGCTAATGTCAACACGATATGTTGTAAACCTCTACTCGTGTGCTAGTGATGATCGATAAGGTTTATTCTTGATTTGTTCTTGAACCTTTCAAGACCATTAAGACTCCCACTGACTCCTTGACATATAAGATTCTCTTGTCAATAAACATTTCTTGACAACTAAATATTCAATAGTTAGTGCAACTTTTATCAAGACAAAACACTTCATAAAATTGGTCCTAGTTGGTCTTTGTCTTATCCAAGACATCACAACTTACCAATTTCAAATGTGTGAGAATAAGAAAACCTTTTTCCACATTCTACATTTGATGAATGTTATAAACCTTCTTAAGACTTGTCACTCAATGTCACAATCTTAACTCTAAGACTTGTTTTTTGGAAGGAAGCATGATTGACTTCTTGATTTAACCATTTCTTCAATTCTTAATTCCTCTTTTCAGACATACAATTGTACTAAGATTTTCTTAGAGGATCAATTGAGATATGGTTCTTAATCATTAAGACATATCATAAAACATAAAAGGTACTCTCCCTTCTTCTTAGAATAGAGAAACTTTTATCTTTCTACCTACTTGATTCTTCTTATTCGTTCTGCTATTGATTTAAACTCTTTGAATCAATTTAGAATTACACTTAATCTTATAAGTATAATCATATTTACTAAACCTTTAGTAAACAATGACGAATGTCTTTGTTACTCTTGTGGTGGACTTGATCAACACACAACTTTGTGTATTCGATCTCCTAGTCCTTCACTTGACACTTTGTCAACGAATTAGTCTAATTTCCAAATATGAAATTTCTCATTCATCATGCAACCAAGTTGCATGATTCCAAGTTTCTGTCCACTTGAAACTTGGGCGATGAAAAACTTTCCATATTTAGTAAATTCTTGACATTCTATTAACACAATTAAGAATCACATCCATTCGTTGTAGAAATATGCAAACATCAATTTTTCATAACGATTTCATTGCAAGGAAATAAATAAATAAATAAATGAGTCAAACCATAATTTCTTTTATTCATAAAAGCAGCGGAAAACATTTGTCCTTACAATGCAAAATCAACTGAAAAACTATGTAGTCAAATATTCCTAACAATTATATCATAACTTTCTAAGCTCAAAATCTAATCTTCAAGTCCATGCGATCGAGATCCATTTCTTTGTGATTAGACTCATCTTGCTTTTCCATCAAGCTTCCTCTCTTTTCACTGATCCTGCAAAACATTCAAATGTAATCTCATCACATTATGTATTAAGAATCAACGAATAGGAACTTAATGGAGTTAGATAGTGGACTTTACCTGAAGCACAGCCATACTCTTTAACTCTCCCATCTTCTAGACTCTTCAGGCTCTTAGGGCAGACTTGTATCCAACGCCCTTTCTCTTGGCAGCAAACGCAGGTTGATTCTCCTAGAACGTCCTCAGAAGCATGGTTGGTTGACTTTCCCAACAAATATGCTCCATTGCTTTGCCAAATCATTTCTGATTCAGCAGCAATGAGCATGTAAGTTAGGTCAATGAGGTTATCGTCATGATCCATCATATAATACTTTCTTTTGAACTCATTATATGATTAAGGAAGTGACTGCAGAACCCAATTCACAGCCAACTTATCAGGGAATGATGCACCCAACATTATCAACCTATCGATGTGTGATTTCATTCCTAGAACGTGGGCACACACGGGTTCACCATCTTCATGTTTCATTTCCAATAGGGCTTTAGTGACATTGAACCTTTCAATTCTTTGATCTTGTGGGTTAGGGAGAATGATTGAAGGAGGTGGAGGAAGTGAAGCATGATTTCTTGTTCCTCGATCGAATCGTGGAATATCATCTTCATGTGGAATGCTTGTTTCACGGGATTTGGGAAGACCATAGTTGTCGTACTTTGACATCTACAAAACGGGAGAAAACAAATTCAAGTTAGTTGATTGATTGAGTCCTTAATAAATCACCCAAATGAGATATTAAGGCTAGGACCCAACACAATACGCTACAACCTAGAAAAGGGATGTCGTAATCTAGTTGCTGAATATTTGAAGGTAAGTGAATGACGATTCACTAATTTCCACCATTAAAACGAAAAAAAAATATAAGTTTTAAATCTATGAAAACTCCTAGATCCTTTGAGATTCATTGAACATTTCAATGGCATGTTTAAATCTCGATATGCCCCTCTAGTTTGTGACTGGGATGCCGAGGATCACAAAGCGGGTGTGAATAACCATGCAAATTTACATGGTGCCCCCACATGTTACAGTCACCTATTCGATGTGCCGGTAAACCACACACGCTCCACCGAACTATGACAAACATTGGGTCACCCTTTGCTACCTTTGCTTAGAACCATTTAGTGTGCCGGTAAACCACACACGCTCCACTAACTTCTTCGCAAGGGCACAAAGTGTAATTTCATGGAATTGCATCAATTCACTTTTGCCTAAGTAACTAAGATTGGGAATTTGTAAAACATTTAGTTACTTTTGTACTTCATTATACTTATAACGGAAGGTTTTGTCCTATCCTACCCGTTCGGCTAACGACCCTCCACTAGTCAAGAGTGCGGTAGGTAAGAGTGGATACCCATTCAATCGCCATTTTATAGGCAATTTCCTTAAACACCCCTTATAGACCAGCTTCGTGAATGAGGCCTACTAACGGTAAGACTGACTTTTACTCATATATATATATATATATAATGTTAGACTTTTAATGTTATATATAGTATAGGGTGTATTTTACACTTTTAAAATACTAGGTGGTCAAATTTAACAATTATACTTTTAATTCAATTAATTTGTAAACCAAAACTTTTATGGATTTATTAAACCTCTTTTAATTATACATCTTAATTAATTAATAAAACCATAATGGTGTGATATGAACTTTTCAAAACAATACTAGGGTTTTAGAATTTAACATTCCTAAATTAAACCTTTAATCAACTTTTAAATTCCAAAACTTGAGGGCAAGTTTTTGAAACATTTCAAAACATTAGGGTTTCAACTATTTAAATTTCAAAACAAAACTTTTAAGTTCAAATTTAAACTATAAAACCTAAAGGGGAAAATTGAAACTTTTCATAACACAAGGATCAAATAACAAATAATATAAATTAAACAATTAATTTTATCATTATCTATATTTGACCTAATTTCAATTTCTTGCAAAATAAGTTACCCAATTAATACAAATAATCAACTTTAATCATATAAGGAAGTTATTATCCAATCAATTGGTAATTATCTTTTGCTTAATCAAGGATATAATCATAAATATGTATAAAATCGGATTTTAATGACCTAAAACAGATAAGGCAAGTATCCATGAGAAAAACAACAAGAAATCCCGAAATCCCCTCTTTCTGATGCTCGAACTCGCCGAGTACCCCTATGGACTCGCAGAGTAGGGGTCTACTCGCCGAGTCCACAATGGGACTCGCCGAGTTCATTAGGCAGGTTGGCTAGAAATCGATTTTGCAACTTGAACAAACTTACAAGGCATCAATACAATAGAAACCAATCAAGGCTCTGATACCACTGATGGGTTTTAGCCATAAGAACATCCTATGTGCTTAGACAAACCCTAATGCTTGGATCTAGGTTTCTCTATTGTACATGCAAATCATCCAATACTTCAAACCCTAGATCTAGCATATGATAATCAATATAACATATGAATAAGGGTTTAGATCATACCTTGATTGTTATGTAGCAATAACAATCTCAAATCCTCCTTGTAATGACTTTAGAAAGCTTAGAGTCACAAATGTCACTCCTCTAATGGTTCACAAACACCAAGAGCAAGAGGATGAAGAAGAGAAGAGAGAGGAGGCTGCCCAAAACGTGTACAAACCCTAGAAGGAGTCTTCACCACGTTTTTGGGGCTTAAGGGCACTTTAAATAGAGAGGCTATTAGGGTTAACTAACAAGGAAACCCTATTTTGGATGCTTAAGCCCTAAGCAACCCATAGACTCCTTCCTTAAAGGCCTAGGACGATTTCTAATGGGTTTCCCCATAGAATTCGTCCACTCCTTTAATATGGAGTCCATTAGCTCAATATTCAACTATCATACAATTGACAGTTCCAGTCCCTTAAGTTTAATTAATGTCTTTTAGCCCCAAACTTAATTCTTATTAATTCTTGACTAATTATTAATTAAACAATATGATTTCTCCTTTAATATATTATTCCCTTAATATATTAATAAATCATATTTAATCCTTTCTCTCCATAATTCATCCTATCAAGTTGCTTTGGTGAAGGCAACCCAAAAGGACCATGCACCATCGGGTCAAGTACATACCAAAATAGTTATGGACTTAGACACTAATCCAACAAGATCACCTGAAACAAAGAAAAAAAAACTAATGTATAAAAATGTCTAAATGTTATTGATAAAATATGTAACTCATCTATTCATGAATGAACTTAGAATCATATTTTATCCATAGATCACCTGAAATAAAGAAAGAAAAAACGAATGTACAAAAAAAGTCTAAATGTCATTGATAAAATAAGTAACTCATATGTATTTCTATATTTGTAAGAAACACATGGATTACTTTTTGGAGAAGTTTGAAACCAAAACCACCGAGTAGAATTACCACTTTGATTTCATAATTGTCATTGTGCTCAGAAGAAAATCAAGATTTTATGCCTTATATTTGTTGACAATCTGCTTCTAAACCTATACATTATTGCAAACACTAGAACCACATTAAGCAAATGAACAATTTTGCCTAGGTTTTGGCTTCTTTTGCCAAAAGTAAAGGAACAACGAATTTCATCATGTTTGTATACAAGAAACCCAACGATAATTGAAGTAAATATATCATACATAAGAGAACATACGAAACTTTCAATAAAATGATTTGAAGACTGGTTACTGATCAAGAAGACAAGACCGGCTACTGAGATTATTAAGAAGGCAAGATCGTTGCTGCCAAGTCTAGGAAATTCACTTAAAAGAGACCGTGGTTGCAAGGAGTCCCACTTGACACTCATAACCAAATTGTGACTTGGGCCAACAAAAAAATAACAGAGGCTAATTAACAACATGCAAAGAAAAGGGCCCTAGATTTTTAGTGGGCCTGCTCATTCGAACATTTTGAACGCCTTTCAGGCCGACCGTTCATGGAATAAATTCCAACTCTACATATCGGACAGAAAATAAACACCAAACAAAAATGATTTACCTTTCTCAGAACCACCTTACACCAAAAAAAAATCATGTGTGTCTTGTTGATGAATCTTATTGGGCATGTTATCATGTGTTTTGGCAGCATCAATTATATGTAGTAGACTATTATATTCTTCTTTGATGATATTCAGTGGGTTTACATCTTTAGTTACATTTACTGTTTGTGTTCTCTATCTTACAAACTGATTTTTAGAATCCAGTGATTTAGTGTTTTACCACTTTGGGGTATCCGATTAGTTTGAAGCACCCATTAAAGGTGTGACCCAACTTTTGACAATGACTGCTCCATCGATCTTCTTTTGCATTTTTTTACCATGTTCACATTTCTTACTTATTGTCGTATGAAAATTGGGCTTCGTGGGTTGTCATGGGGCATTTTTGCATATGGTCTGGAATGTAGCACCATCACTGGCGGTGTATCACATGCTTTCGATTTGAGGTTGTTGTTCATCTTGGCTAACAAGATGGTAAGTTGTTCCGAGAGTGGGAATTGGAGTATTTAAGTTCTTACCATGTTGTATTATTTATTAAGCCCCGTCAAGATATTGTAAAGATGTTACTTGTTATGAAAGTTTGTGATTTCCTTAGGTGTTGTTTGTTTTTTCTAAAAAAAACATAATTCTAACCATTTATTGTTGCGTCGCGTGGCACATGCGCAACACTTGACTTTTTGCAACTGTTTGTTTTTCAGAAGACTTCCGACTTAAAAAATGTTGCGCATGTGCTGCGTGGCGCAACGCTGGACCCTCTGCTTCAAACCTCTTCACACCTTACTTTAACTTATTGCAGCAGTCTGCAGAGGTTAAAAAACAAACAAACTTTTTATTACATGTTGCAGTCGTTTGGTCCCCCTCTTCTGCTACAGATGGTTGCAGAGGTGGCCCGCAGACTTCAGACATTTTAGCTTTGAATAAGCACACAACACCTTAGTGATTTGAGATCTCATTTACCTAGTCGTTGTAGTTTCCATCATGAAGAAGGTTTTCCCCAGCAAACTTTTGTCCAATATGTTATATAGCGGTTAACAAATAGGGCAATGAAATATCAATGGTGATTAGTGGTTTTTTCTCCTGTCAAACGATTCCTTCTTTCATTGCTTAGAACAAAACTAGGGTGGAGTTCCCACTGATACCATAACAATGATAAAGTTACACCGACATATTACATATTCGTTTACTTAACTACATCGGTTCACCAACTAAATAACCATTCAAAATAACAATGATAATTTCACACAAGCTAGCCCTTATTTTTAGTAACATTGTATATTATCTTTTATGTTTCCTCTCTCCATATAATTAATAGCAAATTCATAACAGTAATAGAATCTTGTGCCTTCCGCGCCTTTCTTATACCTTAGTTTCATGAAACGGGTAATCAGTATACCCAGTAACAGGATGATGAGTATAAAATGTCTCCCTGATGTACTTATTAAGCGGAGCCCTAATCTCAAATCGTTTAGGCAGATCCGGATTTGCCAAAAACAAACGGCCATAAGCAACAAGATCCGTCCGATTCTCCGCCACCGCCGTATTCCCGTCTTCCATCTCATACCCGCCCGCCGAAATAAACGTCCCGTTGAACGCTTTCCTCATCGGTTCAAGACTATGTGGACTTTCTACGTTTTCGCCTTCCACTTTCCACCTTGGTTCCACCATATGACAATATATAATCTGATATTTGTTCAAAGATTCCACCATGTAAAGACCTAAAGCTTTTGGATTTGAATCCCCGGCTCCCATGAACTCCGTGAACGGGGAGAGTCGGATACCGACTCGGTCCGGTCCGATCTCATTGACGACCGCCTCTACGATTTCTAGAGCGAATCGGCAGCGGTTTTGTAAAGAGCCGCCGTATTGGTCGGTCCTGTCGTTTACTTGGTCTTTCATGAATTGCTCTATCAAGTAACCATGAGCGCCGTGGATCTCAATTCCGTCAAAACCTATAGAAAAAAGTAAGTTACGATCTTCAGTTTTTGATAGGGTTTTACCATCTTTTAACAATGTTACACCATTTTTGACGAATTTATGCAAAAAATGTTTCAAATTTTTTGCTAATTTATGCAACCAGGTTTCAATACTTTTTTTTTTTTTTTACCAATTTATAAAACATTGTATTTTAATAGATTAAACAGGTTATAGGTAAGATGTTGCATATTATGTTTCTAGAATGAAATGTGGTTGCACACTGCACATTTTGTCTAAAAAAACCACTTTGTTGTGTAACTTGGAAAAAAGTGAAAGTTGTAGCATAAATAAGCATTTAAGAACAAGTGGTATTTGGATTATGAAAAAAAAAGGTGTTTTATATATAGAGGTAATTATCTTACCAGCTTCAATTGCATTTCTTGCAGCAACTCTGAAATCATTAACAACAAGCGGAATCTCCTCTGTAGTCAGCTTCCTTGGAGGTGAAAATTGTGCAACATCAATGCCATTGCTTCGTAATTGAGGAAATATTTCTTTTTCTGTGGAAGATATTGGGGCTTGTCCATTTGGTTGAAAACCTTTTCAATAGATCGAGAATTTAAAATGGAGTTGAAAGATGACATAATGACCATTGCAATTATATATATATATATATATATATATATATATATATATATATATATATATATATATATATATATATATATATATATATATATATATATATATATATATATATATATATATATATATATATTGAGGAAGACTAGATTGCTGGAAAAAGCAACAAATCAATTGGACTACTTTCTTACATTTAACCCAATCATAAATTGAAGGACAGATAGTATACCCGTATTTGAAACCCTTCCGACATGCCAAATTTGACAGAAAAAGATTCCGCCTTTTTCATGAACAGCATCCACAATTGGTTTCCATGCCTCTACTTGTTCTTTTGTCCATATACCAGGTGTTTCTGGATACCTTAATAGCATAAACAAATATGTTTATCAACAAAACTATTTTCTCCATCATCAACAATGAACTTTTAATTGTTTGTCCATTAGTCAGTTTACTTAAATACCCTCCAATGATGTCAAAATAAGGAAATCTTGCAAAGCAAAATAATGGACAGAATAAGTGAAAATTGTTATTTCTTGCGTTTAACCATATGTGATAATGATGGAACAATCGTCAAAAGCGTCGTTTTGACTTTAAATTGGAAAAATTTGTTACTTAGTTTAACAGAGCACACAGTTTTATGAAATTTGTTTTGACTATCATTAGAATTAGAATGTGTTACATTACATAATCTCAAAAATGAATAAAAAGGAAATCTCGTGAATCAAAACCGGTGACATAATATAATATGATGACACAATGGGCAAACATGTAATTTTTAAGTTTATAATTTGTCAAGAAAGGGAAATATTGCAATTTTCATACCCTTGGGCAGTGTCGGAAACACCAGTGGCTTCTGCAATAAGAAGGCCTTCTTTTGTTGTTCTTTGTGAATAATATAAGATTGCATGTGGCTGAGGGACATTCCCGAAAGATCTTTGCCTTGTTAGAGGTGCCAAAACAACTCTATATATTTACATAACACAACACAAACGAATCAGGTAATTTTCAGCTTAATGAATTCAGACAACAAAAGAACATAAACCACCTGTGAGAAAGCTCGAATTTACCCATTTTGTAGGGAGTGAGAAGAGGGATTTTCCCTTCATCCACATGTTTTTCTCCTTCTTTGTCAGCCATTTTTCAAGCTTCCGGCGGTTGATTCAAAGATATTGAATTTAACAAAAGCGGGCCTGTCTTATAGATGAAGGGGAGGCGGAGACATCACACTCACAGAAAGAAAACAGCAGCCACCTCATGGCCCACCAAATATTATTTTAACATTATTTTGAAATACAACTTTGACTAGAGGTGGAAACGGACCCTCTTAGCTTTCAGTGTTTCTTTTCTCTTCCAGAAAGTGTATCAATATTTTGATTAATAAACAAAGACATTGATAATTCCAAATTGGTATCACCTTTCTTATATTTGATCAGGATTTAAAAAATAATATAACATAGCATGTTAAATTCTGCATCTTTGGATCGCATAAATTAGGTAATTTAAACGCGTACAGTTTAACTAATTTAAAAATGAGGAATTAAATGTATGTCCGTATGTGTCAAGGTTCATGTGGATTTTTTTTCTTTAAGGTTTGAGTCAAACTAGTCAACACCCAAATCCATCTATTTTTTTCGGTAGTGGGCAGGTAGGCTTTTTTTTTTTTTTTTTTTTTTTTTTTTTTTTTTTGTTTGTTTTTGTTTTTGTGTGTGTGTGTGTGTTGGAGCTTGGCCAATAAGAAATCAAATTGAGCTTTTAGTCTTAGAATTTGGCGCAAGAAATCAAAATTCAAAAGTCGGGGGAATATTATTGGAGCAATTTTCTTGATTTATTTTATTTTTCATGAACAAAAATACATAAAACCTTAAACCACTACATCTTCAAACATAAAAACATAAAACATAAATATTGTCGTATTCTTAGTCTCTCCCTCTCTCTTAATTATTGTTTCTAGTCA
Organism: Lactuca serriola; assembly: GCF_051521515.1. Lineage (NCBI taxonomy): Eukaryota > Viridiplantae > Streptophyta > Magnoliopsida > Asterales > Asteraceae > Lactuca > Lactuca serriola. The sequence continues at coordinate 114,095,417 of NC_136411.1, forward strand.
TTTTCGTGGTAGTCTTTGTTGTATGGATTTACTCTTCCTCCATGTTGTGTAATTCATCTTCATAAGCAAGCTCTTATATGCAAAACGGTGTTGGTTTAATTAAGTGTGATAAAAGAGATGTTTGACAAAACTAGTTGTTAGCCGATGACTGTAAGATGTAATTTTTATTTGTTATACAAACGTTTGATAAAAGTAGTTAAAAGTTTTTGAAATATATAAAATGAAAAATATTTAAAAAGATAAATATATAAATATATTTTTAAGGGAGATTTTGGAAATTGATTACAAAAACTCAATAATTTTTTCTTAAACGCTATGTAAAATAGCTTTTAGATTCTTAACTTTTTGTTTAAACTAAAAGTTAAATGATTATATTTCCAAACAAAACTTTTTGTTTAAATCGAACTTTTTGTTAAAAGCTAAAAGTTAGAAGCTTATAAATGCTCTCTACCAAACACACCTAAAATGTATACGCTTAAAACAATCAACAAATACCTAAGAAAATTCTAAAAAATATGTATTTTGACTAAACAAGTAATTTCTTTATGCTATCCTTTCATTTTAATTAGGAATTATAGTCGGTTAATAAGTATCCACATTCTTCCCCTTTAATCGGATCTGGGTTGAACTTAATCATTCCAAGTTTCCCTCGCATATCTGTCTTGCCTACACCTTGGTAAGTATGTATGCCTTTTGTTCTTTTGAAGAAAACAAACTCCACAATGATTTGTCCATTCTCCATGCATTCCCGAATGAAATGAAACTTTGTGTTGATATGATTGTTTTACCCGTGGAACACCAAAATTTTCATCAACTACATCGCTAATTTATTATCAACGAAAAGTTCTACAAGTCCTCCTTTTGTAGTCGGTTATTTTGTCTAACAAATTAGCCAACCAAACAGCTTGACAAGTCGTTGCCATCATGAACTCCACTTCACATTCTTTTATTTTATTGACTGCCACTTGATAACACTTTCTCCAATATTAGAAAACCATGCCACCAATGCTTTTATAGTCCATTGCATCTCCGCCATGATCACTATCTGAAAAACCCACAAGTTCCTTGCTCTTTTGATCATTATGTTTAACAGCCCCAGATCGAGCCTAGAAGTTTTGGCCATTTTCTACTAAAATATTTTTTTTAGAAATAAATAAAATAAATTGAAAATACATCAAGTAAATATTTTAAATATAATTAAGTAGATATCAGTGATAATATAATGGTAAAAATCAATTAGAAGTTTAATATAGTTAAATTGAATAAATTATGTTATAAGGACTAAAGTTGCCAAATAATAATAGTTGAGATTTGACTCTTGTCAACCAAGTAGGACTTGAATGTAATATATCATAGGGGAAGGGATAATTAGGAAATATTAGAGGCACTAGTTAAATTGTCAAAATGGTGGTCATAAAATAAGGTTAATAAATGGGGATTTTGCAACCAAAAAACCAAATGACATGGAGTTTATTTATTTTTCTTTTTTCTATGAACGAATGATACGTGTATAAGGTGGGACTCAAGACCACCGCCATGGCCTGATCCATCAATAGTGAAGGCTACAAGGCCTGAAGTCTCTCATAACGAACATTGACAAGTTTCATTTGACCAAGTCCATATTCAGTTGAATTCCACTAAAGTAGTAGCAACAAATTAGGCGCACGTTTACTTCAGCATGCATGCTCTTCTGTTTCTTTTCTATTATAAATTGTAAGCATTCATGGGTTAATGGCCGGATAAACATAAAAGTTAAGGAAATTGTTATTTGATTTTAGTCTATCTTCTTCATCTTAATTTTTGGGAGATTAATCTCGAATTGGCTTTTATCAACTAACCAACTAAAAGAATAACTAATCGTTTTTTCAATCATGACATTTTACGAAACTTACTCGGAGCAAAGATGCAAATGTTACGATAGATCCATATTAATCGATAGTGGACATTGCCATTTACCACCCGTTCCAAAGTTAACTTCTTCACAACTGATAAAGGTCGCCTGTCCATCCAATTATCAAAAAGATTTGTGGTTAAATTCTTATTTAGGAATTGAAACTGAACCCCACGACCCACCTTACCCTGTATAGTCTCCGCATAATCACATTCTAAGAAAACACGTTCAACTTCTTCTATATGGTCCCATAAAAAGGACACATAACTGACTCTAAATCTATACAATGATTCACCATATTACTTATGATTGGAACAGGTTTCGTGAAAAAGCCAAACCAAGATATTCATCTCTTTTTGGCATATACTTATTCCACTGAGTTTTGTCTACCCGATGTGGAAGTAGAATGTTATCAGTATGGAATCTCACCGAGCTAACTGAAAACTCCTGAGATCCGTCCAAATTCCAAACCCCACATATCATGGTTCAAAAGCTCGATGTCCAACCTTTGGCCTAGGGATGACAATTGATGACATGACACGACAAAAATACACGACACGAAACGAAATTGGGAAGAAATTGAAATTCGAATTCATGTTCGTTCAAGTGTAAAAAACACAACATCGTGTCGTGTCATGTTCGTGTTCAAAATTCGACACGAAATTGACACGATTTAACATTTGTATGCCGTGTTTTTCGTGTTATATATGATTAAATATTAATTAAATAAACTAATTTTTATTTTAATTTATCTTTGTCGTGTCGTGTCGTGTTTGTCGTCTTTTAATTGGTTTGTTTTCGTGTTAGTTAAAAAAACACGACATCGTGTTCGTGTTACTTAAAACATTGTCGTGGCAGACAAAAACAAGACACAATGACTCGATTTGCCACCCCTACTTTAGCCCGACCATGATCACTGTCAGCGCCACTCATAACCGTACCATACATCTTTAATCAAACAATTCTATTATTTTCAAGAAGGAATATCTATCTTTAATCAAGTTATCTTTGTTCTTTACATGATACATAATTTAAAAAAAGTTGTGTCTTGAATATGTTAGCAAATATCGAATTTGTCAATTAAAAAAAATAAAAAAGAAGGTTGTGGACCCTAAATAAAGTTGTGAGTTATATTAATTAATATTTTTCAGAACAACAGCCTATCTTAAAACCAAGTAAAAAGGAGCAGCAACAATTGATTAGGATGCACTTATGTGTTATACATAGGGAGAAATTAAAGAGCTATGTTAGATTGTTAGTCCCACATCGGTAGGAATGTAGAGGCTGTTGAAGGAGAGGGTTAGAATAAAAGGTGGGGTGTGCGTCTTTTTTAAGTATCTTTGCGCTTGGGGCAATGACGCAGCTAATGAGGTAATAACCGAGGCGCGTCAATTGCTGGTTGAAAACTATTTCCAAACCCCCTCCTTGGCCTTGGGTCTCCCTTGGCCATCGAGAATTTCTGGAAGGGTTTTCCTTTATTGGAAAACTCTATAAATTCTTAGTTATCGAAGCTTTTTTAACTGTGTCGTTTGAATGTAATCCGTTCCAGGCTTAAATTACATAAACAATCGCTGAACTTGATTGATTAATATACAACAATAATGATAATAACTATTATTAGATGTCGTCAATACCTACCTAGCATCACGGAAGTGAAGGTTCGCTCCCACATTATGCGAGAGAAGATTACATTACATAAAACAAGATGGCAGTGAGTATAGAAACCAAGTCCGAAGAACATGAAAAGCATACCTTTTTTGGTCTTTTGGCTATCTATCTGATCCTAGAAAAACATGGTAATTTAGAAAGAATCAACTTTATCTTAATCTTAAATTTTGGTGTGGACCGACCATATTGATCAACCAAGCCTAGGCACAATTGAAACCCGAAATGTTTACTGTATTTGCTTTCGACACCACTCGAACGTTGCATCTATTCATGTTCTGGCTAACTAGACTAATCACAACATTGGATAGGTCCCTACTACTCATGGCTACTCATATATATAATCTTAATTGAAACATGGTGATTTAGAGCCAGGTTCTTCAATGATAATGCAACGTAGCTGCTATGCCTTTTGCCCAGAGAATAGGAAAATGGAACACTACATGCATGTGAAATTGATCCCACATTGGAGGCTGAAGAAAGAAAACAGAGTCTGGGTTGTTGTATAAAAAGTGAGGGTAGCATCATGGAAAGCTTACTTACGTGGACGGGGTCTTTGGGCGATCAAGAAGGTCCATGGCCTAAGTTGGTGTTCTCCGTTGTACATCAAGGTGAGGTTCCTGTCTAAGGTCGACCAAAGTTGGTTGAACCCACCCATATCCAAGTTTTAATCTTTTTATTCATTTAACAATGATAGGCTCCTACCCCAAGAGTTTTTATGTAAATATAGGTTGATTTTGAAAAACCATTCTAAAAATGGGTTGATTCCAAATTCATTTGCAAAATTGGTTGTTTTGAAGAGATCCTCACAAAAAAGCAAACGATCAGTCCTATTGAATTTTTTATTTTACATATTAACCCTTTCCTTATTTTTATTTTACATCTTTTATACTAAAAACATACATTTCTTTTAAAATGTTTTATATTTTAATCTTCTAGTTTATAATCACCTAATTTATAATCACCTCACTATAGAGATGACATATAAATTCTGTTATTAAAAATATAAAATTGAAATTTATTGTTTACTTTTAGCAAATTATACCGTTTGAAAAATCAAATCAACACATTGAAACCTATACCCAAATTGAATATATTACAATGTCATAAAATTACAAAATTAATTAAACACAAAATCACAAGACAACTTAAACACAAAATTACAAAATAAATTAAACATAAAAATACAAGATAATAAAATTTTCACTTCATATTGAATTTTGGTTGAGAATTTGAATAAATTTTCCTATTATGAACTAGGTTGATGACATAATCCACATCTACGAGGTTCATCGTGATAACGAACGTCTATCTCGTTATGAAATCGATTTGTACGTCTCCGACCTCAACCAACCGAACATTTTGAGTAATCTGTCGTAATCTCCCAAACAACCTCCAACCAATAATCAAAGTGAGGAACTGGGATATATATATATATATATATATATATATATATATATATATATATATAGAGAGAGAGAGAGAGAGAGAGAGAGATAAGTTCATATATAAACAATAAATATTGTGTGAATGTATGGCTAAATGTGGACCAATCATTTGAGAATGCTAAATTACTCAAATTGCATTATATAATTATAATTAATATTTAATCAATTAGTTAAATGACCCTAATTAAAATCCTATATTTAAGGAAGTTATCATATATCACGTTTATTCAGTTTTGTGGATGATTTCATTGGCTTCTTCAATGGTTTTTTTTTTTTTTTTTTTCTAGAATCCAAAATCGATCAAGAAAGGAAGAAGAAAAAATTTGTATGCATGTAAATCGAGAAATACATAATCGAGCAAGTAAGATATTGATACATTGTTATTGCATTTAAAAAATTTAAACTATTTAAGTCGTCTTCTTTAATTTTATCGTGGATCAATTTGAGTTATGGATTTCAACATTTTCTTAATGTCGCATAGGAATCGTTTCAACAATTAGTTATTTGCATATTGACGGAGTTGTGATTTCTCTTTTTACTGTGTATTAATTATATATAATATAATAATCTAGAAGCATTCCATCACAGTAGCTAAAAAATCCAACAAAAGTTCAAACGACCATATCATATTACATTATCACTTTATCATAATTGGATTAAACAATTGGTGGTGATTGTTAAAAGATGTAAATGATGAGTTGATTAATTTGATATTATTCCTCATTTCAAAATCAAAAACTTGAAAGAATTCAATACAGTAAGTGCACTTTCGGTTAATTGGAATAACATTAGCACAATTTGAAGCATCATTGTGATTGTATATAATATGTTGCTGAGAAAAATACAAAAAAAGTCTAAATTTATGTCTTGACGTTACAACATTCAAGCATATTTTATTTATTCACAGTGAATATCCTTGAAGTATATCCCATCATATTCTTTTCTTCTTGATTTTTCAAAATTTTATGCTATCTATTTATTTATTTCTTTTATGGAACATATAAGAATGGGACACCGAATTGAAATTGGTTCTTTACTGGCATATAGATTAATGGAATGCATAACTGAATCTGGTTTTTGAAGAATGAAAGACATGATTATTACTTGTTCATAAAGAATGGAACACACAAATGAAACTGATACTTGAAGAATGGAACACAGAATTGAAAGCTGATTCTTAAAGAATAAAATGCAAAAGACTGGAACGTAGAAGGTCGAGAAGCCATGTGAAAAGAATGTTATTTTTACAAAAATACATATGTTCATTGTATTATAAATTTTTATTTAAAATGTTAAACATTGTGTCAAGAATAAAGAAGAAAAACTTGATTCTTTCAATAATTTCATTCTCATTTACACATATATCTAGTATTCTTTAAGAATGTTTGTAATAATTGGTTGGTTGAATTTATAATTAAATAATTATCGATTCTTAAAATAAAACACTACATTCTAAATATCATTAACATATATGAATTTGTATTCTTTAAGAATGTTAATCATAAAAAGAACTCTTAAATTATGTCGTATTCTTTAAGAATCAAAGCAAAGTATGTAAGAATGAACTTAAGAATGAAATGAAAAACAAATTTATACGTGGTGAATTCGTATTCTTAAAAGAAACTGATTTAATAATGTATTTAATAGAATCCAAATTTTGATTTGAGTTTTATTAGATAGTTTCCTAAAATATAAGTAATTTTGATTTCTCTCTCTTAATAAAGTATCATATTTTCCCTTATATTTAATTAAATATAATTATATAATGCATGCTATCACATGTTACTAACATACACCTTATGATCACAACCCTTAATTTCTTCTAATCTAATGGTTAAAATTTGATCACACATTCACACAATATTTGTGATTTATATTTAATCATAGCCCTATATATATATATATATATATATATATATATATATATATATATATATATATATATATATATATATATAATGAAAAGAGGGTCATTCACTTTAATACAAACTACGAGAACATGTGAACACGTAAATCATGTAAAAAATTTCTATAACTTACCACATCTATACATATTTTGAAAATAACGGATGGTGGGTGACAATTTTGTAGACACCTTCATTGTAGTTGAATTCGGATAAAGTATGGTTTTGTGTATAACTGTCACGTTTAACAAAGAGACACCGCATAGATGATGGTTGAATTGTATATTTCAGTTCATTGCAATATCATTGTGTCGTCATAATCATCACCAACATCACTTAATGACTCGATAAGACCATCTTCACTACATTGGGAATTAGGTTCATGAAAACCATAGTCAATTTCTGTCTCAAATCTATCAACATTAGGTAAAGTAAATAATATATTTAAGGGATCGATCACAAAATCATGAGGTTGAACCGACTCTTATACTTCACAATTACGAATATGATCTACAAAACTAGTATTTATAGGCCACGTTATTTGTTTTTGAGTATTTATTTTTTCACACTAGCACAAAATTTGGCTATGGCGGTGGTTTTTGAAAACTAGATGTTCTTGTTTCTTATATTTCTCACCACTAAAGGTTATAAAGTAATTTACATGAGTGTTTCCATGACATTTTACTGAAAATGAGTCACCATTGCAAATCAAACTTCCGACATTAACATCGGTTTTACATAAAAAAGTGACAAGTCGTACGATGACCGAAAACGATGGCCAAATGTCATTTTTACTAGGTTTTTTTGTGTGTGTGTACCTTTACCTTGTATCAGTTATTAAGTGAGACGTATGGTGTTAAAGTTTCATTTTAAGTGATTAAATCTTATATTGAAGTTTCTAGCATGAAAAAACCCAGGACAAGTCGTGCAACGGCCGAAAATGGTGGCCAAATGCCATTTATTATAACCGGTTTTTTATTTGATATGTACCTTAATGAGTTAAGTGAAATTCAACTATTCAAGTCCAATAAACCGGTTCAAACTATCCAAATCCAATAAATCGGTTCAAATGTTTTTTTGATGTATCTATCACATTGGTTCAACCCAATATTTTAAGAAACAATCCGTTTCGAACCGGTCTAAAATTTAACATAAAACCGGTTGTTGTTGAACTGCTCTTGTCCCCGGTTCATGGTTCGAATCGGTTTTAAAAACATTGGATATAATATTATAATTTGTCACTACAAGGCAAGCTGTAAAATATTAGCCTTGCTATAAATATTTTTTGGTCATTCAAATTATTTATCACATTGTATTTATATTGTTCTTCCCATGCACCTCATGTTATAAATAAATATGATCAACTCCATACGCGTAGGAAGGAAAAGAAAGGATCGTACTAGCCAGGAAGAATTTACCAAGCTAATATTTTGTAACACCCCAATTTTCAAGTAATTTCAAATCCATCACTTGGGTTTTATTTATGTCACTTTTGGTCATTGGAATTGAATGAAGGGGCCATAGGAAGCCCAAGTGGCAAATAAGTAACTTATGGAGCATGAGGAGTACGCTAGGCGTACTAGGGCGCGCCCTAGTATGTAGGGCATATGCATATGTACGCAGGGCGTATGTATGTCTGAGTGCAACCCAAACTTTTAGGGTTTGTTGGGTATTTCAACCCCATTATAAACCCTTTACCCCATCCTTTCAGCCTCTAAGTCCTGAGATCATTTCTTGGCAACCCTAGCTTCTCTTTTTGGTGTGTGTGTGAGCTAAGAGTGTGTTTCTTGTGTGGTTGAAGAAGAAGTTGCATCAAGGTGTTTGGAGAGTGATGCAAGCTTGTAGTTCTGGGATCATCTTGTCATTTAGAAACTCCAGAAGGTAAAAAGCTTCTGCCTTTGTGCTTGTATTGTGTGGATCTTGTTTTTTTAGATTTTTGGTACTCTTCTTGTCCCAAAAGTCCCAATATTGTGGGTGCTTTGTTTTGGACGATTTGAGTTGTCATTTCAGACCCTAGGAAGGGTTCTAAGCTATAAAAATGAGGTCCCTTGAGCTTGTTTGGCTCCATGTTCTTTGTGGAAGGTCTTAATGGATTAAGACCATGTAATAAGGGATTTTTGGATGTCCAAAGTCTTAAAGTTTGAGGCTTTATGATTCTGGAGTACATTTGGACCATGGATCTGAAGTTTGGGCTTAAGTGCTTAAGCTATTAAGCATTTATCTTAGTTTTGGGCTCTGCGAGCGTACGCCCCGCATACTTGGTCAGCCTCCCCGTATCTTGGTCAATGCGAGGTCTCGTGTATGTTGAGCGTACCTCCGGTGTACGCCCCGTGTACGCTACTGTAGTGGGCTTCATTGTTTTGGGATTCGGTTATGGACTCGGTATGCCTTGGGCCATGTTGGGCCATACAGATTTTATGGTTCGGGCTTTTGTCTTGCTATATTTTCTTGATTGAAGGCCATGAAAGGGATTGGGCCCAATTTTGAAAATTGGGCCGTAATTGGGCCTTAGAGGCTTATTTTGGATATTGGGCTTTTGGTCTTCTAGTTTGGGCCTTAGTCTTGGGCCGATTTTGAGGAAGGGTAAAAAGGTCTTTTACCCTAAATTGTACTCATGGTGTGAGTCAAGAGCTAGTTATTTATGGGTTGTCATTTGTGGTATTTGATAGCGCGGGCTTTAGCGGTTCTACAGTCAGAGATCATTCGAGGGAGTAGTTGTTGATGGAGTGTCGGCCTAGTATTTGCAGCCAGGGATCATCTGTATGATTCAGAAGTGTGAGGTGAGTTTTCCTCACTGTACTTGCGGGTCAAAGGCACCAATGTCGACCAAGTGGATTGATATCCTGTTATGCATGTTCTTGTGCTGTTATGATATGTTAGATCGATATCCTGGTAGATAGGATGATGATATGCTTAGTGATCTGTTAGATCTGTTTGACTGGCTGTATGTTGAGGGTATGGGGTAGTCCAACCCGATGGTTGATTGGACCCATAGTATGTTGGCATTCCAACCAGATGGTTGAGGGCTTGGGGTATTCCAACTCGATGGTTGATTGGACCCATAGTATGTTGGCATTCCAACCCGATGGTCGAGGGCCTGGGGTATTCCAACCCGATGGTTGATTGGACCTATAGTATGTTGGCATTCCAACCCGATGGTTAAGGGGCCTGGGGTATTCCAACCCGATGGTTTATTGCACCCATAGTATGCTGTTTTGTATTTGTGTTATTGTTTGTGTGTTGGTACTGTGAGGGAACTCACTAAGCTTCGTGCTTACAGTTTTGGTTTATGGTTTCAGGTACTTCAGTGGATTGTGGCAAGGTGAAGGCATGACCGTACACATCCTCGTGTTTTGGAGCTTATTGTCACATCCCCAAACCGAGATGGCGGAAACATTCGGGGGCGGAGGATTCATGTACAGTATCATAACAATGCACAATAGTAAAACAAGCAACAACATCCATTGCATCAATAGAATAGTTAATACATGTGTGTTCTTTGTATAGTTGTAAGAGACCAAAAAAATTGTATATATATCAAAATAAAAGAGACGAGTCTTGAACATGCTCTGTCTTCTCCAAAAACCTGTGCCAATGTACCTGTTTACTGGTTCCCTGAGAATACAAGTTATTTTGAAAGAGAGTATCAACATTTAAGTTGGTGAGTTCATAAGTAATTAGTGCCAAATGTTTGTAGTTGTATCATGAAAATGTTTGTATTTGTTTAGGAAATGTTTATATACTTCCCAGAAAATCCTATATTTTCTTCTAAAAATGAAAAGTAGTCTTCTACCCAAGACCCGACTGTTTTATATGTTTTTTTCTCTTGTAATAGTGTAAAATGTATGTTTGTACTTGAAATAGTATAAAATGTATGTTTTCCATATTTGTAAACCATCTTTACTAGAAAAAATAGTATGCATTTCTCACGTGAGAATATCACTGTATGAATGTAATGGAAAATAAAGGTTTACAATAGAATTGTATAAAATACACTATTGATCCATTAACTGCCTTGTAACCAAACTGGTTAATTAAGGTTAAAATCTGATTAGGTTATAACCATGCTTGATTGACTAGTATAAAACACGACTCAGGCGTCGAAAATGATATGACATTTGTCACCCGTAGACCTGCAGATCCTACTATAGCTAGCAGCAAGGTGTGGGATGGTCAGTCCCGTATAGATTTATACACAAACTCACGCTTTCCTTCCAAGAGCCTTTGGTTACAAAACATGACATAGCAAGAATATTGCTATGTCATGAAATAGTATCTCACATTTTAGTTATCTTGTTCACGTATAGTATGTAAGTTCCATTTTGTTCTTGAAAATGAATAATATACTTTGTAATGAATAGTATTAGTATGTATGTATTGATTCATGTATTGTTTCTCTGTTCCAGAAAATAGTATGTATTGATCCTCTAAACTATACCTATTATACTTTACTAGTATGTTTGTTTGAACTGTAAATGATTTGGAGAAAAGACTCAATTACCTAACATATGCAACTGAGTTAAGTATGCTCTTTGAAAATGGGATTTAATATTCATGTATATATTTAGCATATAATATTATGATTTAACCGATAGTCGGACTAGTGATCCTACCCTAAGCCCACAACCAAACAAGGAACATAAGTCAAGGTATTTAGCAATAGTCATAAGTCCGTTAAAGCATACTTATACATAAATGTATAAATGAATACGATTTTGATATTAAACAACAATCTAAAATAGTTTGAAAATGATTTTAACAACATTTAAAAGCAAAAGATATCCTTTGTTTATTTGTTTTCACATGTTGTAACGCCCGCAGATCCGGGCTAGTCAATTTAGAGTCAATGAGCGTCAAAAATGAGTTTTTTTATGAAATATTATTTAGAATAAATAATCTTAACCAAGTTGTAGAATATGTCTCAAGGGTTCCGTACATATAAAGAACGCCAAAATCCAAGTTATAACGAAGAAGTTATGGTCCGTCGAAGTTTTACGACAAAACCGACACGACACCGGGAGATGTAAATAGTGAATTTACGATGGAGAACATTTTAGACTTAGAAATATAAAAAAAGTTTTAGTATACGTTAAACAAAGAACATATAAAAAAAAAAAGAACGCCCAAATCTGACTTTGTATGAGGAAGTTATGAATTTTCTAAGATTTGGCTTAGCCGTGCACAACCCGAAACTCAAATTTTAGATCGAACGGTTTTTGGCCTACGAGACCTAAATGAGAATTGAAGATCTCATTAATAGGAACTCAACGGTAAAAAGACAGACGAAAACAAAGTCCGTATGTAGAAGTTATGAATTTTACGCGGACATTTAACAATATAATCTTCTCGTACTGTTAAATTTAAGATCGGTCGAGAATTAGCCGACGGAGTCAAAATGAAAGTCGTAGATATTATTTTTACCTACGCGTGGATATAAAGAACGTCAAAAACGGAGCTCGTATGTGAATGTTACGGATTTTAGAAGTCGGAAGTGTGATGTGCGAAAATGGGTGATGTGACACAATCTTGGCCATTGCTTTCTCCCCAAGTCTCGCCACCAAATGGTGACATGTGGCACCAAGTTCAGCCATATTTCACCCTATAAATAGAAACTCTCCCACCCTCATTTTCTTTACACCTTTCCCATTCTTTCTTCTCTTTACTCTCTTTCTAGAACCTCTCTCTAGCCCCGAAACCCCCCGAAAAGCCTAGGGAACCTCCCTAGCACGAGGCGGAAGCCCCGGAGTGCTCAACGGCTATGAGAAGAAGAGATTTTTGGCTCGGGAACGCTGCTCCAAGCAAAACTCGGTTTTCTATAAAACCCGCTGTAAGTGAGCCACGCCTACGCTATTTTTAATATAACGTTTATTTAATTATAGTAACGTTATTAGGAACTTATAATAAGTACTTGGGCTATTATTATGGGTTATATAATTATTGTTTAACGCTTATATAATAGTAATAATAGCTAGACTATTAATTAGTCTCGGAGAATAATAGACTAAACTCTAGTGGTAATAATACTAGGTTTCGTCGAAGGAAATTATTTTTTAAGAAACGAAGCGTTGTATGAGTTCGGAATCACCACCTTTTCAAGTGAGTGCATAGTTACTTTCATCTTACACATAGATATGAAGTATTTTATATAAATTACGTGTCATGTGTGCATATTAGCTGGATACTTGCTGTCTATGTTGGATGAATGATTTTATACATGTTTTAAATGATTTAAACTATATATTTATTTTATATCTACAAATATGTTGGGATAAAACATGGGTAGATGAAATAGTTGATGTGTGATGAAATAAAATAATGAGAGATAGGTGATGATAATTAGGTGAGGATAGATAGGTGATGATGAATCGGTGATGTAGGATGAAAGATACTATAACCTTGTCCGACAATTTGGAGATGTATTCATCTCCCAGAGTATAGATGGCGACCACGAACTATATAGACAACCCCGTGGAAACACCAGCAGGCTCATAACCTGTAGGTGATGAATTACGAGTTCAGGCGATGTTGTAAATATGTATTCATGCGATGATACTCTAACCCCTTTACTATGAATTACGAGTTCAGGTGATGTTGTAACTACGTATTAATTCTATGATACCCTAACCCTTGTTGGGCACGTATTGAGGGAGAATCCCTGAATCAATACTTTCTATGCGATGTAGGCGATGATCCTTAGGGAGAGTCCTTAGGAACAAACATATAAGGAAATGCGATGTAAGGAGATGAGAGGTAAATATGATGTAGGAGACGACCCTTAGGATAAATCCTTAAGGAAGGTACTTAGGAATAAAGAAGATAATGGGGATGGGTAATTGGGTTAACTGTTTGATGATTAAACATAATAATTATGTTATTGTGGGTTGAAAACCCTATGTACTCACCAGGTTTCCCAACCTGACCCACTCAGTTTACTTGTTTCACAGTTGATGATGTGAAGTTACATTACACTGAAAGATTAAGGAGATATAGATCACTAGTGTAAATGAATGTAAGTTCTGTTTATGCTTATGTTTCTGTATTGACGATGACATCCCAAATGTTTTAAAAGGAATAAAAATACATTTCTTGGGAAATGATTTGATAATGAAATTATCATGTTTTTATGGGAACAAATTCCACAAAGTTCTTATTAAAAGAGATACTTTGATTTTTATAAAGCATAACCAAAATTGGTCTTTTCTGGCCGTGAAAATGGGGATGTCACACATGTAAATGCTAACACAAATAAATTTTGTTCTACTTGTATCCCCCTAAAAGCATTTAAAAAAGGGTAAATTGTAGGGGTATGAACTCACGTTATGTGAGTGATTCGTTTGAAGGTTCGATATAGGATGTTATTTCCACGAGTGAAGTCCTGTAGCAAAACCGAGTCCTAATTAGCATTTTATGTAATATATATGTATACAATTAGTGTATATAAACATAAGAATGATAAGGAATTGGACTAATTTGTAAGTTTAACTTACAAATAAGAGTGTTAGAAGCAAAATGGAAGGCTGCTAGGAGTTCACGGCCAGCCTTGGAGTTTACGGCCCAAGAAGATCTTGGTGTTCTTGGTTTCATGGTTAGGTGTTCTTAAAGAAATGAAGGACATTCAAGGGTTTAGTGCCCAATGATCTTGATGAGTGAAGAACACTTGAAGATCCAAGCAAGATCCTAAGAAGATTCAAAGGAAGAAGGACGATAGTTGAGAGAGAATGAGGGTTTTCGGTTGGTATTCTTAAGTGTGAAGGGTGAGTTTTCAGCTGGAATTGAAGAAGTGAGGGGGAGTTTACGGTTCAGCCCCTATATAGGGTCAAAAATGATGGGATTGATGGGTTTTGGCCATAAGAACATCCTATGTGCTCATGTAAACCCTAATGCTTGGATCTAGGTTTCTCTATTGTACAAGCAATTCATCCAAGACTTTAAACCCTAGATCTAGCATGTGATAATCAATATTAACATAAGAATGGGGTTTAGATCTTACCTTGATTGTTATGTAGTAATAACAATCTCAAATCCTCCTTGTAATGGCTTTAGAAAGCATAGAGTCACAAGTGTCACTCCTCTAATGGCTCACAAACACCAAGAGCAAGAGGATGAAGAATGAGAAGAGAGGAGGCACCAAAAACATGTTGAAACCCTAAAGAATCAGTTCACCACATTTTTGAGTCTCAAGGGTCCTTTAAATAGTGAGGTTATTAGGGTTATCTAACAAGAAAACCCTAATTGGACTGCTTAGGCCCTAAGAATCCCATGGACTCCCTCCTTAGAGGCCTTGGACGATTTCTAATGGGTTTCCCCATAGAATTCGTCCACTCCATCCTCTATGGAGTCCATTAGCCCAATATTCAACTATCACACAATTGACAGTTCTAGTCCCCTTTATTTAATTAATGTCTTTTAGCCACAAAATTAGTTCTTAATTAATTATTGACTAATATTAATTAAACAATATGATTTCTCCTTTAATATATTATTCTCATAATATATTAATAAATCATAATTAATCCTCTCTCTCCATAATTCATCCAATCAAGTTGCTTTGGTGAAGGCAACCTAGAAGGACCATGCACCATCGGGTCAAGTACATACAAAAATAGTTATGGACTTAGACACTAATCCAATAGTCTCCCACTTGGATAAGTCTAATAACTATTATGCGTATGACTTCAGATCCTGATCCACAATCGTAGCTTTCAAAAGCCGCTATCAACTCTGATCCTATCAGAAGCGCGTCCTTTAGATAAGCGATCATATATTCATCCATTCTAGATATCATATAGACTGAGACATGGATTTAAATCATTCTCTCTGTCTATGTGTTGTTTCTTGATTTCCGATTTATGACGACTGACAATAGACTACAATTGAACACATCAAATTAGTCTCGGCTTGGCCAATCACTTAGGTGTCATCACTAAATCATCGAGGGGCCCACATATATCGCTTTCATCCCACTTTGGATAAAAGGAACGGATAAACTTTGATTCAATGCTTGCTTGCACTCACTCACCGAATAACACACAACAATATGTTTTATAGCACCAAGTTACTGGTGCGTTTACATATAATCAATGTGTAACCGACTCGCAAGATACAACTCACACATCTTGGTTTCAAGAATATAAGATATTATCATCTCACCAATCACTCGTGATAAAATCCATGAAGCGATCCAAGTGAGCGTGAGTTTAATCCAATGCTCAAATCATATTCATAAGCACTCATGAACGTTGCAGCAAACATTTTCTTATGTCTAATACACTTTAGACAATCCATACACCAATTCACAACACTCTTCATTCATACCTACTTCCAACATATGAACGACTATGAACCATTCGAATAATTTGATTATTCTGAAATAATTTAATTATTCAGGAAGTCAAAACATGCAAAGTGAAACACAAGAATAATATTAATCCCATATGGTCCCAAACTCTAGGTATAAATAAAACATTTTATTTAATCACCATATTGATTACTCGTTATTTGTTGTTTCAGGTAATCAACTTCTTACTTGAATTATAGCAACAATTGTCCCATGCTCTTAGGCCTGGCAATCGTGTCGTGTTCAGGTTGACGTGTCGCGGGTTGGTGGGTCAAAATATGCCAACCCAAACACGACCCGCTTAAATATACAGGTCACGGGTTGGCGGGTTTGGAACATAAACCCATATATGACCCGCCAACCCATTTATTTATACAGGTTCACAGGTTGGTGGGTTCGTGGGTCATATTTGGGTTTGTGGGTCCAAATTTTAGACATTTAAGTCTTAAACATCCAAATGAAAATTAAAAGCATTTATAGAAACATGTTACAGACTTAGCCTTAGAGGTTACGACTTACGACTTTAGACCATCCACCACGAGTCAAAATGTCAAAATAGTCAAATGGTCTATGAATCAATGGTATATATTATATAATACTTATTAAATATTAATACTTGATATATAAATAGATTTAAAAATAAAATAATTTTTTTATTGAGTATATAAATGGGTTGGCGGGTCAACCCATTTATTTTTTGAGAAACCCATGTATGACCCGTTTAACAAACGGGTTGGCGGGTTGAAAAACTCAACCCAAACCCATTTATTTCGTGTCGTGTCATGGGTCGTGTCAAGAATTGCCAGCCCTACATGCTCTTAGCATGCACATTATCTTTACCTATGGTCCTTACTTTTTGAAATAGTATAATTGAATAACATTTTCAATCATACCCATTTCATAATTCCAAATCCATTAGTGTAAGAATACAAAATTCTCGCCACTACTAGAATATGTTAGATTCTAACATTTTATGCAACGGTCATTTTGTAATGTCACGACATAAAAGTCACCATGACTCGGCCAACGAAATTACAAAATGCTCTATTGGAGATTGTTACAAGACAATTCCATAGTCATGAAGTCTCATATTCAAAGTACATTCCTTTGAACATCCTTCTTGCATAAAAGTTTCTAATCTAGACGTTGATTCTCGATATCCAACTCCCAATATGGAAATATTTCCATATTTTCCATATGACAACTCATTATAAATAGAATCTTGTCTATTCATAATAATGTCAATATGGTTCATCCATAACTATACTTTCAACTGTCCACGAGCGACCAATCCTTGGCGAACCTTAGATTTTCCTTGGCAGTTGTTTAATTATTTTAGTCAAAACCGGTTCTATTTCCTTTTTCCCTCTAAATGCCCCAGACATTTGGAAAATTTTAGAATGGTCGAATATTATAGAATATTCAATTGATCCTATACCCGAAGCGTATGGGATGCAATTCATAATAAAAACATGATACTTTACCAGTTTCTTACTATAATATCGTCATAATATTTCTATTTGCCGTGTTCTCAAAAATTCGAACTATGAAGAGGGATGCCGTAATCATAATCGTATTTTGAGAATGCAAATAATAAATATACACTTGACTAAATACAATTAAATTTCTCGATCTAAGCTTTTAGATTGAAAACGAAGTATAACATTCTCTCCCTTAATTATAGCAAAAACATCTCTTCAACCCCTGCAACCTTGCAAAGTGAAATAATTAATATTGCCAACTTGCAATACTTAATTAATAATCATGCTCCCACTAACATGATGATTATATTCATTTTGCATAACCCTTATGCTCCCACTAGCTTTGATACATATTTAGGAACCAGCTAAACTTCTACGAATCAATATTTATTAACTTCCAAAGTTCATTGTTTCTAATACGATATGCTTCGATAAGCCTTTATCTAAGCTTCTCAAAATCACACACCTTTCCTTAGACAGCTCATATGTGTGTCTAAACTAATTCAGAACTTATCTTACTAAGTCCTAAATGTTTAGACTAATTGCCAAATCTCACAATTCGAACTATGAAAAGGGATGTCGTAATCATAATCGAATTTGAGAATGCAATTTACATAGTTGCTATCTCCTTAAAATCTCTCTTAGTGAAAGTTTTTCCTCACAATCATTTTCATGAAGGAGAGAAACCTTATGACACTTAGATTTTATGGTGTATGTGTTCCTATCCATGTGAATTTTCCATTACCATAATTGAAAGATAATGTTTGTGGCAAATTCAAACTCTTATGGACAGAACTTGTTCATTCTTAATTTCTTGCCATCAAGGGTCCCACCATTGCTTCCAAGTTATCTAGCAGCTCACCTATGCCAGTCAATGTACTTTCATTGAACAAGGTGTTTGCCTTATGTAGTCTATTGAGAACTCGTAGAACTCATATGCATAATCACTCAATAGGATTGACATAGAAATAGAATTTTCTCAACACGATAGGTTACAAACCTCAAGTCGTGCGCTAATGTTTACTCTTGATTAATTTTTGAATCCTTTCAAGATCTTCAGACTCCCACTGACCTCTTGACATATTAGATTCTCTTATCAAGAACATTTCTTGATAAACAAATATACAAGAGTTAGTGTGTGTCTATATCAACACAAAACATTACACACATTTGGTCTTAGTTGGTCTTTGGCTTCTTCAAGACATCACAACATACCAAATTCAAATGTGTAAGAGTAGGAAAAACAATTTCTACTTCACATTTGATGAGTGTGTTACTCAATTCACAATCTTGGAATACGATTCTAAGACTTGATTTTGGAACGAAGTATGACTCATCCTTTTGATTTAAACATTTCAACAATTTCTGATTCCTCTTCTTAGCCATACTAGTGCACTAAGATGTCCTTAGAGGATCAATTGTGATATGGTTCTTAATCATTAAGACGATCATAAAATCTGATACAAAAGTACTCTCCCTTCTTCTTAGATTGGAGAAACTTTTATCTTTCTGCCTTCATTGATTCTTCTTATTCGTTCTGCTATTCATTGAAACTTTTCAATGATTCAGAATTACACTTAATCTTGTAAGTATAACCACATTTAATAGACTTTTAGTAAATTATGACGAATAGTCTTATTGTTATTTGTGGTGTACTTGACTAGTGCACAACATTGTGTTCTATTCCTTTAGTCTTTCAATTGACTCACATACTTGTGTGATCAAGGAATTAGTCTTAATCTCCTAAGTGCCAAGATTTCCATACATCACATGATTCAAATCATATGATTCCAAGCTTTTGTCCAATTGAAACATGAGCGATGAGAATCTTTCCTTACTTAGAAAATTACGACACTACCATAAATAACATAACTAAGGATCACATCCATTTATAGAAATACATAAACATTAATTTTTCACAACGATTTCATTGCAAGGATATACATAAATAAGATAAATCAAAATTTTATTTTATTCATAAAAGCAACGGAAAAATATGTCCTTACAATGCAAAATCAACTGAAAAACTATGTAATCAAATATTCCTAACAACTCTATCATAACTTTCTTAAGCTCAAAATCTGATCTTCAAATCCATGCGATTGTGATCCATTTCTTCGTGATCAAACTCATCTTGCTCTTCCATTAAGCTTCCTATCTTTTCACTGATCTTGCAATCTTATCACATTATGTATTAAGAATCAATGAATAGGAACTTAATGGAGTTAGATAGTGGAGTTTACCTAAAGTAGAGTCATACATCTTGACTCTCCCATCTCTTAGATCTCTCAGGTATACTATGCAACTTCGTCTCCAATGCCCTTTCTCTTGGCAATAAAAGCAAATTGACTCTTTTGGAACAACACATGAAACTACTTCAGACTTTTCCTTTCTCTTATGATCAAACTTTTCGACCATGGCATGCCTTTCGTTGCCATTGCCTATATCCATAAAGGTATGGAAGGCAGATCCACCAATTAACTTTGCTTTTCTAGTGTGCCAAATCATTGCTGATTCAGCAACAATAAGCATATAGGTGAGATCGATGAGGGACACGTCGTGGTTAATCATATAGTACTCTCTTACGAACTCACTATATGAGTCAGGAAGCGACTGAAGAACCCAGTCAACAGCCAGCTCCTCACAAACAACGAACCCCAACATTCTTAACCTATCAATGTGTGACTTCATCTCTAGGACGTGTGCACACACTGACTTTCCTTCTTCATGTTTACTTGCCAAAAGGTATTGAGTGAGTTTGAACTTTTCAAGCCTTTGACTTGTGGGTTAGGGAGAACAATAGGAGGAGGTGGAGGAAGTAAAGCATGATCTCGTGTTCCTCGATCGAATCGTGGATATCATCTTCATGTGGAAAGCTTGTTCCACGGGATTTGGGAAGACCGTAGTTGTCATACTTTGACATCTACAAAACAGGAGAAAAATTCAAGCTAGTTGATTGATTGAGTCCTTAATAAATCACCCAAATGAGATATTAAGGCTAGGACCCAACACAATATTCCACAACTTGGGAGAGGGATGCCGTAACCCAAATTGCAGAACATTTGAAGGTAAGTGAATGATGATTCACTAATTTTCCACCATGAAAAACGAAAAAGAGATTAGGTTTTAAATGTATTGAAAAACTCCTAGATCCTTTGAGATTCATTGAACTTTTCAATGGCATGTTTAAATCTCGATATGCCTCTCGATTTGTGACTGGGATGCCGAGGATCACAAAACAAAGTGTGAATAACCATGTAAACTTACATGGTGCCCCCAATGTTACAGTCACATATTCGATGTGCTGGTTAACCACACACGCTCTACCGAACTATGACAAACATTGAGTCACCCTTTGCTACCTTTTCTTAGAACCATTTAGTGTGCCGGTTAGCCACACACGCTCCACTAACGTCTTCGCAAGGGTACAAAGTGTAATTTCAAGGAATTGCATCAAATTCACTTTTGCCTAAAGTAACTAAGATTGGGAATTTTGTATAAAACATATAGTTACTTTATACTTCATTATAATTTTAATGGAAAGGGTTTGCCCTATCCTACCCGTTCGGCTAACGACCCTCCACCAATCAAGGAAGCGGTGGGTGAGAGTGGACACCCATTAAACGACCATTTTATAGGCCATAACCTTATACCCCCTTTATAGATCGACTTCGTGAATGAGGCCTACTAACGGTAAGACTAGCAGTTTAAGTTATACATATATAATATTAGACTTTTAATGTTATATATAGTATAAGGATGTATTTTACACTTTTAAAACACTAGGTGGTCTAATTTAATAAATTATACTTTTAATTTAATTAAATGTAAACCATATCATTATGGATTTATTAACTCTCTTTTAATTATACACTTAATTAATTTAATAAAACCATAAGGGTGCAATTTGAACTTTTTCAAAACTTAGGGTTTTAGAATTTAATATTTTAAAATTAAACTTTTTAATTAAAATTTAAATTCCAAAACTTGAGGGCAAGTTTTGAAACATTTCAAATCATTAGGGTTTAGAATTTAAATATTTCAAAATCAAACCTTTTAATCAAAAATTTAAATTCCAAAACTTGAGGGCAAGTTTTGAAACTTTTCAAAATACAAAGGATCAAATAGCAAATAATTTAAATTAAACAATTAATTTAATAATTATCTAAATTTGACCTAATCCAATTTCATGCAAGATAATGACCAAATAATTTAAATAATTTAACATTTATCAAATAAGGTAACAATTATCTAATTAGATGACAAAAATCTTTTATTTTGAAAAAGATAATCATAAGGAATCAATAAAAAATCATATTTTATTAATTTGAAACAATTATGGCAATTATCCTAAGTCAAAATAGGCAGAAATCTCGAAATCCATCTGTCTGACAACTAAACTCGTCGAGTCCACTTTGGAACTCGTCGAGTTCCTCATGGAACTCGTCGAGTTCATCAGACAAAAAGCATGAAAATCGATTTTAAAGCTTGAACAAATATACAAGTCATCAATACAATAGAAACCAACCTGGCTCTGATACCACTGATGGGTTTTGGCCATAAGAACATCCTATGTGCTCATGCAAACCCTAATGCTTGGTTCTAGGTTTCTCTATTGTACATGCAATTCATCCAAGACTTTAAACCCTAGATCTAGCATGTGATAATCAATATTAACATAAGAATGGGGTTTAGATCTTACCTTGATTGTTATGTAGCAATAACAATCTCAAATCCTCCTTGTAATGGCTTTAGAAAGCATAGAGTCACAAGTGTCACTCCTCTAATGGCTCACAAACACCAAGAGCAAAAGGATGAAGAATGAGAAGAGAGGAGGCACCAAAAACGTGTTGAAACCCTAAAGAATCAGTTCACCACGTCTTTGAGTCTCAAGGGTCCTTTAAATAGTGAGGCTATTAGGGTTATCTAACAAGGAAACCCTAATTGGACTGCTTAGGCCCTAAGAATCCCATGGACTCCCTCCTTAGAGGCCTTGGACGATTTCTAATGGGTTTCCCCATAGAATTCGTCCACTCCATCCTCTATGGAGTCCATTAGCCCAATATTCAACTATCACACAATTGACAGTTCCAGTCCCCTTTATTTAATTAATGTCTTTTAGCCACAAAATTAGTTCTTAATTAATTATTGACTAATATTAATTAAACAATATGATTTCTCCTTTAATATATTATTCTCATAATATATTAATAATTCATAATTAATCCTCTCTCTCTCTCTCTCTCCATAATTCATCCTATCAAGTTGCTTTGGTAAAGCCAATCCAAAAGGACCATGCACCATCGGGTCAAGTACATACCAAAATAGTTATGGACTTAGACACTAATCCAACAGGGACACCTTCATTGGTCTCCACACCGAATGGATAAGAATGGAGTTTACGATTCAAGGAGTGGGTTCTACACCATGAACCTCGTTTGCAGTTGTGAACTGTTTACGATCCGAAGTCTCAAGTTATGCGAGGGTTTGCGGTTCATGCGAAGGTTCTTGATTCCATGCAAATCACTTCTAATTGATGCAACACTTCTAATTAAATGTTTTAAACCAATCTATAATTTAAATCTGCTTTAAATAAGATAGATCAAAATAAAATGTTTGACTTTAGTTCGACTTTTACAATAATGAAAATAACGGGTTGTCACACTTATGGTTTCTGGGAAACTATGATAACGCTGTTGTTTTGAAAACTAAGTGTAAATGATTCCGGTTTTAAATAAAGGTTTTGGAAATAACGGTTTTGTAAACACTTTTTTAATAAACGGGTTGTTTTGAAAAGCTTAAATTTTATTAAAATTTTTATGGATGTTAGAAGTTGGTATCAGAGCCTTGGTTTGAGTGAATTGGAGGAAAAATCGTGTGAATCTAATCTCAAACGAAGGAGAAAGATTTTTAAAATGATTTTCAAATAGTTTTCAAAAAATAAACAAGGAGGATGCGATGTGTACGTTCAGCTGGAGCCAGTAAGTTGACCCCAAATTACAACACAGTTATTTAAGATTATGTCATGATATGTTATGTTAGAACAACATGCTAGTAATAGGCTAAGGATCTTCAGGAATTACATGATAGAATTGCCTGATTATATGATGTCTGATAGCCTAGGATTCTTTTATATATGAAATTGACATCATTACTGTAGTTACTTCCCAAGACATCTTGCTAGCTTCTCCCTTGGGCATCGTATTAGCTAGTAGCTTCCACTTGCTCAGTACTCCAGACTTTAACAGGGGAATCACAAAGAGCGGTCTTCTGTCTGATGCTATACTCGCAACTCTCAAACACTGTCTCCATCTCGGAGATCCAATCCATAACTTCCACCAGTGTAGGGCTTCCAGAAAGACACGGTGGTTTGGATGCCATGAAATCATCGTATTTGCATTCCCATACGTCATTTCCTCCATCTTGGTTATTCCTTCTAACCACTGGCGGTTCAGCTTGACCAACGATCCTACTGTAGTTCCCTTCTTCCGACTGTCCATCATTTTGTTCATGATGTTCAACGGGCATCGTAGGTTCATCCTGATTCTATTGAAGTAAACACCTTGTTTCTTCCATTTGACGATCCAACATCATTTAGATCATTGCTTGCACTCCGTCCATAGTGATTGGATCAGGTGCAGCTGCTACTACAGGTACCTGCTCAATAACTTAGGGTTAAGGTTGCTGATTCTTGTTTCCATTTGCAATTCCGACTCCACTTTGGGTTCTTGCCATTTCGATCTATACATCAAATTAGGCGAATTTAGACCTTTATTTATGCTAGACGTCTAAATCTTCCTTATCACTCCAAAACATTACATGCTAGTTCTACTATCGTAGTCGAACGTCTAGAATCTTGAACACATAAGGTTTCCAGATCCGGTCGGCAATAGATCATAGATCCAAAAAAATAATAGCATATAAGGCATCTTTATAGCTATAACATAAATAATTTACCACATAAAAGCATTTGACATCTTTCCTAAAATAAAATAGTGCTTGTGTCTAAAATATAACAAACACTCATCTCACAATAATCGCTTAGCATTCTAAGTTTAAGTCTAGAAATCCTACAACCATACTAAATAGTGTGACATCCCCATTTTAACGGCCAGAAAAGACCTATTTTTGTTTATGCTTTATAATAAAACCAGAGTAACATTTTAAAGAAAGTGTTGCGGAATTTGTTCCCAAAATATGATAAAGAATTTATCAAAGCATTTACGAAGAAATGTATTTCATTATATTAAAAACCTCGGGATGTCATTGTCAATACAGATCAAAAGCATAAACAGAACAACATAGGCCTTACAACATTTATTCATATCTACTGGCCTATATTCCATTATCCCTCATTAAGTAATCACAACTATGCTATTGTGCCACTACCTGTAGTACAAGAAACTGAGTGGGTTAGGCTTGGGAGCCTAATGAGCACATAGGGTTTTCAACCCACAATAAATAAGTTTAATTATTTTCATCAAATCATTCAACTCGATTACCCGTTCTCATTATCCTCACTTTACATCCCTAAAGCATATATTATAAGGGACCTAGCCTAAGGATTTTCATCGAGATGGACACTACTGCTAAGGGGTTCCTCAACAATAAATGTCCGTAAGGCAACCATGAGAGGGATGGAGTACACCGATGAACACATCGTTCACAAGCACCTACAGGTTGCGAGCCTACTAGTGTTCCACTATACTGTCCAGAATAGTCTGTGGTCGTTATCTATACTTCGTTAGATGACTAGATCAACGTCAACATCGTGGCCTCTCATCATTTTATTTCATCACACATCAACTATTTCATCTACCCATGTTTTACCCAACATATTTATAGATATAAAATACATATACAGTTTAAATCATTTAAAACATGTATAAAACGTTCATCCAACACAGATAAGGAAAACGGATAATATGCACACATAACATGTAATTTATATAAAATAATTCATATCAATGTGTAAGATGAAAGTAACTATGCACTCACCTGTTAAGGTGGTGATTCCGAACTCAGACAGTGCTTCGCTTCTATTAATTTACTTTCCTTTGACGAAACCTAGTATCATTACCACTAAATTTTAGTCTAATATTTACCATGACTAGTTATTAGTCTTAGTATTATTATTTTTATATAAGCGTTAAACAATACTTCTCAACTACTAGTATAGACAGGAGCCAGACATGAAAAACCGAAGGGCAGGACCATTTTGGCGTTATAGCTGTTCTGAAATCCAACAACCCTATGCGACCCTTCAAACCAAATTCCTCGTACCACGAGTAGTTAAAAAGGTATTATAATGACACTTATATAAGTCATAATACTAGCCCAAATATTTATTTTAAGTACATAATAACAATACTAAATTTAAATATAAGTTATACTTAAAGTAGGGTAAACATATCTCACTTACCGAGGGTTTGGCTAGGAACTGGGCTCTGCGGGGCAAAACTTCCGAGCCGAAAGCTCTTCTTCTCGGAGCCTTCGGGCACTCCAGGGCTTTCCTCTAGCACCTAGAGATTACTAGGGCTTTGAGAGGATTTTGGGAGGTTTAGAGAGAGTGTAGAGAGAGAAATAATAGGGTTTTGGTGTGAGAAATGAAGGCACCCTCGCATGCTATTTATAGGTTGAATTTTGGCCAAACTCGTCGAGTTTGAGCCAAAAAATCGTCAAGTAGGTTCCACGTGTCACCATTCTGGTGGCAAAACGTGGAGGATAAGTAGTGGCCCATATTGTGCCACGTCACCCATTTCACAACAGCACCCTTCCGAATTCTAAATTCAGTAACTTTCGCATACGAGTTCCGTTTTCGACGTTCTTTATATCCAAGCGTAGGTATTGAAATGATCTACAACTCTCCTTTTGACTCCACTGGCTAATTCTTGACTGATTTTAAATTTAACAGTATGAGAAGATTACACTATTAAATGACCGTGCAAAATTCATAACTTCTACATACATACTCCGTTTTCGAATGTCATTTTACCATTGAATTCCTATTAATGAAATCTTCAATTCTCGTTTAGTTTGTGTTGGCTAAAAATCGATCGATCAGTAATTCGAATTTTGGGCTGTGTATTACTATGTTAAATCTTAGAAAAATCATAACTTCCTCGTACGAAGTCAGATTTGGACGTTCTTTTTATGCACGTTCTCGGTTTATGTGACAACCCGAAACTTTTCTGTTATCTTTACCCAATTTCCGTTTATAAAAATTTGGGTTTTATTAAACTCTGTCAAATTTCTTGGTTTGGGAAAGACTTTATGTTTTTAAATAAATAATATGTACTTTATACAAGTCGGAATAAACCGGAAATCACGCGAAAACACGAAACCTCACTCGAAAACATAGAGTTCATGGCTAGGACGAGTTTACGGCCGTAAACTCGTGTTTACTTTGCTTGCTATGATACAACTGTTGTGATACTACGCATGATGTCTTCCGCCCCCGGACGTTTCCGCTGTTGTTTTCTGACGGTTCAGGGGTGTGACAGTTTAACATGTACTACAATTTTCATTTAGATCCCTAAGGCTAAAAAGTAATTTATCAAAAATTCACTTTTTACGTTACGCAGTGTCGTGCCGGTTATAGTCGTAAAACTTCGACATGTCATAACTTCTTCGTTATAACTCGGGTTTCGACGTTCTTTATATCTCCGAAATCCTTTTCACGATCACTATAGCTTTCTTCACAGATATTAGATTTATCTATTATTTTATTTTTGATGTTTATTTTCATTCTTAATTTATTATATCTTATCTTATAAATAAATATAATGCACATAAAATCATATAATTCACATAATATGCAAGTAATTCATTTTTATTATTTCAAAATAGGTTACAATTGTTGACCCTAACTATTACATCATCATACTAATGTTTAGCCTAGAAAGAAGGGCATTACAAATAGCACCTGCCATTTTAGACATCCAATTTAAATTTCATACAAATGTATACATCTAAATACAAAATCAAACAAATGTATACATCCAATTTAAATTTCATGCCTAATTTCATTTTCAAGCCAATACACCACATTGAGGATAAACATAAATCTAAAAAACATTTACAAAATGTTGCATAAATCTGAAAAAACATATATAATCCCTAAAAATGCATAAACACTTCCATACCTCAAAATACAAATATAATCACTCAACTAAACAAAATCTGAGAATTATACTACATATTCATCACCCAAATTACCATCAAAACAAAAGAATAATAGAAAATGGGGAGAAATTCGACCTTCAATCGTCAAAATTTCGGAATTGCAGCTAGGTTGCCGGTAATCGAGGTCTAGGTCACCGGTAATGGAGGTTTGGTCGGCGATGATGGCGGTCTTGTGACAGGAACTAGCGGCTGGGGGAGTTGGATGGTCGGAGTCGCTTGGTCGCCGGCTGGGAGGTTTCATAGGTAAGAGAAGACACGATGGGTTATATGTAATGGCCTTTAGCGGCGATGCATAGGTATTAGCGGCGACAAATAACTATTAGCGGCGACACCCTAGAGGGAAAAGTCGACACCTTTTTTCTTTCCGTTACAACCCTTGGATTGAAAACAAATCAAACGGATGGGGCTCATTTGACACAAATCGCTATTAGGTGACCATTAGCGGCGGCGCATGACATTAGCGGCGACATGTAACACATCAATTACATGTCGCCGCTAAAGGCGTCGTTGCTAATGCCCCATTTCTTATAGTGAATTTATAACTATATTTAATATTTTTCTTATTAAGATGTTAGACTTGAAAATCTATATCCATGTTTTATTATTGATATTATCTATCACTGTATTATGCATACAATATTTACATGGTAAGGGTTGAACAAGTAAGTGGCAGAGTGGTGTTTTGTAGTTTGTAGTGTAGAATAGAGGATTAATCAAGAAAACTCTAGCCTCATCCAAAAGAGAATCATGTTTTATTGCTATGATCTTTCTCAAAAGGTAATGTGTTTCATTTTCTTTTTTCTAATCAGATAATGCTAAATTTTTTGTTTTTTTTTTTTTTATGGATTTGCAACAATGGAAAACAAATCACAGGTTTGATTAAAAACCAAGACCGCATATTTTATCATAATTAAATTGAAGCAGGATGTTAAATGTATCAAAAAAACGAAAGTACAGTTTTATTTCTTTGACCAGATGCATGGTGGTAAAATGGTCAAAGTATACTGCACATTCTTCATATTTTCAACGTTGTAGGAACCTAATAAATAATAAAAGAACAAGAAATTGAGGATGCAACAATTGCTTATGGCCATTACACCATCCACCTCCGCCACTGCATTTAGCCCTTAATTTTTTCATAATGTAAGGACAAAATACACTTGTATTAGTAACATTGTACTATCTTTATGTTGTCCGGACATATTGGAGGCCCTCTCCAAAAATTAAATTAAAGCCCCGTACCTTTTTGTAAAATATTGTTAAAGAATTTTTTTACCGCTAAAGACAAAAAGAGTCAATTATTTTATCAAACATAATTTTTATTTTTTATAATATAAATGAGATTTGTAACATGCAATTCTATTTTAATTAACTTATTAATTATTATTATTATTTGCTTCTAACTTTTTTTAGTAATATAATATTAACGAAAATTCTCAATCGGAGGCCCCTTACGATTAGAGGCCTGGTGCGATTGCACACTCGCACCACCCTTAGGGCCGCCACTGTTTATGTTTCCTCTCTCCGTAAAACTTATAGTTGGGTTATTGTCATGGTAGTCCAACCAACTTATCGGTTTTCTTTTAAATGGTCCCTTATATTATTTTTTTTTTGCATTTTAGGGGCATGAATCTGTTAATTTGAGTAACTCACCTTGTATAATCGGTTTCAAATGCCAAATACGCGAGAAGTATTTCCAGCTAAGTCTCAAAGACTTTCTCGCCAACAATCTCATTGGAGTATCACTGCAACAAACCTCTCTCTCTCTCTCTCTCTCTCTCTCTCTCTCTCTCTCTCTCTCCTAGCCATGGTCATATTTTTCTTTTTCCGGAAACTTTTAGCCATGGCCACCAAGGACCCAACCGATGTTGTTAGCCATAGATTAACTGTTGAAGCACCTAACGACTGTAGATTTGAGAGATTTGACTAGAAGGAGCCACCTACTTCTCCACCGGTTAGGCAATACCACCCGATGCACCGATTAGGTTTGAAGAGTTTTTTCAGATTTAGCAGAGACGCAAATTCAGAACCACCATAGGATTTTTCATTACAAGGAAAAAAGAAAAAAAATGTGACCGGAGTACTGCCCGACGAAGACCATCAGAGCGTGAATACCGGTATATTCATTTGAATACGGATTCAGATCTGTCCTACCGAACCAAACTTTAACATTTTTGTTTCTAATTTACTTAGGGGAGTGGGAGGTGGTGGAGATCTCTCCGACATGAGAGGTTTTAAGTTTTAGTAATTCATTTGGAGGAGGCGGCAACAATGGTGGCTCACCCTTTGCTAGTAGGGACGGTGGCGGTGTATTCATCTTCGTCAATGCGGGTTCTCAGCTGACTCCACTGGTCTGCATAATTCTATCGCCAATTTCAATTTCGATTTCTCGAATCACCACATCGTCATTAACTTTATCATCAGGTTTAAAATCAAGATGAGGAACCGAGTTGATTGAGCCAATCTTCCATGTACCCTCGAAGAAATTTACACATGTATAACGAATTTAACTGGTTCGATAGCTTAAAATTCTATGTTGGGTTAATTGGTTTGTTCGCGGATCACCCAGTCATGGGTCGAATTGTGGATCAGTTCACAGGTTTATAATTGTTTAGAGCATCCACAATGCATAGTTTAGTGGAAGAGTTGAATGAGGTGACACGCCTAATTGACATTCAATGGATTAAACTCTACAATTATGGATGCCATGTTGGCATTCAATGGATATGGAGTTCATTGGTCATTGAACTCTTCAATGGGAAAAAGGAAACCTTTTAACTATTAAATATATATTCCATTGAACTCTATCAAGTTCTATGCATTGTAGAAAACTAATATAGAGTTGTATAGTAAGTAAAATGATAATATGTCAATCCATTAAACTCTAACAAATTTAATGCATTGTGGATGCCGTTAGCATATTGTAACTCACTCATTTATTCTTTTATTTTACAAGTTTTATTAGAGTTTACCAGGTCACAAGTCATGGGCTTGTTCTTCCTGGATTTTAGGAAGTTCATGTAGCAGTAGGTTAGGTACCTTTTCTTTAGGATCAAGTTTGTTTGTTTCCTATTTAATGTAAATTGTGAGATCAATGAAGAGTGTTCATGTTGTAAAAATCAAAATCTACATTACGTGAGTCTAAGTGTGTATGATTGTGTGTGTTTTGTAGGGCATGAACCAACATCCTCAACATGATATGGAATCATTTTTCTTAAAAATGGCGGACAATTCTGGTGGCAAATTCTGGTGGATTGGTAGCGATGTTAGAAAAGAGGGTAAAGGGAGTGATAGATGCAGTCACCGGTGGATGGAAACGGAGGATTAGGGTTTTCTGACAGCATGGAGAGAGAGAGAGAGAGAGAGAGAGAAAGATCTTAACTGATGGAGGGACATGTCTTCTTTTTAATTGATGAGATGGCGTATTATTAATTTTAAACCTATTTGACTAGGAAGGGGTTCACGAGATGACACATTCACTTTTCTCAAAGGGACATTTTAAACACTAAACATATGAATTAGTACTCTTAGAGTATACGGTATGAGCAACTTTAAGTGGTGTTATAACAAGAAGCAACAAGATGAGGAGGTGGTGTTCATGGTGTTATAACACCATGTTAAGAGGAGAGAGATAGAGAGAGATAATTTGACAGCCAATAGGTGATCACGTTTCTTCTTGTCATGAAGACAACAAGAAACATCACAACAAGACGCAACAAGGAGGGGTGGTGTTTTTGATGTTATAACGGCGTTATGGGCTGCCAACTCAGCCACAACAAGAAACAACACGACCCACACCGTATGCTCGTAGAAAGAAAAAACAAGGCTCTTTTAAACCAAAACACCTAAATTGGTTGGGCAGGATTATAATAGTTTATAAGTGTGATAAACTAGCAAATTCATAACAAATCATGCGGTTTCCGTGCAAATCTGAAATCTCATCCATCAAATCTAACAGACTTAAACCTTAGTCTCGAGAATCGAGAAACGGATAATCAGTATAGCCAATAACAGGATCAGACGTATAAAATGTCTCCCGATTGTACTTATTAAGTGGAGCCTTAAGCTCAAACCGTTTCGGCAAATCCGGATTCGCCAAAAACAAACGACCATAAGCAACAAGATCTGTCCGATTCTCCGCCACCGCCGTATTCCCGTCTTCCATCTCATACCCGCCGGCCGAAATAAACGTCCCATTGAACGCTTTCCTCATCGGGGCAAGACTATGCGGAGTTTCTACGTTTTCGCCTTCCACTTTCCACCTTGGTTCCACCATATGACAATAAAGAATCCGATATTTATTCAGAGATTCCGCCATGTAAATCCCTAAAGCTTCTGGATTTGAATCGCCGGCATCCATGTAATCCGTGAACGGGGTGAGTCGGATCCCGACTCGGTCCGGTCCGATCTCGTTGACGATCGCCTCGATGATTTCTAGAGCGAATCGGCAGCGGTTTTGTAAAGATCCGCCGTATTGGTCAGTCCGGTCGTTTACTTGGTCTTTCATGAATTGCTCGATCAGGTAACCATGAGCGCCGTGGATTTCAATTCCATCAAAACCTATGTGTTATATAAAAAAGGAAGTTATGAGTTCGGATTTTGATAGGGTTTAACCATTTTTTAACAATGTTTCACCATTTTTACTATGTTTCAATACTTTTTTCACCAAGTTATGCAACATTGTAGTTTAATAGATTAAACAGGTTATGGGTAAGATGTTGCATATTTTGTTTCCAGAATGAAACGTGGTTGCACACAGTGCACATTTTGTCTCTAAAACCTACTTTGTTGTGTAAATTGGAACAAAGTGAAAGTCATTGCATAAATAAGCATTTAACCCTTATTTATAATAATTTAATCTCAATGAAAGCTACAACGTACTCCCTTAATCAATTGTACTTTATTAAGGCCCTTGAAAAATCTATCAAATTATAGCAGTGAAAATTGTTTCGGATTTGGATACGATTGGTATAACCATATAAGTAAGCAACTTTTTTAAGTAAAATACTATAGTAGGAAGAAATGACAGATTGATATTATAATAAACAAATCAATAATAGTACATTGCTAGTCCGTGCACGTAACCCTTATTTTTCTATTACAACATCCTACTTTAATTTTTTTTGGGTCACAAGTCACAACATTGTACCTTCAAAAATTTCTTATTAAGCTATTGTACTTTCAAAAATCTTCACAATTATAGCATTGTCTTTTTTTTTTCGATATTATACTATGAAACATCTATCAAATTACCACAATCAAATTTGCTTTGTACTTATTTTTAATATATAAATAAAGGTAATCAATCATCTTACCAGCTTCAATTGCATTTCTTGCAGCAATTCTGAAATCATTAACAACAAGCGGAATCTCCTCTGTAGTTAGCTTCCTTGGAGGTGTACATTGTGCAGCTTCAATGCCATTGCTTCGCAGTTGAGGAAATAGTTGTTTGTCTGTGGAAGATATTGGGGCTTGTCCATTTGGCTGAAAACCTGTTCAATAGATCAAGAATTTAAAATGGAATTAAAAGACGACAATAATAACCATTGCAATTATATTAAAGGACAAATAGTATACCGGTATTTGAAACCCTTCCAACATGCCAAATTTGACAGAAAAAGATTCCGCCTTTTGCATGAACAGCATCCACAATTGGCTTCCATGCCTCCACTTGTTCCTTTGTCCATATACCTGGTGTTTCTGGATACCTTAAACAACAACAAACACGTTTATCAACAAAACTATTTCCTATCAAGACATTTGTTCTACTTTGAAACATCAATCCAATTATATCATACCCTTGGGCAGTGTCGGAAATGTCAGTGGCTTCTGAAATAAGAAGGCCTCCTTTTGTTGTTCTTTGTGAATAATATAAGATTGCATGTGGCTGAGGGACATTCCCATAGGATCTCAGCCTTGTTAGAGGTGCCAAAACGACTCTGTATAACATAAGAAAAGACCCATGAATCAGGTAATTTTCAACTTAATGAATTCAATTGAACAAAAAATGCAATTTTTTTTTTTCACAATGTGACAATTTAAAGTAGAACTAATTATGATAGTAATCAACAAAACCCCAAAGAAAAATATTCTTTTGCAGTTTGCTCTTTTATTATTTCTTATTAGGCGAATGTCCTTGGGTTACGCATATATAATTAAAATGTTGATAAATATATGTTATAAAAATAACTATGTCCTCTAACTTTGAATTGATAATTCTTACAAAATATTTTATAAAACATTATAAGTATTTAAATATATGATAACATATATAAATGTTAAGATCGCATTGAGCTCAATAGCCGTTACTCTTGCTTTGTGCATGAAAATAAAAATAAATTTGATTCTTGATTTATAGTTATTTTTTACAATTAATGACTAATCGATAAACAAACTTTATTCGCATTTCATTTCAACGAAATAAATTTGTAGGTTCGTGAATTTGGCATTTCGATGCAGGTTTTAAATTTATTATTATATTTAAACATTTATTATTTTTAAATAAATTTAAAACTATCTTTTGAGGTAGGTTTTATATTTAACATAAAAAATGTCAAAAAAAAAAATCAATGTATTGTAATTATGAATTATTTTGTTAAATAAAATAAGCATAATACATTATGATATATTTCGAAAATGCAGGATATGATTTTCTATTTTCAAATTTTGAATTTGTTACAAAAAAGAAAAGGAAAATCAATAGACAATGACATGTGTCAAAAAAACAAGAAAAAAAATGGACATACATCATTTTTGGGTTTTGTTTATTAAAATAGGTAGAAAATGATATTTTCTAGGTAAAATTCCTAGTCTTTAGTTTACCTTTTTTCCAGAAACCCAATAGAATGATTTTTTTTTTTTTTTTAAATTTTCTTTAAGAGATGATTTGAGTATGTAGTATAGCGAACTAGTGTGTTAAATGGCACTAGCTAGAAAGCATGAAACAGGTCTATAGACTACAATTAACTATTAAATTTGGTGAAACTAGCAAAGAATTTCCGAAATAACATAAATCAAATAGATGCACTCTTTGACATTATATCAAACAGTTCATGAGCAATTCATTATAAATGATTAGCAGTTCGTGAACTATTAAAAGTAGATGCAACCCGAAAAGAAAGACAAATGGGAGAACAGGAAAGATGTAGTATTATATATAATCACCTGTGAGAAAGCTCAAAGTTACACATTTTGTAGGGGGTGAGAAGAGGGATTTTTCCTTCATCGACTTGTTTTTCTCCTTCTTTCTCGGCCATTTTTGAGGTTGAGGGTGTTGAAAAGATTGATTTGGAAATTTGTTATATATGAGTACCAGAACTCGAACGAAGTGGATTCTACTTATAGATGCCGATTTTGGTGAAGGAATGGCAAAGAAAGACTCTTTTAACATTATTTTGAAATATGACAACTTTGACACCGTAATTTTCGTTTTTATTGTCGGAAATTCCATCTCTTTTTTTATTATTAAACAAAGCCTCTAATAATTCAGAATTTGTAGATTCTGTATTGGTTAAAGTGACTAATAATCAATTACATTAGTGAATTAATAGTATACATGTAAGCTTTAATTGCTTGTATTTCCACATGTTATTTTAGATATATGAAAAATCTCATCCTTGCGTGATTAAATCATAGTTACTTTGTGAATATTGTGACTTTTATTTTTCTCGATCTCACTTTTTTTTTGTCTTGTGGCTGGTTGGCAAAGACTCCAAGTGTGATATTTACCCCTTTTGGTCTAATAAATGCATTATATTTTATACATTTGAAAAATACGACACCTTAAGAAATATAACACAACAATGAATACCATTCTATACAATATCAACAACTCTTTTATTGAGTTTTAAGAACGAGTTGGTTTAAACAAAAATTACACCAAAAACTTCACTACAATCTCTTTCGCACTTTACAATAATACTCACTACCATTCTCGCCTATTCTACTCACACCTAATCTACATATGAACACATGAATAAATAAGAACTATGAACAAATCCTAATACAAAGCAAACCCTAGACGAAGACT
Organism: Lactuca serriola; assembly: GCF_051521515.1. Lineage (NCBI taxonomy): Eukaryota > Viridiplantae > Streptophyta > Magnoliopsida > Asterales > Asteraceae > Lactuca > Lactuca serriola. Next base: position 114,131,357 of record NC_136411.1, read on the forward strand.
TGGAGAGAAATATGAAGTGTGTGTGTGTAACAATGATCGTGTTATCTAAGAATACACACAAAACATACAATAAATACAACGGGTACGAAATCCGCTTCTAACCCGGTTTGATAAAAACCACCTAAGGAACAAACGAGTAAGACCCATGTGTCAGTATACAGCTTTCCTCAATAGTGAGCCCCCGTCCAGCTAAATCTCTAAAGTAACATAATCAATCCTCCTGCAACAATTCAATAAGAAACAAAGTTCCAATAACAACAATATGATCCCTCAATATAAGAAATAATTACAAAGAAAGGATACATATTAAAATTCATCACATGATAAGTTTGAGCTTATTGATTCAGGTCATTATCTCAACCCCCCCCCCCCCCCCCCCCCCCCCCCAAAAAAAAAAAAAAAAAAAAAAAAAAAACTGATCATTGGAAAATTTAACATTTCTCTTGAAATGAATCAAGAAGACCCCATACGTTTACATAAAGGTTCATGTTGCACAGACCACGAAGCCTTAGTAAAAATATTTGTAATATTATGATATGAATGAACTTTAAAAACTTGAACGATCCCTTTTGAAACTCTTTCTCTTTTAAGATGAGTATCAACATTAAAATGTTTGGTTTTCTCATGGAAAAACAGGATTTAAAACCAATTTATTAGTTGACTCGTTGTCATAAAATATTGGAACATGAATTAAATCATTTATTCCAAGATCAAACCGAACCATTAAAATCCAAATAATCTCGCATGAAATTGTTCCGAGAGCATGATACTCTAATTCAGTGGAAGAATGAGAAACAATTTCATGTTTCTTACTTTTCCATGAGATCAATGTATCTACCCAGAAAACAGTATAACCAGTCAGCATCAACAAAACAACTTGACTTTAACATAGAAAACCCTTTTCCAGGATTAAACTTCAAATAACGAAGTAACCTCAAAATAATATTCAAATGTGATTTTCGTAGACTATACATGAATTGACTTAACACTTGAACAATAAAAATAAATATGAGGTCTTGTAATAGTCAAATAAATAATCGTCCCAATTAACTTTTGAAACAAAGTTATATTTTGTAAAAAAGAATAAAATTTATCAACATTATCACCTTTAATTATAACAATGAAATATAAAGGTGTCTTAACAAGATTGCATCCTAACATACCAAACTTATGCAATAGCTCCAAATCGTATTTTCTTTAATCAATATAAACTACTTCAATCCCCCCTCTCCTAAATTAAAAACTTCAACTTTCCAAGATATTTTATTAAAAGCTTAGATTTTAGAAAACTTTTTACCTTATCAATCTCTACCAAATTATTACCAATCAAAATAATATCATCAACATAACAAGATAGCAACATAATCATTTACAAATTTAACACATAAGAAAAATTATTAATACTTTAAAAAAATCCAAATTCAAAAAGAGAGGAACAAAGTTTCTCATTCCACTTTCTTGGAGCTTGCTTAAGCCCATGCAATGATTTTAACAGTTTGAAAACATGATTATCACCCTTAGTATGATATCCAAGAGATAAACTCATGTATACATCTTCATCAAGATCATTATACAAAAAAGAGTTGTTAATATCAAATTGAAAAAACATCCAATCAGAATTAACACCAAGAGTAATTACAATCCTAAATGTTACTATTTTGGCAATAGGAGAAAAAGTCTCCTCATAGTCAATATCATCCCTTTGATTGTAACCTTTAGTTACTAATCCAGCTTTAAATCTATCAACCTCTCCATTTGAATTGTATTTAATTTTATAAACCCACTTGCCTCCAATAGGTTTCCTACTAGGTGGTAATTTCGAAATAATCCAAGTTTGATTTCTATATAAAACCTCAATTTCTTCATTCATTTCCTTCACCCAATTAGGATCCAAAAAAGCCTCATAATATGACTGAGGCTAATCAATAGTTTTATTAAGATTAGAAATAAAACAATTATTTTCATTATTCAAAAAAGAGTAATTTACTAATTTTCAATCTTATATTTATACTTCCCTTCAATAAAAAAGATCACTAAATTTTTGAGGAAATTTAGAATCCCGACTTGATCTCTTAACACCTATATAAAGATTATCAGAAGGTTCAGACAAGAACTGACTATTTTCCTAAAAAATACCATGAGTCTCAAAAACAACAATTCAGGTTGCGGAGTACGTATGACACTACCATGAATACCTTCCAGACAAGGACTAGTTACACCTAAATTATGACTTCCATCATGACTACTTTTAGTTGCATCCAAAGGATGATTAACACTAACACCATCATCTTGATTGATATTATTTGAGATTCTAATAGATTGTTTATCATTAAGGCTTTCATATAATAGTAATTCATCATTGGAAAAGGGATCCCATGGGTCACATTTATCAGATGAGGATGACTCGTGAAATTTAGAAACTCCACCAAAACTAGAAGCCATTTTGAATGGGAAACAAATTCATAAAATTTCACATCTCTGGAAAAGAAAAAAGTGTCATTATTAAAACTATATAACTAGTAACATTTCTTCACATTAGAATAACCAATTAGAAAAAAAGTGCTATTATTAAGACTATATAACTTTTAACATTTTTTCACATTAGAATAACCAATTAGAAAGCACTTCTCAGATCTTTCAAAAGGTTTTTCATTTATTATTCAGATTTGTTGCAAAACACAAGCAACCAAATACCTTAATTTTATCAAACATAGGAGAGTATATCGTTTCAAAAGGAGTTTTTCCATTTAAAACTGAAGAAGGAATTATGTTAATTAAAAAAATAGTAGTTAAAACAACTGCTCCTTAAAATCTTCTTGGTAAACCAAATTGAAACAATAAGGACCTATAAACATTCAAGAGATGTCTATGTTTCTCTTTACACCATCATTCTGTTGTGGAGTGTGAATACATGAAATTTGATGTACACTACCTTTGTTTTCAGAAAAGAAAAAAAAGTCTTCATTCTATGGTTAACAAACTCAGATGCATTATATGATCTAATAGTTAAAACTTAATATTAAACTAATTTTCCAAAAAACACAAGAAAGTATGAAAGCAAGAAAAAACTTCATCTTTAGATTTCATTAAGTAAACTCAAGTTGTTCTCTTTCAAAAAAAAATAAAAATAAACCCAAGTTGCTCTTGTAAAATCATCCATAATAGTAACAAAAAATCTAAAACATCCAGAAGCAACAACTGTTTACCCCCCCCCCCCCCCCCACACACACACACACATCTAAATGAATCAATTCACCAAGACAACTATCCCAATGTTCACTTAAAAGAAATGGTTCCCTAGTTTGTTTGGCTTTATGATGAACTTCACAAGTTAAAATAGACTCATTACCAAAATTAAGAACTTGTTGTAAAACATTTAAAGCTTGATTAACAAGATGACGAAGTCTATTATGCCAAGTAAGTTTACAAACAGATAATTTAGAATTATTTAACACAAAATTGTACCTACCTAAAGATTTGTTATCAAGATAATACAATCCCCCAGATTCTTTACCAGTCACCACAGTCACCTTGGACATTGAACCATGAACAACACAACTATTTTCATTAAAAACAATCCTACATTTATTATATTTGCATAACATGTCAACAGACAAAAGATTAACATGAAAGTCAGGAACCACAAAGACATGAGATAGAGTAATAAAATTAGATAAGTTCATGTTTCCAATTCCAATCTTAGAAGTAGATCTATTAGGATGAAGTACTTTAAGGTTTAACTTGGAAACATCAACAATATCATCAAGTTGTCACTCAACAGCAGCTATATGTTGCCTTGTCCCTGAGTCAACAAGCAATTTCTTATTTTTAATAAAAAAAATTATTACACATCATACTTGCCATATTAGCATTACTAGAAACAATTTCTAAAAATCTTTTGTCATTAAGAACAGAAATGATTTTAGAGTACTGATCACTTGTTAGAAAATGTCGATCCGACTTATCAGAAGAGACAATTGGAGCATTATATATTTCACACACATGAGAAGTAGTCCAAAAAAGTAGAAGATTTCTTATTAATTTCAGTTCTAGGTTTATAATCCTCAGGATAACCTATGAGCTTATAACAATTTTCTATTGTATGACCTTTAAGACCATAGTTTTTATACTAAAGATTTAATTTCTACCTTTAAATTTCTTTGAATCAATTATGGACAAACTCTTATTAGAGATAACAAAAAATGGAACCATGTTGTTTATTAGACTCTTATCTAAAGATAATAGAAAATGCATTTTTGACATTAGGTAAGTGATATATAAGTAAGATATGACTTTTGAATTCACTAAAAGAATCATTAAGCCCAATCAAAAACTACATAAGTTTCATTAACTTGGAATGATTATTAAATTGTGTAGCAAGATCACAAACACATTCAGAAAAATTTGTTAACCCATCAAATTCTTTCTGGAGGGCATTAAGGTTATTAAAGTAATTAGAAATAGATAAACAACTTTGGGTTAGCGAATTAATTCGTTGATGCAAATTAATCACAACAAAACCATCAATTTTGTGATTAGTGTCACATAACTCAATCTAGATATCAAGTGCAAATTCAAAACAAGCATGCTAATCATAGATTGATTCAAAGATAGAATTAAGAATTCAAGAACATATAATACCATTTACCATGTCCCATTTAAGAGACTTAACAGAGTCATCCTTATCCTTAATAACAATACCATCAACAAACCCTATCTTATTATAAGCTTTTAGAGCTTTGGTTATAGAACTTTTCTAGATTCTAAAGTTTTCGATTCAAAGAAGTTTAAAATTAATGATAGTTATTATCGTGTTGTTAGAAGGATGCAAGTAAAAAAGGATCATCAAATTCAAGAGTTCATTTTTATTAGTGCTGCTCCAATCATTTTAAACAAGCAAGGAAAAAATCACACACGAAACAAACAGAAAAAGATATACAAAACTGGTGTTCACAGCCAGGTAAAACAAACCTAGATCTAACAAGAACACACCTTACAAAGTAGACAATGCAATTAGCCAGGAAAACCCAAACAAATAACCAAAAAAATGTTAAAGAAGGACAAATAGTGATTCCAAGCACGCTCTGTAAAAACAGTTATGTGGTTTTGTTGGATCCTTATAATTCTAACACTGAAAACACAATGACATCCAAATTTCACGAATCGTCTCTATCAATAGCAAAATGTTTTCACAACTTTTAGCATTGACCAAGCCGGATAGTGTTAGCCGTTAGGCTTAATGAAACTTTAACCCTAATGTTGACTTTTATCCTGTTGTTTACAGTTAAAATGAAATGATGTATATGCTACTAGAGATGACACCACCAACACTCAGCGAACTAGATAATAAAGCGTAAAAATACACCCTAGATCTAAAACGGTTCTAGAAAGATCAAGACATATATGCCCAATCTAAACACAACTAGGAAACCCTATATATAGTCACAAAATAACGGATCAGGAGAATGAAGATCCAGAGCTTGAAGAAATGAAAAAAAGATCCAAACCTCGCTTTGCTACTATTTAAAGAAAAATAACACAACAATGAAGATGATTCTATACAACATCAACAACTCTTTTATTGAATTTTAAGAGCCAGTTAGTTGAAACAAAATTATACCAAAAACCTCACTACAATCTCTCACATTCAGTATAATAATCCTCCTTACAACTGTCACCTATTCTACTCACACCTAATCTAGATATGAACACATGAAGAAATACAATACAAAGTGATGATGGTTTTTATACAAACAATCCTATGTGTGCATGCAACCCTATATTTGGATCTATGTTTTCTCTATTAGATACACAACTTTATGAATACAAGAAGAACCCTAGCATACACCTAGGTATTTCGAAATCTTTGTAGTAGAAGTGTTTACATACTTCTTGTTGTTATATTGCAATAACAAACACAAAATCTTCAATCTCTTAGTCTTGAAAGCAAGTACCACAAGTGTAGTACCTCTAATGGCTCACAAACACCACAAAAAATTAGAGAGGAAAGAGAGAGAGAGGGGAGAGGCAGGAAATCAGCTCTAAGTCTTCTAGGGATCAAGTGGCCGATTTCCTAAGGCCTAAGGGGTCTTTATATAGGGTATAGATTAGAGTTTCAGTCTTTATCCTCATCTAGTTGCTTGCCCACCAAGCAACCCATAAGATAATCCTAGAAGCCTTATCCTTGGACGAATTATAAGACCCTATCACCTTGAATTCGTCCACCCTATCCGTAGGGCATCCATTGCCTTAATTTGCAACTATCACATAATTACAATTTAGCCCCTCTTGTTTAATTAATTACATTTGATCACAAAATTAATTCTTAATTAATTATTGACCAATATTAATTAAACAAATATGATTTCTCCTTTAATATATTATTCTTATAATATATTAATAAATCATAATAACCTTTTTCTATATTATTTCTCCAGTCAAGTTGCTTTGGTGAAGGCAACCCAAAAGGACCATGCACAACCGGGTCAAGTACTTACCAAATATGGTTACGGGCTTAGACACTAATCCAACATTCTCCCACTTGGATAAGTCTAGTAACCACAAATGCAAGTATAACTCGATCAGCAATCGTAGCTCTCAAAGACGCCATCGAACTCTGATCTTATCAGTAACCTGTCCTTTAGATAAGGGATCATACAGTCCCCTATTTTAGATATCGTGCGGACAATCTCATGGAACATAGTTATACTTATTGTCCAACAGTTTGTTTCTCGATCTCGGATTCATTTGACATAGAACTTAATTGAACACATCAATTCAGTCCTGACCGGGCCCGACACATAAGTCAAATCAAATCATCGAGGGGCCCTGATATCGCTTTTACCCTCTTAGGATAAAAGAAACAAATAAACTTCGACTTATATGCATTTACTACTCACTAATCAAATTATACACAACAATGCGTTTTATGACATCAATTTACTGATGCGGTTTCGCATTATCAATGCATAATCAATTAGCAAACAATAAACCATATATCTTGGTTTTAAGACCATATGATATTATCGTCTTGCGATCATTCGTGGTAAATTCCATGAAGTGATTCCAGCAAGCGCGGGTTTATTCCAATGCTCAAAACTCATTTATAAGCACTCATGAACGTTGTAACAAACCTTTGTTATGTCTAATACATTTCAGAAAATCTACACACCAATTCATGACAGTCTTCATTCATACTTACTTCCAATATATGAACGACTGTGGACCGTTTGAATAATTCGATTATTCTTAATTAACTAAATTATTTAGGAAGTCAAAACATGCAAATCAAAATAATAGTTAAACAATCAACATATGACAGTGACTGTACTAATAAATAATACTCATTTATTTAATCATCAAATGTCATCTAATCCAAACTAACATCGTCCTTCAGCCCAATGATCCTAGCGTGCTGCAAGTGCTTAACCCTACCCAGTCCCTTCGTAAGCGGATCTGTTGGGTTATCCTCTGACGATATCCTCTTAACTACGAGGAGTCCTTCTTCTACCCGATGTCTAATAAAGTGATATTTTCTGTCGATATGTCGAGATCTACCATGATCCCTCGGTTCCTTGGTCAAGGCAACCGCTCCTTCGTTATCACAAAAAATTTCCATAGGCTCCTTTATGTCAGGTACAACTCCAAGGTCTCCAATGAAGTTCTTCAACCATATCGCCTCCTTTGAAGCTTCGCTCACTGCAATGTACTCTGATTCGCACGTTGAATCAGCTAATGTTTCTTGCTTGGAACTTTTCCAAGTCATTGCTCCTTCATTAAGGGTAAAGACCCAGCCTGACTGTGAACGGTAGTTGTCCCTGTCAGTCTGGAAACTGGCGTCACTATACCCTTGCACCTTTAAGTCATCACTCCCTCCGAGGACTAGAAACCATTCCTTGGTCCTCCGAAGGTACTTAAGGATATTCTTGACTGCGGTCTAATGTGCTCTGCTAGGGCTCCCTTGATATCTACTGACCATGCTCAAAGCGAAGACCACATCAGGGCGAGTACAAGTCATAGCATACATGATTGAGCCAACTGCGGAAGCGTAAGGTACTCGACTCATCTCTGCTATCTCGAATTCGGTACTCGGACTTTGAGTCTTACTCAACTTGGCAGTACTTTATATCGGTAATTCTCCCTTCTTCGATTTTTCCATACTAAAACATTTTAGCACCTTGTCCAAGTAAGTATTCTGACTAAGTCCTATTAGTCTCTTATTCCCGAAATATAGGAAGCCTATCCTTGCAACGAAGACAACATTGTCACTTGGTCTATAGAAGAGATATCCAAAGGATTTATGCGGGTAGCCGATGAAAATACATCGCTCACTACGAGGTTCAAGCTTGTCGTGAGTCTCTCGTATTACGAAAGCCTCGCAATACCAAACCTTGAGATGTGCCAACGAGGGAGCTTTCCCTGTCCACATCTCGTGAGGTGTTTTGGCAGCCTTCTTTGTAGGGACTAAGTTAAGGATATGGGCGACAGTCTCTAAGGCATACCCTCAGAATGAGATAGGTATGAAGCACGACTCATCATGGAACGAACCATGTCCAATAGGGTTCAATTACGCCTCTTAGCGACACCATTCATCTGTTGTGTTCTAGGCGGCGTCAATTGCGAAACTATTCCGCATTCCTTGAGATAGTCGTGGAATTCAAGACTTAGGTACTCTCCTCCTTGATCGGATCACAACATCTTGATTTTCCTGCCCAATTGATTCTCCACTTCTTGTTTAAACTCTTTGAACTTTTCAAAGGTTTCTAACTTGTTCTTGATTAAGTAAATATACCCATATCTACTATAATCATCGGTGAAAGTCATATAGAAGGGGTTCGCGTCCCTTGTGGTGGATCTAAAGGGTCCACACACATCGGTGTGTATGAGATCCAATAAACCCTCACCCCTCTCACAAGTGCCAGTGAAGGGTGACTTGGTCATCTTTACAAGTAAACAAGACTCGCACACGTCATCGTCCGTAAGGTCGAACGACTCCAACACTCCATCCTTTTGGAGTTGGGCTATGTGTTTCTTGTTGACATGTCCAATACGATAATGCCACAAGCATGCTTTATCCATACTATTGGAAGAATCCACACACAATACATCATTTCCTAGGTTATCTACAACCATAATAGTTTCATAAATTCTATTACAAGGCAATGCTTCAAAATATAAAACACCATTTAGATAAGCATAAATCGAACCTTTCTCATTATCAAACGAATATCTAAATCCTTGTCTAAACAAACCATGAAATGAAATGATGTTTCTTGCCATATCTGGCGAATAGCAACAATTATTTAAATCTATACCTAATCCATTACTAAGCGCTAGAGAATACACTCCAATCTTGGTGACAGGCGATGATCTTCTGTTCCCCATGATTAGACTTATTCTTCCACGCTCCACATCCCTATCTCTTCTTAGTCCCTACAAATCAGAACATATGTGAAAACCAGATCCTGTATCAAGAACCCAAGAAATAGTATGTGATGAATCATTAGATTTAATTGTGTAAATACCTGCGAAGGACGGCTTGATCTTCCTATCCTTGATGGCTTGCAGATATTCCGGACAACTTCTCTTCCAATGCCTTATTTTGTGGCAGTGGTGGCACTCTGCCTCCTTTGGGTTTGAGTTGGGCTTAGCAGAACCAACTTTGGTTCCACTAGAAGAGGTACCATCTTGGGGCTTTCCCTTGTGGTGACTCTTTGAAGGAGCCTTCCTCTTCTTGCCCTTCCCTTGCCCAATGGCCAAAACAGGAGCAGCGGGTGGAGTGGGAGTTAATGCAACAGACTTGTCCTTGAGGTTGCTCTCAGCAGTCCTTAGGAGCCCTTGGAGTTTGCTTAAGGTGACCTCTTCTTTGTTCATGTGTTAGGTCGTCCTAAATTGGTTGTAGCACGAGGGCAAGGAGTGAAGAATGATGTCGATTGCCAAATCTTCCCCAAAGTTAACATTTAACTTGCGAAGACGATCAACATACCTCTGCATCTTTTGCAAATGCAAGGTTAGGGATTATCCACTTCCCATCTTAGCGGTGATCATGTTGGTGATGATCTCATAGTGCTCTTACCTTGCGATTTGGTGGTACCTCTCCATCAAATCTTGGTGCATTTCGTACGGATACATGTCCTCATAGGAATTTTAGAGTTCAAGATTCATTGTGGCTAGCATAATGAAATGAACTTTCGTTGCATCACGCTCATGGGTCTCGAAGACGGCCATTTCTTTGGGAGTAGTGATTTCTGGATTGATCTTTTCAAGCTTCTCGTTGAGGACATATTCTTTGTCCTCGTAGCGAGCAATCATGCGAATGTATCTTATCCATTCGTTGAAATTCGATCCGTCAAATGTCACCTTTTGACATAGGCTCATTAGCAAGAATGAACAAGTAGCAGCGTTGTTAGTGTTTGCGTTAGACATCTGCAATTAGAAAGGAACAAAGTTTGATTAGAATTGAATCCCTAATTAAACACCTAAAATGAGAAAGTAGGGCTAGGATCCATCAACATTATTTACACATTAGAAAAGGGATGTCGTAATCCAACATGCAAATAATTTGAAGGTAAGTGAATGACGATTCACTAATTCTTCACCATGAAAAACATAAAAGGCTTAGGTTTTAAATGTATTGAGAATTCCTAGATTCCTTTTGAGATTCATTGAACCTTTCAATGGCATGTTTAAACCTCGATATGCCCCCCTCGTTTGTGACTGGGATGCCGAGGATCACAAAGTAGGTGTGAGTAACCATGCAAATGTACATGGTGCCCTCATTGTTACAGTCACCTATTCGATGTGCCGGTTAACCACACACGCTCCATCGAACTATGACAAACAATGAGTCACCCTTTTCCACCTTTGCTTAGAACCAATTAGTGTGCCGGTTCACCACACACGCTCTACTAACTTCTTAGCAAGGGTGCAAAGTGTAATTTCATGGGATTGCATCAATTCACTTTTGCCTAAAGTAACTAGGATTGGGAATTTTGTAAAAACGTTTAGTTACTTTATATAGATTCATTATACTTATAATGAAGAGAGGATTGCCCTATTCTACCCGTTCGGCTAACGACCCTCCACCAATCAAGGAAGCGGTGGGTAAGAGTGGATACCCATTAAATAGCCATTTTATAGGCCATAACCTTATACCCCCCCCCCCCCCCTTATAGATTGGGTTCGTGAATTAGGCCTACTAACGGTAAGACTAGCATTTTAGTTATATATATATATATATATATATATATATATATATATATATATATATATATATATATATATATATATTAATCTTGTAATAATATAACAATATAGGGTGTATTTTAAACATTTTAAAATACTAGGGTTTTAATTTCAATTTAAAATTTTCGAAATTTATAACCTTTAAATTAAGATTTTAAATATTAAAACTCTTGATTTAATAATTATCTAAATTAAACAATTAATTTGAATTACTAAATCATAAAGGATTATCTTAAATTAAACAATTAATTTTATCCTAATCCCTTAAATCCCTCTAGATTTCGAAAATCATGGGATGTGATAATTCAAAATCTTTAATTACCATATTTAACCATTAAAAGATAATTACAAGATATGGGATTATCCAAATCCCTAAAATTTAGGATCTTATCTTGGGGAGGAGGCATATTTTGAAAATCCTAGGGTTTGCAAACCCTAGATTTCGAAATCTTGGGCACTAAGGAAAGGGTTTTAAAAACCCTATTAATTTTCGAAAACAGGGTTTCAAGAACCCTAATTTCGAAATCTTGCCTCCTAGGGTTTATTAGCCATAAACCCTAAAGTGTCAAATTCAAACAACTGTATAATTCTAACTGAAAACAATTTAACCATAAGCTGTGATACCACTGATGGGTTTTATACAAACAATCTTATGTGTGCATGCAACCCTAGATTTGGATCTATGTTTTCTCTATTAGATACACAACTTTATGAATACAAGAAGAACCCTAGCATACACCTAGGTATTTTGAAATCTTTGTAGTAGAAGTGATTACATACCTCTTGTTGTTATATTGCAATAACAACACAATTCTTCAATCGCTTAGTCTTGAAAGCAAGTACCACAAGTGTAGTGCCTCTAATGGCTCACAAACACCACAAACAATTAGAGAGGAAAGAGAGAGAGAGAGAGAGAGGGGGGGGGGGGAAGGCAGGAAATCATCTCTAAGTCTTCTAGGGATCAAGTGGCCGATTTCCTAAGGCCTATGGGGTCTTTATATAGGGTATAGATTAGGGTTTCAGTCCTTACCCTCATCTGGTTGCTTGCCCACCAAGCAACTCATAAGATAATCCTAGAAGCCTTATCCTTGGACGAATTCTAAGGACATATCACCTTGAATTCGTCCACCATATCCGTAGGGAATCCATTGCCTTTATTTGCAACTTTCACATAAATACAATTTAGCCCCTCTTGTTTAATTAATCACATTTGATCACAAAATTAATTCTTAATTAATTATTGACCAATATTAATTAAACAAATATGATTTCTCCTTTAATATATTTTTCTTATAATATATTAATAAATCATAATAACCTCTTTCTCTATTATTTCTCCAGTCAAGTTGCTTTGGTGAAGGCAACCCAAAAGGACCATGCACAACCGGGTCAAGTATTTATCAAATATGGGTACGGGCTTAGACACTAATCCAACAAGTGAACCTTAGAAGAAGACTCATAAACAAAGTATGAAGTGTATGTGTAAAAATGATCATGTTATCTAAGAATACACACTAACACACACTACAAAGATCGAGGCCTATACAGACGACACTTCTAGTGAAACGACCCAAAAATACGACCCAAAAATTTCGTTTTTAATACCATCAAAACTATAATCAGAGTATCATATAGATAAACCATGCGTGATATGTCCCAAAAGATAATAAAGTACTGTGCGGAAAATGTAACATGCTATATCCAAAACAACAACTAAATCAAATCCAAACTAAAGCTGTAACGGTGGTGTGTGCGATGCCGTCATCCAGAGCTCTTCCCTTTGCTTGCGGAAGTACCTGAAACCAAAACTGAAACTGTAAGCACGAAGCTTAGTGAGCTCCCCCAACTTACCACATACCATACAACAACATATAAACACATATTGGGCCTTGCCCACTGCATCGGGTCGGGACCCGGAAAACTGCATCGGACCGAAGTCCGGAACTGACTGGGACCTTGTCCCCTGCATCGGACCGAAGTCCGGAACTAACTGCATCAGACCGAAGTCCGGAACTAACTGCATCGGACCGAAGTCCGGAACTGACTGCATCGGACCGAAGTCCGGAACTGACTGCATCGGACCGAAGTCCGGAACTAACTGGGACCGTGTCCCCTGCATCGGACCGAGGTCCGGGACTGACTGCACATAGCATAGCATATCATAACAATTTATACTGCATACTGCATCGGGCCGTGGCCCGGAACATAAACACATACACATAGCACATAAAACATGTCTGAACCACGAAGGCATCAAACATACTAACTACTACATCGGACCGAAGTCCGGAAACTACTATTAACTGGACGGGCCGGCATTGTGGCCTTAGACCCGCCCCTACGGGAAGGAAACTCACCTCGTAAGCTAGCGGATGAGAGTGCGGCTCGGAAAGCTAACGGCTGCTGCTCCTGAATCTCCTCGGCTACAAATCCATAAACACACTCAATCAATCACTAGCACTACACTCAGGGTAAAATGACTCTTTTACCCTTGGTCAAAGTTGACTTACTCAGGGCTGACTCGCCGAGTCGGGATACCCGACTCGCCGAGTCCTAGACTCTCCGTTCAACTCTTACCTGCTGTTACTCGTCGAGTGTGGCATCGACTCGACGAGTACCCTCTGGATCCAAGAACTCAGATGATCTTCATCCGACTCGCCGAGTCAGATGAACAGACTCGACGAGTTGTTCTTAATCCTCAAGGAGATTGCCTTGGACTCGCCGAGTTGTATGAACAAACTCGCCGAGTCCCTCCATTACTGAGTCTACTCTTAACTCGCTGAGTCCACTCCCTAACTCACCTCGTACACTCGACACTGAAGAAACTGAAGAACTCGGGACTCGCGACCTGACTCGTCGAGTCGTTCCTCCGACTCGCCGAGTCGCCGCCATGCAACATATTTTTACTCGATTTCTCTTGAATCCAACACATGCAAATGATAGATCTAGGTCCATTAAGCTGTTTTACCACGTAAAGTTTCCAACTTTACGTGCACAACCACATGAATGAGGGAAATAAGACTAAAATATGCACAATAAGGGTAGATCCATGGCTAATAAGCAATGTAACTCCAAAAAGACAGTGGATCTGGACTCTTCAACACCCCAACACTCAGATCCAAAGGTATTTCGGCTCAATAACACAATCAAGCAAGCATAAAGCTTGGAACAAGCATCAAATAGCCCTTAAAAGAGCTCTAATGGAAGTTTAAGCATGAAACCAGAAGAGAACTCCGAAAATACCTCAATAAGTTCACACTTGATCTTGGATCTTGGCACTAGAACTCGTTTCCTTGCTTCCTTCTTCTTCTCCTTCTTCACCCCTTCACAAAATGGAACAAGATCACTTATAAGCTCACAAGAGGAAGGTTTAGGGTTTCTCACAGTGCTCTCAGGGGGAAAGTGACGAGATGGAGGCTATAATGGGGTTTAAATAGTGAGCAAACCCGGGGAGTTAGGGTTTCACCCAGACGGACGGACTCGCCGAGTCCAGGATATGGACTCGCCGAGTCGCCGGCTCCCGCGTGCACAAGATGCGCGACCCGACTCGGCGAGTCAGGCTAGAACTCGCCGAGTCCCTCTTGAAAACTTAGCCCAAATCAAATTAATTAACATACCGGAAACGGGTCGTTACATCTAGACACTATACCGATGATATGTTGTCGGTAAAGGTTATAGAGACAATATGCCGTCGGTAAAAAGTCGCCGACATAACTCTGTCGGTAAAAGTTGAAAAGTCGTCTGGACAAAAGTCGTCGATACAGATTCACCAATGCCGACGACATGTCGTCTTCTAAGGTTCGTCGGGATTGATTTTAGAGAAAAAAAATTATTCTGAACCTATCCATACGACTTGTCTTCGGGAAATATGCCAGTAATACCGACGAATTGTCGTCGGGAAAAGTGACACCAATACTAACGACTTGTCGTTGGGAAAAGTGGGTGGCACACAACTTCTGTTCTAGTAATACAGACGATTTGTCGTCGGGATTTGTGAAACCGTTTTTACAGTTATAAAGCTATATCGACGACATGTTGTTGGTATAACCTTTTTTTTTAAATATTTTTCACAGATTTTGTTATATATACCAAATATGTTTTTTAAAAGAAATCCAAGAAGTATGTATGCAGAATAATATCAAACACTGAATAAGCATAACATACCATTAAAACTCAAATTCCAATTCTACTACATAACAAAAAAAAAAAAAAAAACAAGTCTTAAACAAACATTGTTCTCCTCCTCCTCCTCCTCATCATCATCATCATTATCATCATCATCATCATCATCATCATCATCATCATCATCATCGAGGTTGTTGGTTGTTTCGGGGGTGTTTTGTGAAAACATATTGGGATTAAATTGGAATTGTGGCATTGGTTGTGGTTGGAAGTTAGGAATGACGGACGCAAAAGTGTTATTATACATTTGTTGCATTTGTAGCATTTGTTGGGTTAACACAACAACTTGGGGATTATCTGAAGATTAGGATGTGGAAGCTTTGGAACGTTTGGTATGTTCATTTGGAAATAAGTTAATGTTGATGCTTGGTTTCCTTCCAACTCTGCGAATATGCCCGTTTCTCTCACCGAGGGCACGGGTGAGACAATGTTCTTCATTTAACTTTTCGTTTTCCCCGAGCTCTGATCGCATCAACACCTTCTCTTGTTGAATGTTTTCCTAAAATAAAGAAAACAATAAACATACATTAATTAAAACAAGGGAAAATGACACAAACGCCTTACAAACTTTTTAGGGTTTACTTGTTGAGTCCCTAAAGTTTTTGTCGGGCTTTATGGGTCCTTAAACTAAGATATGAATTGTTCTTTTAGTCCCTGTCAACCTGTAATAGCCGGTTCAGTGACCTTTTAGACAAAAAAACTCAAATTGTGCCCCTATAAAGCCAAAAAAATAATTTCGGGGATCAATACGAATTGAGTGTGAATTGGCTTTAGAAGAAAAGGGGAGTTTTTTTTTTGTACAAATTGATCCCCGAACTTAATTTTTTGGCTTTATAGGGGCACAATGTGAGTTTTTTTTGTCTAAAAGATCACTAAACCGACTATTACAGGTTGACAGGGACTAAAAGAGCAAATCATATCCTAGTTTAGGGACTCATAACGACGGACAAAAACTTTAGGGACTCAACGGGTAAACCCTAAAAAGTTTGTAGGGCATTTGTGTCATTTTCCCTTAAAACAAATAGCTAAATTTATACACTAAAATAATAATAATAATAATAATAATAATAATAATAATAACAATAATAATAACGATAATAATAATAATAATACTACTACTAATAATAATAATAATAATAATAATAATAATAATAAGAATAACATTAACATATTTATCAGATAAGGTATTAACTTTGTTTATTACTTACCCAAGTTACTTCTGCTTGCGGTGTACACCAACCCCGACTTTCTTTAAATCGCATCTGTCTCCAACCGTCGATATGTTGCGGGTCTTGTACGTTTTCTCTCTGTAATAAGCCAAAACAATTAATATATTTATATAAGTGTTAATAAAAAATTTACATAATACAAATAAATTTAATTACCTCCTCACGTCGTCTGTCTACATATGTTCTACTTCCATGAGAACTCGTATATGAAAGTTTGGACCTACTTTCTTTACCTTTTTCGCACTGATTCCTATAACTCTCGCCCAAAAAAGAAGATCAATCATGTCATCCCAAGCTGGGTCGTCCATATCTTTCGGTGGAAATTGTCTTGCACGTTCGACATCATCATATCCGACAACCTCATCAGAATATTTTTTTCACGGTACGTTTATATTCTTTATAAGCTCTTTGGCAGTCGCCACAACACTCGAACGGCTTCCCACATACATGTATCCTGATACATATCAAGATTAAAAAATGGCTGCAATAAAAAAAACAAATTTAATCAGTATAAAAATATTTAAAAAGTATAAAAATTTTCACATATAAAAAGTATTGTGTACTTACTTCTATCTCAGGATACATAACTTCATAGAATCGAAAAGGAACACCCCTCCAAGTCCTATAATGGAGTGATACATGAGCTACCACATAATTTGAGATAAACAATGTCAACATGCCATTATTATTTATGAATTTATAGGTCCCCCATCGCTATCAACTTCCATGGGTAAAGGTTTGCTATCGCCGACCTTGAAATTTTTTCACATATTTAAACTTCTTCACTTTCCACTCCGACGAGTCGGGTTTGCTACATAAGCACATAAAATTAAGAATTTAGAAATTTAAAACTTTAAAAATATATTCAATATATTTAAGAATTCCATGTAACTTACAAGATTGACAACCCGCTGATATCTTACCTGCGCCCCCGTGTGGAGGTAGGTCCATGTTGTCTCGTCGATGCCCCCTTGCAACATGTGTAGCCATTTGTTTAACAAATATTAGAATATATAATATTAATTTGTTTTTATAATTAATTTTTTTATTTTAATATTAATTTAATTTGATTTTATAATTAATTTAATTTGATTTTAAAATTAACTTAATTTGAAAGTACCAAAAGTACGTTAATATTAAAAACCTAATTAAGCTAATGTCGTAATGACCAATATTAAGTCACTAATAAAATTAAGCACTTTGAAACAATATTAACAAGAAAATAAAAACATAATAAACATCTAATACAATTATACAATCACTTCATCTTATATACACTCAAACTATTTAATTTGTTTTTATAATTAATTTTATTTTAATTTAGTATTAATATTAATTTGATTTTATAATTAATTTAATTTGATTTTATAAATTAATTTAATTTGATTTTATAATTAGTTTAATTTGATTTTAAAGTTAACTTAATTTGAAATTACTAAAAGTACGTTACTATTAATAACCTTATTAAGCTAAAGTCGTAATGACCAACATTAAGGTAGTGTTTGTTTTTTGTCTGCAGATCTGCGTGGTCTCTTCTGTCTGTGCCGTGCAGACCACGCGCAGACATTAGCCTTCGTAGACTGTTTATTTTTTTGAAGACTGTAGACCTAAAACTGTCTGCGCGCCCTCTTTTTGGCGCAGATGTGGACCAGAGTCTTCTAACATCTTCATACATCTTCTAGCCTAAAAAAACATATATATCTTTATTTTTTTAAAGTTTTTTTTTAATTTATATTTTTTCAAACTTTATTAATAATAAACAATTTGAAAAAAAAATTTACAAAACTTAAAAAAAAAAAAAACGTTCGACGATACAAATATGATATTTTTGAACATTTTATAAATAAAAATTTATTACAATAATAATTGTTGAAGTTTTTTATAAAAATATGAAAAAAATCATAATATATTCTTATATTTTTTTGCCAAATTTTGTAAAGCATTATTTAGTACAGTATCGTCAATTTCTCGAGAAAATATTTATGCTACGTTTTTAATGGATTTAATTGAAAAAATCAAAGTTTATTTCCATCTATTTATGTATCAAATTCTTTGATCACTAATTATAATGTTTAGTTATAACTTTGCAACCAAAGTTGGTTTTTATCAAATATATACATTAATTCATACCATTTTTATTTTTATTTTTTATACAATAATAAATAAAAGTTGATATAGATTCGTTAGTTATTTATAACAAAGTCATAAAAGTATTACAAAATTACTTTGAAGTTTAAAAAAATCAGTTTATTTTGATTTCAGTTTATTTTAGTAGCCCGCAGATGTTAAAAAAAAAACAAATAGTCTTCTTTTTTCAGACTGCAGACGTTTGGTCCACATCTTCTACTGCAGAGGTCTACAGATGTGGTCCGCAGACTGCAGACATTTTGCCTCAGAAAAAACAAACAACACCTAAGTCACTAATAAAATTAAGTACTTTGGAACCATTTTAACAAGAAAATAAAAACATAATAAACATCTAATACAATCATACATGTAAATACAAACACTTTAACTTATCAAACACTTTAACTTATCAAACACTTAAACTTATCAATTAAGCACTTTACAATACAAACAATGACATCTAAATACAAAAACTATAACTTATCAGTTAAGAACTTTATCACTTCATCTTATATACGCTCAAACTATTAAACCTAAATATCACATAATCATACATGCATACAGAACATTCAATTCCAATTTCAATTTCATTTTAGACATACAATACCACTTTCATTTTCCAATTTCATACAAGTAAGCATACAATAAACCTAAACATCTAATACAATCATACATGTATACAATACATGAGCAAAATAAGTTCCATACAAACAAATTATACCCATGAAAACATGAAATCAAACAACATATACCAAATTTCAGTTTCAAATAATTATACAATTCATCATTCATCATAATAGGCATTTTCAAACAATTATAGATATAAAATCAAACAACATATATCAAATCTCAACAAAAATTAGAAAACAGAAAAAAAAAAAAAAAAACACTAACCTGTTTTGTTCTTCTTGCTGCGATGGCCGGATTCTAGTGGTCGAATTTGATGGTGGTCCTCCGGTGGTGGCAAATGGGCATCGGAAAAGCACAAAATAAGAAAACAAAAGAAAAACCACGAAAATCAGAAAAACCGCATCCTTACCTGCTGTAGCAAAGAAGATAAGCTGGAAGGAGTGGGGTGGTCGATGACGGTGGTGAAGGAAAGACGGTGGTGAACAGGTGAAGGGTGGAGGGTGGTTCGCAGCTGGCAAGAAAAAAAACCCCAAATTTGGAGATAAAAACTTGAGCAATCATAAACAATCAAGAAAACAAGGACTAAATATGTACCTATATATCATCGCTGGTGATGACGGTGCCAAATCGCCGGTCCATACCGAGAGAGAAAGAGTGTATCGTTCGCTGCAATTGAACGATGCACTAACACCTTTGTAAGGATAAAACCCTATGCCGACGACATGTCGTCGGTATAGGGTTCAAATAACGATGTCGTTTCTATTTTTTGTCTTTATTAAAAGAAATTAAAATTTTCACGCGGATCGCCACGTGGATTCATACCCTATACCAACGACTTGTCGTCGACATAAAGTTTCAGAAAACTATGTCATTTCGTTTTTCTACAATATTGAATAAAAATAAATAAAAATTCAATTTGCCGTGCCCTGTACCGACGACTTGTCATCGACATAGAGTTTCAGATGACCGCAAAAGTTTTTTTCTTTCCTGCTCAAGCTGTCCTGACAACTTGTCGTCGGGATACCTTTTCAATTCAAACAAACCTAGTCAAAATAGTCAAACACTTTGGCGACTACTCGTCGTCGGCAGATCCCAACTTTTAGCGACGATTTTTGTCGTTGGGATACGTGTCGTCGCGATAGCATGTTATTCTTGTAGTGACACAAAACATACACTAAATACAATGGGCATGAAATCCAGTTCATACGCGGTTCAGACACGGATAAAAGCCACCCAAAGAATAAATAGGTAAGACCCATGTGTCGTATACACAACTTTCCTCAATAGTGATCTCTAGTCCGTCTAAATCTCTAAAGTGACACAATCAGTCCTCCTACAACAATTCAATAAGAAATAAACTGCCAATAACAACAATAAGATCACTCAATATAAGAAATAATTACAAACAAGGGATACGAGTAAAATTTAGCCAATGATACGTTTGAGCTTATCGATTCAGATCATTCTCTCAATAATATAACATGCCATGTTAAATTATACAGCTTAAAATCTGATGGATTGTATAATATTGACTAACAAAATTGTATATGGCAAATTAAATGTTTATATACGCTAAATAATTGTATATTGTTGAGGTGTAATGTTTTATATAAATATTAAAATCCATGTTGATTTTCTTTATCAAATTAAACTTATGATTTTCCTTAAAATAAAATATTTTGAAAAAAGTATATTGAATTATTATAATTCAAACTTTTCTGTTAAGTATTTAGCCACAGGCTTCGGCTCCACAGGACCGATGATACGGTGCCACGGTGCGACTTTATAACCGGAACTAAAGAACCCGAATACACAAACAATTCATAAATCAATGACCGAGAAGCTTTCACGGGCCAACGCTCTGATGCTAAAGTCAAAAACTATGTGATAGATCACTCGTGATTTGTTAAGTGAATAGTGTATTGACCGCATACCTATGATTTCCCTATGGATCCTATTTATACTCGAAATCTCAGGAATTGTTGTTTTGTTGTTTTCCTCTAAGTTTTTGTGTCGTTGCATTTATTACCCCTTTGACCTAAGGTATAGATAAATGGACTTTCTTGCTATTGTTAGCCATCATTCGTTAGTCATATGTGTTGTCACTAATTGAATATCTTACAACATATTTTATTGTTAGTTCCAATGCGTAGTACATGTCTTTATTTTACGCATTTGGTGCTATCTTGAATATTAGATTTGTCATATGAAATGTCCTTGGGTTTGGTCATTAGTCATGATGAGATTGGTTCGGTTATCGGTCTGATCCCGATGACAGAATGTTGGGCATGGCGGGGTTGAGTTCTAATTGGAATAAGTTAGTGAAACAACCAATTCAGACTATAAGGGAAAAATGTTAGCCTCTTGGATTAGTTACATAGGAATAAGGGAAAAATGTTAGCCTCTTGGATTAGTTACATAGGAAACCTCTAGTTGGGCCAAGTCAAGTAACCGAGGGTCCACCTGTTTTACCCTCTACTTATCATGTAGAAGGTTATCTGATTCGTTCAAAATATATTTTGAATTCCTCACTTAATGCCTATTAATGATCTTTTCCCTGTTTCACCTCCCAAAGATTTGGAGAAAAATTTAAAATTGGATTGGGTTAGTGGAAAACCTCCTTCTCCATTTCTCAGATTATCCCTTCGTCAAAGAGAAAAATAGGATCCAAGACTAAGAAGATCATGTCTCTAGAAAGTGTGATGAAACCAAACAATGTTGTAATTGACTTGTCTCCCTCGAAACGAAAGAGATGCTTGCGGTCCACAGATAGTACAAGTCGTGCCTCTGGAAGTCTTGGTATTAAATTTTCTATTGAGCTTTTAGTGCCTATTTCCTCAATTGACTTGCCAGGTTTGGTTACACTACATCGTCAAAATCTAGCTATAAATAGCAGTTGCAGCCCCATTCCATTCCTTACACCTTTCAAATTTCTCTACGCGATTCTCTAAGATTTTAGCTTGATTTTCCTCTAGATTTTAGAAGTTTTTAGCGAAACCCTAAGTCGTCGAAGAGATGGAAGTGTTCGGGCCGAAGTTCTACATGCGTATTATCCAAACTTTTTTCAAAAACCTCTATAAGTTAAGCTACACTTATTATACTTCTAGTGTAACTTATATTTATATCCATAGTTGTTATTATGAATCTATAAATAAGATTTATCAGTAATTCCAAGTTAAAATGTTGACTGATCTACTTACGGGGATGATCTGTAGGCTAGATTTAGTGAGGTGTAAGTGGGATTTCCAAACAATATACTCTGGATATCAAACACACCTTACCTCCGATATAATCATACCGGGTTATTCCTTGCATGATAGATCTTGATGTAGACAATAGGATTAGTGAGGAATCTAGACTATCATTAGTCACAAGGAATATTAAACTAAGACTATGTATAGATATTACTTCGGTTATGTCAAAAGAAAAGTCAAAGCGCTAGGCAGAGTGCTATCAAATTCCCCAGTCACCCACCTAAGTTAGGTGAGTGCATAGTCCCTTTCATGAACATGATTTTAATACAAGTATTAATTAAACTATTAAATATATACTGAAAAGTTTATATGTGAGTTATATGCTTATTTCCTGGATTATGTGTTAGAAATATATTTGCTGATATACGATATCTGAACCAAATACGGTTCTATAGGTGTTAATATATATATATATATATATATATATATATATATATATATATATATAATAGAAGTATTATTATAAAGAATGATAAAAGTATATTAATACCTACATACTTTGTGCTATGTATATGTACACTGAACTAGGATAGTGTTGTCTAAATAGAGTTGGTAGTGGGAGCCTAGTAGTTTGCCGGTAATGAGATAAGACTTATTAAAAAAATACATTGTTCAATTAAGTTTGATATTGGGTAGTGTCATATAGAGAATGTGTGTGTAAGTTAGCAATGGAGAGTAGGATTTTGTTCTGTGGAACTTTTAGGTGTTGATGGTACATAATACGTACTAGAATACAAATTGTATTCCTTTTTGGATGACTAGAAACGGTGGGTCCAGATCAGGAAACTGTAATGGTATTTGTGGTCATCTCTCAAAGTAAGATGACAACACTGGATCATTCTAGATGGTCTTGTGAATTACGTTGCTAGTGTGGGCTCATAACCCACGATGTAGATGAAATATGATACCATATTTATCAAATACTCTAATGGCTTGGGTGCCTTTATGACTTTCACCAGCCAAGGAAGACCCTAGTGGTTTAGTCAAGGCCTTTCTTTTTAGCAGTTATCTTCTTGATAATCGTGGACTAGGATCTGTGATGATCAATTGGGTGGACATGTATGGGTATGAGGTTTTATAGATATCCAAGTCAGAGATATGTCTATATGTTGTTTGGTAATAGTTGGTTTTGCAGAAGTTAAGATATATATATATATATATATATATATATATATATATATATATATATATATGTATGTATGTATTATAACATTGTAGGATTGAAATACCTATGTATCTCACCAGGTTTCCCAACCTGACATACTCAGTTTGTATGCATCACATGTATCAAGATTTAAGATACTGAAACTTGATTAGGATGCTGAGTGACTAAGAGAAAGCCTACAATGGTGTTTAGGACCATTACATCTTTATTCTTTATGCTATAACTTATGTATCTGTAATTATTATGACATCCTTAGGATTTATTTGAGGCAATCTTGTACTCAAAAGATTTTTATATACTGAGATTTTCCGGAAATGAAGTATCATGATTTTTTCAAAAACGTAAAGAAGTTTCTTTTTGGTTTTGAAAATTGGAGGACGTCATATTATTAAATCTCAATTAATTACTAAACTAACTAGATAAAATGACTGGAAATGAATCATTGTGGCTACTTTGGTTTAGTTTGTATTACTTCTCAAAATCTTGGTTAAATTCATTAATAGTGTGATGGATTTATTAGTTGGTTACCGAATTCTAATGTGACTAGTTATCTTGATCGGATTTCCTAATACTAATAATTAATGAATAACTAACACAATGATCATGTAATTAGTGAACATATAATTAATGTATATTTGGAATATGAAAGATATGATCCGGTGATTTCTCATCAATGGTCATGATAATCAATCAAAGCGTAGAATTGATATCTAAACTCTCTAACATAATTAAAATCACCAATCAATATTACATAACCCTAGGATTTGTTTGATCTCTAGTCCTAACAATTTATAGTCTTGAAACAATTAATATTTAAGTCAATGTAATCAGATTGTTCATCTAAACTACACATAACTCAGCAATAAGCAATAAAAATCATAAATTTAACAAGATAGGTAGTGTGATCAATCAAACACAATTAATAACCAAACGAATAAAACCCGAATCACTGAATTCAACGCATAATATTAAGGTTCATCTACTCCAAATGAAAGCAAAATGTTTTAACACCCTAATTTAGAAAATAAACACAGTAGGAGCACAATTGGAATATTAATCGTGATCAAAAATTCAAACCGAATGATTCCCGTCATGAATTTGCTCTCAAATCCTTTACATCTTCGCTCCATATTAGCTTAACGACCCTTCAGTCGCCTTCTAGACTCTCAAAATAAAAGCTTGGGGGTTTATTTTCTCAAAAACTGAATTAGGTTTGAAGATATGTCATTAGGGCTAATTTTTGGTTTCATTTATAGGTTTCAGCAATGCTACGTCACGGAAAAAGACTTGCCACGTTGTGGCATAGGGTTTTTGTTACATACATGAATTTTTAATTCACCACGTTGTGGAAATGCATTTGCCATGGTGTGGCAACTTCCAATACGAATTTAGTGCAAACATCAAAATGGTACAAATTTTGTCTATGTAATGCCCGGTTCCTGGTATGTATTTTAAATCAACTTATTCATTTTTGTATAGGAATTCGACGATTTAGAGGCCCCAAAATTGTCGAGTAGGAACGGAAATTGGACGCATAACTTAAAGTCTACTCAACAAGTTGAGGGATTTAACTCGACAAGTAGGGTTGCTAGAATGAAACCCTAATTTTCAAGGTTTAGCACCCTATTTAAACACCTTAACCTCCAAAGGCTGGCCTCATTTGCAGCCTCCATCATCCCAAACCCTAGCCAAGAAACCCTAATTCACTTTTGAGAGTTTTGAGCCATTTTGGTGCATTCTTGACGTTTTGAAGAAGAAGAGACTAGAAGAAGGAGCAAGGAAGTGTTGGAGAAGAGTAGATCCAGAAGTCTAGCTTCATTTTTGGTTCATTAGAGGTATAAAGCTCCTCTCTTGTCTATCATATATTTGGATCTAGTTTTAGGGCATTTTCTCCATAGTTTTGGTCCAAGAATGCTAGATTTTGGGACTTGGATGTCCCAAGCGATTACACTCTCAGATTTGTGGTCTAGAAGGACTTTCATGGCATAAAGGTGCAAACTTCATGGTCGTGGAAGTCCCATGCAAGCTTTAAGGTGTCATTTGGCCTTTTAAGCTCCAAAAGGCCATGCATGGAGGGAAAGTTAGGAACTTTACGTGATATATTAGCCCTAGGGGGCCAGATCTATGGTTTGGAAGCATTGAACTTAATTGGAAGTGACTGAATGGATTTAGACTAAGAGAACTCAACGAGTTGTTTATCCAACTCGGCGAGTTGGATCGTGGTCCCCCGAACTTTTATGTTTATTGAGCAAACTCGGCGAGTCTAGGAGATGACTCAGCGAGTTGGCCATGGCTTTTGGGTTTTGAAGAATGAAGAACTCGATGAGTTGAAAAGTCCCAACCCTGTTATAGGGAGGAACTCGACGAGTTCATGAAAGAACTCGACAAGTTGGATCGCGATTTCAAGGTTTTATGATTCATGGAACTCGACGAGTTGATGGACCAACTCGGCGAGTTGAGTCAACTAGAATGTTGACTTTGACCAGGATATTGACTTTGACTTTGACCTTGACCAAAGTTAACCCTTAAGGGGTTATGAGTATGAAAAAGGTAATTAAAGGAAATGTTTATGTGTAGGAGTCTGAGAAGGGTTGATTTCAGAGCAGGAGTTTTTGCAGCTATTCACAGTTATCGAGGTGAGTTACTTTCCAGTAGAAGTGGGTCGAAGACACCAAGGTCGGCCCGCTAGTAGTTGATGTAGTTGAGATGATTATCTTTGTGACAATTGTCTGGTATGCCAGTATCTGTTATGCTTTATGTGCTAGTAGGCTATGCTATTATGTGATAGTGGTAGGAGGGGTAGGTTAGACCTCGTAGCCGGTTGAGATAAACCAGAGGGTAGGTCGGGCACCCAAATATGCCTAAAAATACGTTAAGCAATGTTATTATGTGGTAGTGGTAGGGTTTAAATAGTCCTCGTAACCGGTTGAAATAAACCGGAGGGTAGGTCGGACATCCAGATATGCCTAACAGGGTAGGTCGAGCGCCTAGATATACTTGACAGGGGTAGGTCGGACACCCCGGTATGTCTGAAAAGGGTAGGTTGAGCACAGGGTAGGTCGGGCACCAAGATATGCCAAACAATATGTTATTGTATGGTATGTGGTATAATGGGCGAACTCACTAAGCTTTGTGCTTACGGTTTTCAGTTTTGGCTTCAGGTACTTCCTCTTCGAAGGGAAAGAAGCCGGCATGACTACAGCGCATCACACCAAGATTCCCGCACATGGGATCTTGAGATTTATACTCTGATATTATTTTTTTCATGACATGTTTTGACTATGGATACATTGGTTTTGATATGAGATAGTACTATGATGTTTTCAGACAAATGGTTTTATATTTATTAAATTAAAAATGAAAATTATAGACCGTATTTTTGGGATGTTACAGTCTAGATTCAGAACATCTTTAATCTCCTCGATCAAATTTAAGAGTCATTAGATGTGACCAAAACGCTGGAGAGAGGTCAATCTGCCAACAACATCATTTTTGCATCTTTTTCAGCTCCTCTCTTCTCCTTTGGTATCCCATCTCCCATTTTAACTGTAATTGAACATTTCAAAGTATATTAAGTATCATATATATTAAAATATAATATTTTTACTCAAATATGTTAGGATAATGGCCTAAATTATATAGTTAAAGAAGGTAATATCAATACACACATAGACACGCATATATATATATATATATATATATATATATATATACAGAGAGAGAGAGAGAGAGAGAGTGTGTGTGTGTGTGTGTAAAGATCAAATAAGAAGGAAAATTTTGGTAGGAAGGTAAGAAGATTTTTTTCTACATATTACTTTAGTGAAAAAACAAAATGAATCACTAAATTATTCATAAGTAAGATGATTCACAAGAAAAAATTCAAAAAGAAAAAAAATGTCTTCATGATTCGTTTTTATGTAAATTAAGAAAATAATCATTTTTATGACAATTTTAGTGAATAACAACAAAATCATTGTAAAAATGAATCATCAAGATGTTTTTTTTGGGATTTGTTTTTGTGAATCATGTTATTTTTTATTCATCTAGTGATTCATTTGTTTTGTTCGCCAAAACAATATGAAGAAAAAAAAACTTTTTACCTTCCTACGAATTTTTTTTACAGGATATATATATATATATATATATATATATATATATATATATATATATATATATACACACACACACACAGAGACACATACATGCACACACATCATACCATATTCTAAAGAAACATGGTGGTTTATTGATTTTTATGTCAATCCATAGCGTTAACGCTATGGATGTTGATATATATATATATATATATATATATATATATATATATATATATATATATATATATATCAGACCATGTTCTTAGGAGGCATGGTGGTTTATTGATTATTATGTTGATCTATACCATTAGGGATATGGATGTCGAGGCATATATCTACCGAACGATGTTCCAAGGAAACTTGGTGGTCTTTTAATTATTATGTTGATCAATAGCGTTAGGGCCATGATGGTTTATTGATTATTATGTCGATCTATAGCGTTAGGTCTATGGATGATGATGATGCATATATGTACCGAACCATGTTTTAAGGAAGCACGGTGGTTTATTGGTTATTATGTTGATCTATAGCGTTAGGGCTATGGATGTCGATGCATATATTTAGCGTATCATGTTCTTAGGAAGCATGGTGGTTTATTGGTTGTTATGTTGATCTATAACATTATGGCTATGGATGCTGAGGCGTATACGTACCGGTCCATGTTCTAAGGAAGCATGGTGGGTTATTGATTATTATGTCGATCTATAGCGTTAGGGCTATGGATACCAATGCATATATGTACCAGATGATGTTCTAGGGATGCATGGTGTTTTAGTGATTGTTATGGCGATCTATATCATTAGAACTATGGATTCTTAGGCATAAATATACTAATCCATGTTATAAGGAAGCATGGTGTATTTTCAACTATTATGCCAATCCATAGTGTTATAACTATGGATGCTGAGACATACATATATCCGAACCATTAACTAAGGAAACATGGAGGTTTTTATGTACTGTCTTTCGAAAATGGAGTATATGTTTAACTCTTGGTCAATGATAACTAATCTAATTTAAAGATTAAATAATATTCATTAAAATATATAGCCATGTAATGTTTATAAAAGTTAATTATTCCTCGTGCTATCGTCAAAATGTGCTATGATCATACAAAAGTAGGCCTATAACAGCCAAATTAGATATGGAACTTACATAATTCCGCATGTTCCATGTTCTTGGTAATTTAACATTACCATCGTCTCCATAACATAAGAAGCATTACATCTTGCTTTTATTACTCGATAATGTTCTTCCCAATTCGGACTTAGCTTCCCCATATGTTCCTGACAGCTCGCTTCATTTTTCCTAATAACCAACTATCCTTCCTTATATGTTGTGATTTTGATGTGTTCATTGTAATATTTTTCTGTCATTGACTTGTAAGTTGTCTATTGTATAAATGTGTCATTTTATCACTCCTCTAGAACGTCTAGGTTTGCCCGCACATCCCTCTCATTTGCCTCTACTTGAGAATTAGTGGTTCGGGTATTGTGCACATTTATTTCTATAAAGATGACTGATCTAGTTCCGTAAACAAGACTAAAAGGTGCTTCTTTGGTCGGGGTTCTTACTATAGTTCAGTATGCCTACGTCACACTTTATAGTTCATCTGCCCAATTCCCTTTGGCTTGCCCCAACCTTTTCTTGATTCCTTTGATAATGGTTCGGTTGGTGACTTCTACTTGTCCGTTAGCCTAAGGGTGTGATACAGAGGTGGAATTTTGATTTATCCTTTTCTCTTGACACCACTTTTTGAATGGATTATGGAAAAATTTTACCGTTATCACTGATAATTCTGTTAGGTAGACCAAATCGCAAAATGATATGTCGGCATACAAATTTTATGACATTTCTTCTAGAGATTATCGTTATTGCTTCCGCTTCTACCCATTTAGTGAAGTATTTTACTGGCACTATTAAAAAATTCAATCTCCCAGGTGCTACAGGGAATGGTCCTACAGTATCTATTCATATTGAAAGAATGGACATAGACTAGTGATACTCGTTATTAATACGTCGTTTTTATATTTATGAAATCAAATGTCTGGAAGAAGAAATGTAGTGTACAAAAATCGAACTTGGGACCTTTAAGCAGTAATACAGTGCGCTTTACCAGTTTGAACTAAATAATGTTTGTCATATCACTTAGGAAATACAAATATATATATATATATATATATATATATATATATATATATATACCGAAAAATGATACTTTTATATTTTCAGTTCTGTTCGGGTTCTTTCGGTTTTACCAAACCAAAAACCGAATCCAAATATAAATTTGCGGTTTTTTAAAAATTGAAACCCAAGCCATCGGTTTTTGCTTCGGTTTCGGTTTTGTTACTTGTTGGTTTTTTATTTCTGGGTTTGGTTTTGCTCTCACCTAGTATTAATGGTCATTAAGGGCCAGAAGTATCCCAGTTTGAGTATCTTCAACACAATTGCTTGTGATCCGGTGTGTGCTCCACAGGATCCTATGTGTATCTCCCAAACTACTTCCCTGACCTTTTTATTTGTGAGGCATTTCAACTAAGGGATAAAGTATCCTCTTCGGTATAACCGTCTCTCAAACATAGTGTAACATAGTGTACTTCATTGCATTGATACTCACTTTTCTTGCTTCCTTATCACATTGTGGCACCGTACTATTTCAGAGAAATAGGATGAACGGGTCATCCATGATTCCTCCTCATCGACGATTTCCATAATTTCCATGGATTTCATTTCAATGCATCGCTTCGGCAGTATTTCCACTAATACTTTCTTCGAAATGTGACTAAGCGCCACTGACACTAATTTTCTAAGGGCATCAACTTCTTTGCTTTTGGATCGAGGAACTTGAGTAATTTCAAACTCTTGAAAACAATGTATCCATTCCTTTTCTTGTACTAAATACTTTTTTTTATATGCATTTCCTTTACTTCATACCTTCCATTCATTTAATTGGCTACCAAAATCGAATCTTTAAATTCTTGTAACTAAGACACATTGATACTTCACGCCAGACATAGGCCTACAAGTAAGGTTTCATACTCTGCCTCGTTGTTTGAACATGAAAATTTGAATCGCAAGGCATAAGCTAACTTATCTCCTTGAGGACATGTCAGAATTATACCTGCTCCCTAACCATCTAGTTTTGATGCTCTGTCTATATATAAAACCAATAATTCAATGTTTTCCCTGTTACGTAAGTTGGATTTGACATTATTTGTTTGGCTGGTACTTTTTTCGTTCTAAATGTGTTTCGACATCGATTCAAAGTTCTGCTCTTGCGTTATGAAGGTTCTTGTTTTCTCCTCCTCAATAATTTCTGTTAAGAAAGTTACGAAGGCTTGACCCTTGATGTTGGCCCATGGCTTGTAGCTAATGTCATATTCTCCTAATTCGATTGGCCATTTAGTTATCTGTCCTAATATTTCCAGCTGCATTAGTATCTGTCTTATCGGTCGGTTTGTAAGAACCAAAATTGGATGTGCTTGGAAGTATCTATGCAGTCGCCTAGTTATATAGACAAAGGAGAGGGTTAATTTCTCAATAATTGAGTAATTGAGCTCTTTTCTTTGAAGCACCTTGATGAAAAAGTACAACATTACTTTCCTCTTTTCTCTTTTGGATATGAGGACATCACTGATTGCTTCTTGGCTAGCCGGAAGATATATTGTTATTAGTTTATTCATCGTAGGGCTAGCCAAAGTTGGTAAGATTTTGATCTGTTGCTTGAGTTTTTGAAAGGTTTCCTCCAATTCGTTTGTCTAAGAGATACTATTCTTTCCCACACGTTCTTTTACTTCTTTAAAAAAGGGGATTGATTGTTCTGCTGACTTTGCTAAGAGTCTGTCTAATGCAACAAGTTTTCCGTTCAAGCTTTTTTATATCTTTCACGGTCATCAAGGTTTTTGCGTCAAGCAATGTCTAAATTGTTTTAAGAGTCGTCTGTATTCCCGACGTAGTTACAACATGCCCCAAGTAGGGATGTTCATCAATTCAAATTCAATGGATTTCGATAGAAAGATCCAATATAATCATTCATTGGATGTTGGGTTTTTTCAACCGATCCAATCTAATTTAGTATACAAATTTGAACCGAACCAATCCAATTGGATATTGGATTGGATTGGTTGGTTTTATGTAGCACCCGGTTCCTGGTACGTAAATGTTATTTGAGTATTTCCTTTCTTTTAGCCTTGGACTCGGCGAGTCATAGGTCCGACTCGCCGAGTGGATGCAGGACCCGGGACACGTTTAAGTTGGCGACTCGGCGAGTCCATATCCTGGACTCGGCGAGTCACAACTGTTGGATGAAACCCTAAGTTTCAGGGGTTTGCACCCTATTTAAGCGACTTATCCGCCCCAGGCCAGCTCCCATTCTCTCCCCAGAGCTCCCAACCCTTGTTTATGCTTGTTCTTTGAAGAATTGAAGCTTTGTTGTGTGCTTTTGAAGGTTTTGAAGGAGGAAGGAAGTAGATCCAGAAGAAGGGAAGCCATCCAGGCATTATTGTGTTCTTCCAGCAGTTCCTTTGAGGTATAACCCGTTTTCCCCATGATTCTTTGCTTAGTATTTCATTTAGGTCTTTCTTGGACAAATCCCCAAGCTTGTATGTGCATTATAGGTCGTAATAAGATGTTTGGCCTCTGGATCTAGGCAAGATTGAGCTCCAGGAGCTCAGATCTGTTAGCTTTATGGCCCCATGTTGCTTGTTCACCCTAGATCTACCCTTTTGAGACATTTTGAGCCCTAAAATCCATATTGGCGAATATCCACATGTAAAGTTGGAAACTTTACATGTGATTCGTGTCCTGGAAGTCCAGATCTGTGAATGGCATGGACTGGAATCGAGCAAATCTATGTATTTAGTGGGTGTATGGCAACGACTCGGCGAGTCGTTCATATGACTCGGCGAGTCTGTTCGCGAGTCTCCGAGTTTGTCCCCTTTTCGTAGTGTCGAGTGAACAGTGAGTCACGGGGTGTGACTCAGTGAGTCGGAAGCTGAACTCATCTATGGAGGTACTCGGCGAGTCAATGCCCTGACTCGACGAGTTCAAGGCAATCTCCTTAGATCAAGAGCAGACTCGGCGAGTTGCAGCATAAGCGTTCTTCGGATGAAGATGGTCTCGGCGAGTTGTTCATATAACTCGGCGAGTCTTAGCATAAGTGTCCGTCGGATGAAGATGAACTCGACGAGTTGTTCATACAACTCGGCGAGTAGGATGAAGGACTTGAATATTGGTTTAGAAGGTGAACTCGACGAGTCGTCGCCTAACTCGACGAGTAGGATCGGGATTCAGGGCAGTCGTTTGGGTTGGGACTCGGCGAGTTGGAAAGCCAACTCGGTGAGTCGGGTCAACTGAAAGTTGACTCTGACTTTGACTTAGGGCAAGGTCAGGGGTAAAATGGTCATTTTACCCAAAGGTCAGTGAGCGGTGTTTGATTGAGTATGTTGTGGGAATTGCAGCCTGCTAGTGACAGTAGGGGGGAGATAGTCCCCGAAGTATCTGGTCGGTAGGACCGAAGGGGAGGCCAGCACCTAGATATGCTAGGCAGTATCCGGTCGGTAGGACCGAAGGGGAGGCAAGCACCCAGATATGCTAGGCAGTATCCGGTCGGTAGGACTGAAGGGGAGGCCAGCACCCAGATATGCTAGGCAGTATCCAGTCGAAAGGACCGAAGGGGAGGCCAGCACCCAGATATGCTAGGCAATGTCCGGTCGAGAGGGCCGAAGGGGAAGGTCGAGCACCCAGATATGCCTTACAATATATGTATGTTATGAGATTATTTGGTATGTGGTACGGTGGGGGAACTCACTAAGCTTTGTGCTTACAGTTTTCAGTTTTGGTTTCAGGTACCTCCTCAACTAGGGGAAAGGAGCCGGCACGGTAGCAGCATGTCACACACGCACTCTCTGGTTTCCGCATTTACGAGATTCTCTGGGATTTATACTCTGATATTTTGATTGGTTGTATGATTTGACTTTTAGACACGGTTTACGTTGTATCATGGTTTGATCAAACAATGTTTTAATTATTAAAGTCTTCTAAAGTAATGTTTTAAAACGAAATTTTTGGACGTGAAAATTGGGTCGTTACAGTTTATCTATTGGATATTTTTGTTGGTTTAATCCATTGGTTACTCATTATCCAACCAAATCTAATCCATTTCTATCGAATAACCAAATATAAGTATGATAACTAAAAACAAACCACACACAATTATGCTAAATAAGACTAACAAAGTAACATTAACTTCAAGTCTTCAAGTCTTCAAGTTTTCCGTTCAAGCTTTTTTATATCTTTTACGGTCTTTAGGGTTTTTGCGTCAAGAAATGCATGAATTGTTTTCGGGTTAGTTTCTATTCCCGACGTAGATACAACATGTCCCAGGTAGGGGTGTTCATCAATTAAAATCCAATCCATTTTGATAGAACCGATCCAATATAATCATTCATCGAATGTTGGGTTTTGTCAACCGATTCAATCTAATTTAGTATAAAAAATCGAACCGAACCGATCCTATTGGATGTTGGATTGGATCACTTTTATCCACTGGATGTGTTGATTGGTTTAATCATTGGTTATATATTATCAAACTAAATATAATCCATTTCTATTGAGTAACCAAATATAAGTATGATAACTAAAAATAAAACCACACATAATTATGCTAAATATTACAAACAAAGCAACATTAACTTCAAGTCTTCAACTTATTTTTTTATTGAATAATTAATAATATTAATTGGATTTAGATTTTAATATTGGATATTTATTGGATTAAAATTGAATATCCAATTGGATTGGATCGGTTTAGTTATGTCACACCCCCGGACCAGACGGCGGATATGTCCGGAGGCGGGTGACTTCATTGTGCAGTATCATAACAATTGAATATAAATGAAACAGAGCAATCCAAACATCATACATTGAGATAACAAATTTACATTGTTTACATATTGTATTTGTTCTTCGAGTTACACAAAAGATACATAAGTAGAAAAGAATCCAAACTACAACTAAATGATCTTGCATCAGTGCCCCTTGTTTCCTACTTACTAGATCCCTGAGAATACAAGTCGTTTTGAGCAGCGTCAACTAAAAAGTTGGTGAGTTCATAAGCATTTTTGTATAAAATCGTTTACACTTGTTTAGAATCGTTCTCGTTGTACTTTCAGAAAATCAGATATTTTCTATGAAATCGTTTGAAGTCTTGCCTTGAAAATCATGGATATATGTGTGCATGTCATTACTTTTGTTCATCCTTATAAGGAGTGATTTTGAAAAGTAGTGTGATTTGTAAAAGCAAGTTGTGTCCGAGAATAGTTCTTTTGAATAGTAACAATCAACCGTCTCAAGAAAAATCCCTTATTTTCAAAAAGGAAATATGGTTGAAAATAATGATCCTCTTATCGAGTAAAATTGAGTGTGTGCGTTCTAGTTTGTCGTTATCCAAATCGTAAAAGAATCGTTTTTCCCAGAAAATCCTATATTTTCTGCTACAAAATAATCGTAAGTTTTGGTTTATTGTTATCGAAATCGTAGAAAATCGTTTTCTCCAGAAATCCTATATTTTCTGCTATAAAATATTCATAAGTTTGGGTTTATCGTTATTGAAATCGTAGAAAATTGTTTTCCATAGAGTCCTACGCTTTTTACTTTCTAAAATAGCAGTATTTCGACTCTATGCTCGTTAGGAGAAAGAATCATGGCAATTGTGGACATTTTATACGGTGAAAAGAAAGGACAGTCAACGCAACAAATGCGGACCATCACCTATCACGTATAGGACAATCAACACAACGTGCCAAATTTTATTTATGAGGTTTTCCTTACATAAATTTCTAGTTAATATAACATATTCTAGTAGTCGTTATAACTATACTAATCATGACGGAGTGCCTGTTTTGGCGTTTCTCAAGCGCCCTCGGTTTGGAAAAGACATTTTTCACCCTAGACTGGCCTGTCTAGCTGTTGCGAACAACAAAGGGGCGGGGTGTCAACCCCGTATAGATCTATACACAAATTCCCGCTCTCCCTCTAGGAGACTCTATAACTCCTTACAGGACTTAGACGTACACTAATATTCTTATATTTAGTTACTTTTGAGATTTGTCTGACTAGAATATGAACAATCTTTTGAGCAATCATTAGAGATTCATTATTTGTTAGATTAATAATGAAACTCGTACTTATCGAATAGAAATATCGTTCTCGTTCCATATCGTTGATTGTGCTCGTTAACTAGGTGCTCGTGTTCGTTCCTTTTCGTTTATTGAAAAACAAGTCATTTTAGTCAAGAGAAAAAGTGTCAAGTTATAATTTATATAAATTTATAACTGCTGGTTATGACACACATTTTCTGTTTTATGACATATATAACATTACTTATGTTCTTGGAAGTTTTATGACAGCAGCTTATGACATGCAAATGTTTCTGTCATAAAGGATCTGTTTGTATATTTTCTTGACGCAAACTTTTATGTTGAATATTTAAAAAATACTCCTTGATAGTTTGCAAAATAGCCACAAAGTTTCTATTTTCGAAAAATCACTAGAAATGGTGTCCACTTAGTAAGATCCCTTTTATAACTTTTTATCTTTAAACATGGAAGCATATATAAAGGGGTTAAGTTGGACACACTCAATAGTTGGGAGGCTCTTTTGTTCAAAGTATCCTCTGTTCTTTGTGAAATATAGAAATCCTTCGTTCATGAGTATATTACTAAATAATAATTTAATAATATTTCATACACATACAAACATACGTATATATGTAATCATTTAAGAGTTTAGGCAAGATTTGACTTGTACTCTCCCCAAAAAACATTAAAACATGGAAAAAGGTGGGGTATGAAGCTCACCTTGAGTTAGTTGAGGAGTTGTATGGAGTTATGGAGTGAAGATCTCAAGCTTAAACTCTTGCTGAGATGAGGAACTTCCCTGGGAGGGATGCTTTCCTAAGGGTGATCATCACATATTATGAATAAATTAATATGGATTCATCTTTGAAATATTATAAAATATTAGATGGGAGGAGGAATTTACCTTAAAATTTCTCAGGAAGAAGTTGAGAAGTTTCCTTTTAGCAAGATCCCTTGTTCTTGCTTGAAGATGAGTTTTTGAGAGAAAATGGGAAAAGTGAGAGAAAAGGTGGAGTCTAAACTCCCTCACCGTCGTTGCTTTGGAGTATAAGGAAAAGGGAAAGGAATCTTTGATACATGGGTATCTGGTGGTCCATGCATGGATATTTGGTGGGTAAAGCATGGAGTACTGTGATTTGCATGGGAAATGAGGAATTTCATCAAATAGCAAAGTCAATCCTTTTGTCCTTTTCTTGATTTAGGATAAGGTTTTCCTAAATCCCAACAATTTGTTTTTATGAAGAATATGCTTAAAATAATTAATTTTAGCATAAAATAGGGGTCTAAGGGGTTTAGGATAGGAAAAATACAAGTTTGGTGTAATTTCCGGTGTCAAAATGTCTTAAAATGGTGAAAAAGTCTGAAAACAATGAAAATCCGGAGTGGGGGTTGGTTCCTACGAGGGTCCGAGATGCATAAGAAGGATTCCAGAGTCAGCTTCTAATTTCCGGAGTCATATGGGTCAATCCCGAAGCTGCTGGGTAAGTTCCGAAGGCGCTGGACAAGTTCCGAAGCTAATGCTCACTTCCGGAGTCGGGTGCAAGATCAGGTAAGTCTGGACCGAGGATGCGAGGCGGCTAGTATTTCCAAAGCAGGTCACGCGCTACCCTCCGGAGTCAAGCCTTCCGGAGCAGTGGGGAGGTCCGAAGCAAGGGTGTTCCGAGGGTGAGAACCTTCTGATTCCTTAGAAAGGTGTCCGGACTAAGAGGTTTCAGGACCAAGAGGGTTTCGGACCAAGAGGGTTCCGGACGAAGAGGGTCCTTTTGGGGTTTCCTCTTCCGGTTTTGAGATGTTTTCGACTAAGGAAGGTATTGAGGGAGATTTGAGAGAGATTGGAGATCCGTGGAGAGATTTGGGAGAGACTCACCATACTTGGAGAGATTTGGGAGAGATTCACTATACTTGGAGAGATTTCTCATACTTAGGGAGATTTGGGAGAGATTTCACATACTTGGAGAGATTTGGGGGAGATTCACTATACTTGGAGAGATTTGGGATAGATTCACTATACTTGGAGAGATTTCGCATACATAGGGAGTTTTGGGAGAGATTCACTATTCTTGGAGAGATTTGGGAGAGATTCACTATACTTGGAGAGATTTACATTCTAACCCTTTATGGCTCCTTTGGAACTCATATTGAACACTTAGGTGTGTTAGCACAAGTCTCACAAGAGTTGTTGCTTACCTGAGGGCGGAATTTCCTAGCAAAAAGTGTTAGTTCTGACATCATCCCCCCGTTAGAGGGAATTTCGTGTTTTGGGAGAGATTCACTATTCTTGGAGAGATTTGGGAGAGATTCACTATACTTGGAGAGATTTACATTCTAACCCTTTATGGCTCCTTTGGAACTCATATTGAACACTTAGGTGTGTTAGCACAAGTCTCACAAGAGTTGTTGCTTACCTGAGGGCGGAATTTCCTAGCCAAAAGTGTTAGTTCTGACATCATCCCCCCGTTAGAGGGAATTTCGTCCCGAAATTCTTTCGAATGGTAGGGTTATGAATGCGAAAATAGATTAGGGTACTTTTGATTTATTGGGTCCTCACGTTCCAAATTGAATATTGGCTCACGCCTAACGTTTCCTTTGAACCTTTATCATCGGGATGTGGCTTTGTTTTTGTGTTCTTAACTTTCCCGTTCATTGTCTCTATAGGCGGATCAATGACTAGGAGGTTCTAGTTAGCCTTAGTCTTGTCTACTAGGACTGGGAGGGTTGTCCGATAGACACTTTCTAGGTTCGATACATGGAATGTAGGGTGTGCGTTACTAAATTCGGAGGGTAATTGGAGTTGGTAGGCTACCGGGCCGATCCATGCGAGGATCTCGAAGGGTCTAGTGCATTAGGAGTTTAGTTTACTTTTCCTTTTGATTTGAGTTACTCTTATTCGAGGGGAGTTCTTAAATGGTACCTTGATCCCTACTTGGGATTTCAAGGTTTTATGGTGTTATCTACATAGTTTCTTTGTTGATGTTTGAGTTCGTGTTTGGGTTTTGACTATCCTTCATGTGGTTTCTCGAGTAATCTCGGGTCCAGTGAGCGTGTTATTGTGCGTTTGTCATCTTGTCGGCTGGGTATCCCCCATCTTAGCCTAACAGAGGATGATCTGCACCTCTGGCCACACAGGGCCTCGAGGGGTGCAACTCCTATGCTCTAGTGGTAGTTGTTGTCATGTGAATACTCGATTAGAAGCAAGTGGGCATCCAACCTTGTCAATGTCCACTACATATGCTTCTCTTCGGGGTGTGGGTTCATTTTTACCTTGACCTCGACAGGTGGGATTTCTAGAGTTTTGGTGGTCTGACACTCATGAGCGATGAGCACATGGAAGGGGAAATGTCCAAAACTAGTTCCTTATGTTAACCAGAGACTATGAGTTATCGGGCCCTTTCTTGGCGAGGCCTTTTTAATGGTCTTCTATGGATCGGGATCTTGGTGTCCTAGAAGTAGAGTTTTCTAGGTCTTAGAAGTTGGTACCATGGTTACCAAGGTTGAGTTGGCGTGATATAGTTGACCTTATGAGTCTTAGATTATCTTGGGAGTTTTCTCCCTAGGGTCTTTCCAACTAATGGTAGGTCGGCCTTGGCCAGTTCCTTGCTGGTGGTTGAGCGAACCTCCAATTCAGGGTAGGGAGTATCGATCCTTGAGGATGGGTTTTGTTTGGCTTAAGCGTAGCTGGTGGTGCCTATGGCGATTTCAGTTTTCTCCCCTTATGAGTTAGACAGGTGCCCCTGCGTTTAGGGACTGGGTTTGATGTTTTTTTACATAATATGCCAATCTTATGATCAGACACCATTTGTTCTTGTGACCATGCTAAGTGGTGTTGGGTGTTTGGTCATTAAGGTGTTTCCAGGAGTCGAGGTGATTCTATTTTCACTTAGCACCTGGTTGAGGTTTCCAAGAGGTTTTGAGAACCTTTGGAGGAAGGTTGGAAGCCTTTTGGATTCCCTTAATCCCTTTTTTCTCTGTGATTTTTAAATCTTTATCGGGGCTAGGGAAGAGCGTGGTATTCCTTATGCCAGAACTTAGGTGTCTGGTTGCTATGGATTTGCCGTTACCGGATGAAAGAGTTTCGTTACTCGGTGGAGTAGGAAAAAAGTCTATTGGCAGAGCTTGAGGTTTGTAAGATGAGGATCAAGCATGCCCGTGTCAACTAATGACATTGGACTCCTTGTTGTTACATCGATTTGAGGAGACAAAGCGTTTTATGTTCATGCTCCTATCGTTACTAGTTTTGTTTTCGTTGTTACCATTCGGTCTATCTCGTTTCTGCTTGTTAGGTGTTCTAGTGTTTGTGTTCTCATCGTTGCTAGTTTCTTTTTCGTTATTACCATTGGGTCTAACTTGTTTCTGCTTGTTAGGTGTTCTAGTGTTCGTGTTCTCATCGTTGCTAGTTTTGTTTTCGTTACTACCATTGGGTCTATTTCGTCTCTGCTTGTTAGGTGTCCGAGCGATACGAGGGTATTGTTATAAGGCAAGGGAATTCGTAATCCGAATTCTGCCAGGTCCCTCCGCTATAGATGGATGTGACCTAACCGTACATACTTAATATCTTAGGATCTTTAGAGATGGTTGCCTGTGGGGTTCTGTCCTTCTCATTATTCAGCCTAGGGGCAGAAGGTAAGACGGAATCGCACGTTCTTAGTTCGCAGAATCTTAACCACATGTGATGCTAACGTTTATATGGGACCATCATGGTCCATTCGTAAGGATTCACTAGCTTCTCCGTGATTTACGGATTTGCTCGACTGGGGGAGTAGTTTTTGATTATGTTTTCAATTTTCAAGACCTTTTCGTGAAAATTCGTCATATAAAGTTTATTGTTCGAAATGTGCCGAAAATCTCAGTAGGGTTTCTTGTCGTTTCTTCCTGTCTAGTTGTCAACTGCCTCATCAGTCATCTCTGTTGGACAATTTCTCTTGAAATGTCCTGTTGTACCGCACTGGTGACAAAATTGACTTACTTCTGGGTTGGGAATTAGGGTGACGCATGGGGTCGGTTCCATATAGTAGCAGGAGATGTACCCCATCTTGTTGCACCTTTTGTAACAAAATGTTTGGTAGGCTCCCCAATGATGGTAATTGCACTTGTTGCAGGGTGGATTGTTCCCAAGGTATGATTGTCTCGATGGTGGAGGAGTAAGGTTAGTATGGGTAGGGACTGATCCCGCTTGTTTCCTTTTAGTAAGCCTCTGAGTCGAACTGACTCCTTTTTCGTTCCTGAACTTTCATTTCTTGTTCTTAGGTTTAGGTTTGCGTGTATGGGTGAGTTGTTCTTTATTGGTTTCTTTGGTTGTTGTTACGGTTGGAGTTACCGACACTGTTTCCAACTTCGTTTGGGTCATTGGTATTGAAGTATGTCATGACGGTTGGCACAGCTGCTGTTACAGTGGATTGGAAAGTGGCGGAGTCTATTCGCAGGAATGGTGCATGGTCGGGATACTGGTTACCTTCATGAGAAGACATAACTCCGTTGCACATGAAAAATGGGCTTGTGAGTACTCGTAGTTAGTTCCAAGTGAGTTTACACGTACCAAACGTACTGATGTTAATCGGTTCAACCTACATCCCCATGATGCAGTTATGGTGGAGGGTGGGAACATGTATTGTCTGACGTAAAGTCCGTCGTCATAGCAAATAGCTAGCAATATGGTTAACGGGTTTGGTTGTATGGATTTTTGGAGGATGTACTCCTCTTGGTTCACTATTACTGGTTGCGACTAAGGCCATTATGAACCTAAGGCGAGTAGTGTGCGATCCTCTTTTGGCGCACAAAGTGCTTGGCCATTTCACTTATATTAAGGGTGCCATTTTTGTGTTCCTTACGCTGCTAAGGCTGCCCTAGCCTTGATTGCTATGAGTTATGGTCTCCGAATGACATGTTTTCTCTTTTAAGGAGTGTATGGTCTAGATAGCTCTCTGGTCCTACTGTTGGTTTCGTAAGGCATTTGGAATGGCGTTCTTGTTACTTGTGGGGGATCGGATTTACACTGTTGCACACCGGGTTTTGCATATTGTCTCCATTACTCCATGACGGAGGGTTGGAAACTGGGATTCAATTCGGGTTACTCATGGTCTAAACAGAGGTGATGCATGATTCGTGAGGGTGTTGGCTATCGAAGTTCGGTGCACGTCGATTGTGGATCGGATTGTCTTTTGTGGAGATACGCTCTAAATTGAAGAGGAGCCAATTTCTCAACTTGATTTTGCATGGGTATCGTTTTGTTTCTAGGTATGTCTATTCCAGGAGTGCCTATATAGGGTGTTTACGTATCTGGGAAGAGAGAGATGAAAAGGTCTCGAGTTTACTCTCAGTTGGGCAAAACTTATAAAGGGTTTCCTTGGCGCTTTTATCC
This sequence comes from Lactuca serriola, assembly GCF_051521515.1. Classification (NCBI taxonomy): domain Eukaryota; kingdom Viridiplantae; phylum Streptophyta; class Magnoliopsida; order Asterales; family Asteraceae; genus Lactuca; species Lactuca serriola. The sequence goes on from NC_136411.1 coordinate 114,173,778, forward strand.
TTGTTGGGTTCTTAATTGGAATTCTGCCTTACACAATTCATCTCTGGGTATCCCTTAGGATCCATTTCTGGATTTTCCTCTTGGGCTTCTTTTGGTCTCTCCTTGCCCCATCCACAAATCATCGTGATAGGTTTGTAGAAGTCTGGGTGAGGAATTTCAATTATGTCGTTTGTGCAAGAGTCGCGACTCGAGATATACAGGGATGGTTTAGGTGTGAGGGGTTTATAGTATCCTAAAATACTCCTATAGTATTTTAAACTTGATGTTTCAAATTCTAGTATTCTCTTGTGTGCATAGTTTTTAGGTTTTAGGTTTGTTGCAACACCACCATCACTCCCAAGCACATGTTGGTCATATCTCAGATAAATATAGTTGATCAGGCTATATTGATCCCATATGTGATTACATAACTGCCCAAGTTTGACTGTAGTGTTCAACCTTTAGTTACTTTTGGTTTCTTCTCGTTATGATATTGCGTTAGTAATTGTGTATACTTTTATAAAATACTTATCTTCTTAAAGTATACTTTTAGGCAAAGTTTGTTTTAGTCCCATTGTATTTATAGTTGTATATCTCGTATGGATAGATATACCAGTTCACTATAAACAATGCTCTGATACCAATCTGTCACACCCCTGGACCAGACGGCGAAAACGTCCTGAGGCGGGTGACTTCATTGTGCAGTATCATAACAATTGAATATAAATGAAACAGAGCAATCCAAGCATCATACATTGAGATAACAAACTTACATTGTTTACATATTGTATTTGTTCTTCGAGTTACACAAAAGATACATAAGTAGAAAAGAATCCAAACTACAGCTAAATGATCTTGCATCAGTGCCCCTTGTTTCCTGCTTACAAGATCCCTGAGAATACAAGTCATTTTGAAAAGCGTCAACTAAAAAGTTGGTGAGTTCATAAGCATTTTTTTATAAAATTGTATACACTTGTTTAAAATCGTTCTCGTTGTACTTTCAGAAAATCAGATATTTTCTATGAAATCGTTTGAAGTCTTGCCTTGAAAATCATGGATACATGTGTGCATGTCATTACTTTTGTTCATCCTTATAAGGAGTGATTTTGAAAAGTAGTGTGATTTGTAAAAGCAAGTTGTGTCCGAGAATAGTTCTTTTGAATAGTAACAATCAACCGTCTCAAGAAAAATCCCTTATTTTCAAAAAGGAAATATGGTTGAAAATAATGTTCCTCTTATCGAGTAAAATTGAGTGTGTGCGTTCTAGTTTGTCATTATCCAAATCGTAAAAGAATCGTTTTCCCCAGAAAATCCTATATTTTCTGCTACAAAATAATCGTAAGTTTTGGTTTATTGTTATCGAAATCGTAGAAAATCGTTTTCTCCAGAAATCCTATATTTTCTGCTATAAAATATTCATAAGTTCGGGTTTATCGTTATTGAAATCGTAGAAAATTGTTTTCCATAGAGTCCTACGCTTTTTACTTTGTAAAATAGCAGTATTTCGACTCTATGCTCGTTAGGAGAAAGAATCATGGCAATTGTGGACATTTTATACGGTGAAAAGAAAGGACAGTCAACGCAACAAATGCGGACCATCACCTATCACATATAGGACAACCAACACAATGTGCCAAATTTTACTTATGAGGTTTTCCTTACACAAATTTCTAGTTAATATAACATATTCTACTAGTCGTTATAACCATACTAATCATGACGGAGTGCCTGTTTTGGCGTTTCTCAGGCGCCCTCAGTTTGGAAAAGACATTTGTCACCCTAGACTGGCCTGTGTAGCTGTAGCGAACAGCGAAGGTGCGGGGTGTCAACCCCGTATAGATATATACACAAATTCCCGCTCTCCCTCCAGGAGACTCTGGCTATAACTCCTTACAGGACTTAGACGTACACTAATATTTTTATATTTAGGTACTTTTCAGATTTTTCTGACTAGAATATTAACAACCTTTTGAGCAATCGTTAGAAATTCATTATTTGTTAGATTAATAATGAAACTCGTACTTATCGAATAGAAATATTGTTCTCGTTCCATATCATTGATTGTGCTCGTTAACATGGTGCTCGTGTTCGTTCCTTTTCGTTTATTGAAAAACAAGTCATTTTAGTCAAGAGAAAAAGTGTCAAGTTATAATTTATATAAATTTATAACTGCTGGTCATGACACACATTTTCTGTTTTGTGACATATATAACATTACTAATGTTCTTGGAAGTTTTATGACAACAGCTTATGACATGCAAATGTTTCTGTCATAAGGGCTCTATTTGTATATTTTCTTGACGCAAACTTTTATGTTGAATATTTATAAAATACTCCCTGATAGTTTGCAAAATAGTCACAAAGTTTCTATTTTCGAAAAATCACTAGAAATGGTGTCCACTTAGTAAGATCCATTTTATAACTTTTTATCTTTAAACATGGAAGCATAGATAAAGGGGTTAAGTTGGACACACTCAATAGTTGGGAGGCTCTTTTGTTCAAAGTATCCTCTGTTCTTTGTGAAATTAGAAATCCTTCATTCATGAGTATATTACTAAATAATAATTTAATAATATTTCATACACATACAAACATATGTATATATGTAATCATTTAAGAGTTTAGGCAAGATTTGACTTGTACTCTCCCCCAAAAACATTAAAACATGGAAAAAGGTGGGGTCTGAAGCTCACCTTGAGTTAGTTGAGGAGTTGTATGGAGTTATGGAGTGAAGATCTCAAGCTTAAACTCTTGCTGAGATGAGGAACTTCCCTGGGAGGGATGCTTTCCTAAGGGTGATCATCACATATTATGAATAACATAATACGGATTCATCTTTGAAATATTATAAAATATTAGATGGGTGGAGGAATTTACCTTAAAATTTCTCAGGAAGAAGTTGAGAAGTTTCCTTTTAGCAAGATCCCTTGTTCTTGCTTGAAGATTATTTTTTTGAGAGAAAATGGGAAAAGTGAGAGAAAAAGTGGAGTCTAAACTCCCTCACCGTCGTTGCTTTGGAGTATAAGGAAAAGGGAAAGGAATCTTTGATACATGGGTATCTGGTGGTCCATCCATGGATATTTGGTGGGTAAAGCATGGAGTACTGTGATTTGCATGGGAAATGAGGAATTTCATCAAATCACAAAGTCAATCCGTATGTCATTTTCTTGATTTAGGATAAGGTTTTCCTAAATCCCAACCATTTGTTTTCATGAAGAATATGCTTAAAATAATTAATTTTAGCATAAAATAGGGGTCTAAGGGATTTAAGACAGGAAAAATACAAGTTTGGTGTAATTTCCGTCGTCAAAATGTCTTAAAATGGTGAAAAAGTCCGAAAACAATGAAAATCCAGAGTGGGGGTTGGTTCCTGCGAGGGTCCGAGATGCATAAGAAGGATTCCGGAGTCAGCTTCTAATTTCCGGAGTCATTTGGGTAAATTCCGAACCTGTTGGGTAGGTTCCTAAGGCGCTGGACAAGTTCCAAAGCCAATGCTCACTTTTGGAGTCGGGTGGGAGATCAGGTAAGTCCGGACCGAGGATACGAGGCGGCTAGTATTTCTGAAGCAGGTCATGTGCTACCCTCCTGAGTCATTCCTTCCGGAGTTAAGCCTTCTGGAGCAGTGGGGAGGTCCGAAGCAAGGGTGTTTCGAGGGTGAGAACCTTCTGATTCCTTAGAAGGGTGTCCGAACTAAGAGGATTCCGGACCAAGAGGTTCAGGACCAAGAGGGTTCCGAACCAAGAGGGTCCTTTTGGGGTTTCCTCTTCCGGTTTTGAGCTGTTTTCGACTAAGGAAGGTATTTAGGGAGATCTGAGAGAGATTGGAGATCTGTGGAGAGATTTGGGAGAGATTCACCATAGTTGTAGAGATTTGGGAGAGATTCACTATACTTGGAGAGATTTCGCATACTTAGGGAGATTTGGGAGAGATTTCACATACTTGGAGAGATTTGGGGGAGATTCACTAGACTTGGAGAGATTTGGGATAAATTCACTATACTTAGATAGATTTCGCATACTTAGGGAGATTTGAGAGAGATTCACTATTCTTGGAGAGATTTTGCATACTTAGAGAGATTTGGGAGAGATTCACTATTCTTGGAGAGATTTTGCATACTTAGAGAGATTTGGGAGAGATTCACTATTCTTGGAGAGATTCACTATTCTTGGAAAGATTTTGCATACTTAGAGAGATTTGGGAGAGATTCACTATTCGTGGAGAGATTTGGGAGAGATTCACTATTCTTGGAGAGATTTGGGAGAGATTCACTATACTTGGAGAGATTTGCATTGTAACACTTTATGGCTCCTTAGGAACTCATATTGAACACTTAGGTGTGTTAGCACAAGTCTCACAAGAGTTCTTGCTTACCAGAGGGCGGAATTTCCTAGCCAAAAGTGCTGGTTGTGACAAGTTATCCAATGGATTTTCATGATGATCCAATCCAATTAAAATTGGGTATCCGATCCAATTGTAATTGGATATCCAATCCAGTTGGTCGGTTTTTAATTAGATAGGTCGGTTTCAATTGGATCGACTAGTTTCTGCACACCCCAAGCCCCAGGAATCTACCTTTTTGTACCCCAAACACACATTTCTTTAGTCTAAGCTTCATGTTTGTATGTCGTAATAGATTTAGTATTTCCTTTATGCCTATTAAGAAGCTACCACCCCTTGCTTTTCATAACCATATTATCCACATACAATTCTACATTCCTTCATATCTACAGTTCAGATATTTATCCACTAGTCTTTGGTACGTCGCTCGTGCATTTTGTAATCCAAATGATATCTTTTTATAACATAACATCCCTTTTACTGTGTGAAAATCCGTTTTATCTATATTTTTTGCAGCCATTTGGACTTGATAATATCCTTTGTACACATATAGAAAAGTCTTTCATTTGTATCCTCCCAGTGAATCTATTTTTTGTTCTTAGGAAGTAGGTAACTATCCTTCGAACACATCTTGTTTCGATTAGTAAAAGTAACGCACATTTGCATGGTCTAGTCATCTATCTTTACCAAAATTGGGTTAGCAATCCACTTTGGGAATTGGGTAGCTCTCATGACTCCTGTGTAACATCCCAAAAATTTAACAAATTTCAAATTTTTCAAAACAACCCTTTTACTAATATAAGTGTTACAAAACCCTTATTTTCAATTCCTTATTTAAAATCATAGTCTCCCAATATCAAGTTAGTTGAACACTGAGGATGTGTACGGTTACGCCTTCGCCTTTCCACGGTCCAATGAAGTACCTGAAACCATAAACCAAAATTGTAAGCACAAAGATTAGTGAAACAGCCATGGTATCTCCCCCTACCCGCACTTAGAATCCCCAAAACTCTCATCGATTCGAGTATGGATCCTGTGCTTCCAGTAATATGGGCCCAATACTACCTTCCACACCTATCCATACTTTCCTCAAGAATCATCTCAGGTCCTCTAAGACCTACTCAAAATAATATTATCGATACCCACTCCAGAGCGAAACAATTGTACTAAAATACTCCCTAGGCTCTCTTAGTGGTCACATGCTGCCAAGAATCATGGTATCCAACCATGCTATCTCCCCCGACCAGCACTTAGAATCCCCAAAACTCTTCTCAATTCGAGTATGGATCATGTGCTTCCGGTAGTACGGGCCCAATACTACCTTCTACACTTATCCATACTTTCCTCAAGAATCATCTCAGGTCCTCTTAGACATACTTATAATAATATTCCCGATACCCGCTCCAGAGCGAAACAACCACACTAAAATACTCCCTAGGCTCTCCTAGGATTCCCACCCACCTCTTCTACCATTAGCTGCTGAAGAACCCCTACTAATGTCAGCTAACCACTTTATGAATACACTTACATGGAACAAAGCTAAAATATTCTTTTAAATAAAGGACTCAGCCCTACAACGGTTGGACCAGACAAGAGCTGCACAATAGGTCCAAGTCCTTCATTCTAGAATTATTTAACCTTTATAGCACATAATTTAATTTATTCATTTGATGGTTAACTCACATCGACATGGGTCCGACAAAGCACAAAGCAATCAACATTCAAGCAGGGGAGCCGACTGGCACTGAAACACAATAAAATCATAAAGATCCTCATACAAAATTCTCAATCTCTATCTCTTAACATCTTAGATGCACCTTTGCCCTACCCTCACTCTCTCAAGAGTGGCCAATCATTCCTCATGCTGGCCCGCTATGAACCGCACCCACTCATGAAAGTTCCACCAAACCTACAGCTACTCTTGCATGCTAATCATACATAACAATGGATTCCATAAAGAGTCAAATACTTGACTCTACTATAAGCCCTTAATCAGAAAAGAATAGCAAATTAAGCTAAATCAAGCATCTTAGGCTATAGAATCTTTGTTATGTACAACTATGATGCACACACTAAGAAACTATAGTAATGATTCCAATTTCATATAAGAAAGAACCCCAGGCTATTAGGCAACATATAATTAGACAAATCTATCATGCAATTAATGAAGATCCTTATCCTATCAGTAACATGCAGTTCTAACATATCATAATATCAATTAACAGTGTGGTAACATGGGGTAAACTTGTTCGCTCCGGCTGATTGTACACATCGTATCCTTTCTTGACTATTTTGAAGACAATTTTGAAAATCATTTTTTTAAAACGTTTTATTTCCTTAGTTTGAGACTGGTTTCACACGAGTGTTCCTCCAACTCACTCAAAGCAAGGCTCTGATACCAACTTGTAACATCCTAAAAATTCAACAAATTTAAAACTTTTCAAAACAACCCTTTTACTAATAGAAGTGTTACAAAACCATTGTTTTCAATTCATTATTTAAAATTAGAGTCTCCCAAGATCAAGTCAGTTGAAAACCATGGATGTGTACGGTCATGCCTTCTCCTTTTCATGGTCCACTGAAGTATATGAAACCATAAACCAAAACTGTAAGCACAAAGCTTAGTGAGTTCCCCCAAATACCACCACACAAACAGATAACATATACAAACAAAACATGCTCAAATATTCATGCCTAGCCCAATTAACCTCGGGCTAGAATACAAGGCATGTCTACGATGAGCCCATTCATCCCCGAGATGGAATACCCTCATACCATAAGTGGTTTGGTCAAATCAACCATTGGGTTGGAATACCAAACATGTCGAGTCCAACCAACCATCGGGTTGGAATACCCCATGCCTATTGATTAATGCACAAAGCAGTCAAGTCTCACCACATACCATATTATCATATCGGTTCCAATCAACCATCAGGTTGGAATGCCAATACACAACACGTGCAATCATCCTCGGGATGGAATACCCTCAAGCCCTCAGTATGAGTCTGGCATACCACCCGGTCCTCAACTTGTATCTGGAATGCATATGGGTTTGTTGGTTACAGCATGAAGCAATATAATCTCAACCCAACACAATATGTCAACATATAATAGATAAACATATAAACAGTCTACAAGCAGACAGGCAGATCTATAGATTTCTAAGAATAACATCATCCTATATACCAAGATACCAATCTAACAAATCACTACTGTCCAATAGCATGCATAACCAGATATCAATCCAATGGGCCGGCATTGGTGCCTTTGACCTGCATGTATAGTTCCGCTAAATCCAAGCGCTATCAATCATAAGATAATCATCTATCGATAATCAGATCTGACCCAAACTAAGTGCCCAAACTAGGGTAAAAGACCATTTTTTTTTAACTTGCCCAAATCAAGGCCCAATCCAATAATATGAAAGCCCAAATTTGAAATAAACACCCAAGGCCCAAGCATGGCCCAATTTTCCAAATTGGGCCCAAAACCCTTCCATGGGTCTTAGCCCAAAGCCCAATAATATTCCCATCCCAAAACACTAAAAATCAGATGGCCCAACATAGTCCCAAACATCTATGCTCAACACATGGACCAAACCGAAGACCAAAAGATCTGAGGACCACTCTGCTAAGTACGCGGGGCATACTTAGCTGTACGATAAGCGTACATGCTTTAGGGTTTGTACGCTGCGCGTACTAGCTTGTACGCCTAACGTACTCCTCCTGTTCAACCACTTTTCACATTCAACCCTTAATCCATTAAGACATTGCTCCAAAACGTATATCTGACTTCCTTGAGTTGAATTATCAAGTAAATTTGCTAACTCATGCATGGCTTAATGAAGCTCTTAAAGCTTAAGAGGACTTAACAAGTGACTTAATACATGCATGTAACCAAAAATCCCATAAATCTTGCACCTTTATGCCATAGGAGTCCACCACAAGCCGAGATCTAAAAGAACAAACCCTTAAAACGTCTTAACTCTTAAATCAACCTAAAACTAAGTATGAGGAGATATAAACATCTACAAGCCAAGGTATGAACTTGATAGCTCAACGATATTGCAACAAGTGAGATGATTCTAGATCTACGACTTTCCTTCCAAGCAAAGCACCTTCAATGTTCAAAGCTTCCTTCACAATGAGTAAAACAACCACTAAAATCCTCTCAAGGGCTCAAGAACACCACCAAGGAAGCTTAAGGGACGAATTAGGGTTTTAGGAGGTTTGGGGGTTGGTAAAGAGGCCATCCCTAAAGAATTAAGGTGCTTAAATAGGGTACAACACCCTTAAATTAGGGTTTCTTGAATCCCTCGTACACCCAACGTACTCCTCATACGCCCGACATACGAGGTTGAAGATTCGCCACCAAGCTGATGACTATGCTCAGTGTACACCAAGGCACACCTTGCATAAGGATCCTCGCACGAGTACTCCTTGCACACTCCCCATGTGCACCCCGCATACTAGGGTTTTTCCCCAAAACCTTAAATTCTTCCGAGGGCCATAACTTCTTCATTATAAACCCAAATCCGACGATCCTTATATCCATGAAAAGGTAATGAGAAGCTCTACGCTTTAATCATCTGATGATCGCCTTAGAACTTCCCGAATACAAATCCAATTTTCATCAAAGTCCGACTAACACTTTACCAACATACCCCTTGGCTCCAAAACACAAACCGAACACCCATATCATCTAAATTAGATCACCCACAACCAAATGGGAATGATTTGGGACAGGGTGTTACATCCTGTCACCACCAGGCATATCACTTGTTTGTTAACTATTTTATGTGTCTCTTTCTCCATTATAATTTTCTTCTTCTTGATAGGGACATGGTTGGGATTAATATTGAACTGATATTCGATCAATGATCTCGAGATCCAACTTATATCCTTCGGTCTCCAAGAAAACATGTCCATTTATTTTTTAACAATACCTCTAACCCTTTCTTTAATGATTTTGATGAGTGCCAATGTAACATCCTAATGATAAGGTACTTCTACTTTTGACCCTATAATTGAATTATATTGCCTTTAGGTACTTAAGTATAAGAATGAGTGTAAGGAAGGCCCTATCGGTATTTTCGTAATTTAGGAGTTTGGGGAGTACGCCATGCGTACGTGTGTTCGCTGAGCGTACTAGGGCGTACCTACTACGCAGGGCGTATGTTCCAGGAATGCAAACCCTAATTTTTAAGGTTTGGCTCATATTTAAACCCCATTATAGCCACATTTCCCCTCACTTCATCTGCCTCCATCCTCTTGAAACGTTTTTGCAACCCTAATCCATCTTGTGAAGCATTTCTATGCTTGAGTGTATGTGTGTTTTGTGCTTTTGAAGAAAAAAGAAGGAAGAAGAGACCACCTTGCAGGAGTGAAGCTCTTTAGATCCAGGATCACAACACCTTTTGGCACCATTTTAAGGTATCAAGTTTTGAACTTGGTGAAGTTTCATTTAGATATTGTGTTGGAATGGTGTTTGGTCCTTTTTGTCCCAAACGTGGAGATTCATGAACATAGCATGTTCTTGACCCGTTAAGCCGTCCTTTCAAACCCTTTTGGAGGGTATTCAGTCATAAAAATAGGTTCCAAATGGTTGGTTTTTCTCCATGCATAATTTAGAAGGTCTTAATGGTTTAAGAAGTTGAGTTAAGCACTTAATGGACATGCAAAGTCATAAAGTTGGAAACTTTATGACTCTTGAGGGTATTTTAGCCATGGATCTAAAAGATGGACGTGAGCGCTTAAGCGATTAAGCTCTTAATGAAGGATTTGGGCATCTGGGAGTATGCCCCGCTTACCTAAAGTACACACTGCGTACGAGGTCAACCACCCCGATGGTGGTCAATATTCGAGTACGCCCAACATACATTTGGAGTACGCCCTGCATACTCACTCTTTCGTGACTCGGCTGGGTTAACTCAGTTGATTTGACATGTTTGACTTTGACTTTGACCAAGATTGACTTAAGGGTATTTTGGGTATTTGGGATTTTGATTATGATTGGTTATTTGGTTGGATACGAGACAGTTAGAACTGAGATTCGGAGTCGAGACCTCTTCAACTTTTGTCGAGTCTGTGAGGTGAGTTTTTCCTCATTGTATTTACGGGTCGAAGGCACCAAGGACGGCCCATTGGATTAGATATCTTAATATGTGATAGTATGTTATCATGTTGTAGTGATATGTTAGATCAATATCCTGGTATATAGGATGATGCTATGCTTAGTGATATATAGATCAGCCTGATTATTTGTTGACTAGTTATATATATGTTGATCTGTTATGTATATGTCGACACGTTATCTATGGTTGGGTTGAGGCAGACCAATGTAGACTGAAGGCCAAGAGACTCATGGCTGCCCGTATAGACTGTAGACCTGAGAGGCGTATCAGTTAGGCCGAAGGCCCAGAGAACGGTCCAGATAGGTTGCAAGCCCGGTGAGGCATTCCAATCATGCTAAAGTTTCTGTGAGCAGTCCAGATAGTCGATAGGCCCATGCGGTGTTCGACTTAGGCTGAAGGCTCTGCATGCATGTTGTTTGTTATTATGTTTATGTGGTGGTACTTTGTAGGAACTCGCTAAGTAGTGACTTATAGTTTTAGGTTATGTTTTTAGGTACTTCAGATGATCGCAGGAAGCTGACGACATGATCGTACACATCCTCTTGTTTATGACGTATGATTTTGGGAGACTTTGATGTTTGGAAAATGTTTTGAAAACTATGATTTGTAAAATTTGGGTTGATTTTAGAACTTTAAATTTCTTGCGATTTTTACGGATGTTACAAGTTGGTATCAGAGCCTTGGTTTAAATGAATTGGAGGAACACTCGTGTGAATCCAGTCTCAAACTAAGGAGAAGGTTTTAAAAATGATTTTTAAACTGTTTTCAAAATAATCAAAATAGGATGCGATGTGTACCATCAGCCGGAGCCAGTAAGTAGACCCCAAATTACCACACTGTTATTTGATATTGTGATTTGTTAGAACAACATACTAGTGATTCCCTAGAGATCTTCAAGAATTACATGCTTGAATTGCCTGATTATATGATGCCTAATAGCCTAGGATTCTTCATTTTATGAAATTGACATCATTATTGTAGTTGCTTAGTGTATAAATCAAAATTATACATAACTAAGATTTTATAGCCTGAGAATGTTTGGTTTAGCCTTATTTCATATTCTTGTTTGATGAAGGGATTAGGGTAGAATCATGTATTCTACTATTTATAGGATTCTGTGTTATGTATGATTAGCATACACAAGTGCTGCAAGGTTGGTGGAAGTTTCATGGATGAGTTGTGTGGGATCTGCCGACCAGTTGCATAATGTTTAGCCTTCCTCTAGGAATTGAGGATAGAATGTATATGTATGCTAGTGTGTACTATTAGGGTTGTTGTGATGATCCTCTGAGACAAATATGGGTAGGTGTGGAAGGCAGTATGGGCATATACTACTGGAAGCACAGGACCCGTACGTGTAGCAAGGCAGTCACAACCCTTAAGGTTTTAGTTGGGATGTAGTCCCCATGGTTTTATATAAGTTTTATCTGATATATATACCTTTTTTATTTTCAGTATGGTGGTTATGAGGCGATTTGAGACGGCATCTGGACCAGGAGTCGGGACAGGTGGCCAGGATGGGCCGAGGTTGATTGAGGATCGAGTTAGGGAGATTATTCGAGAGGAGGTTGTTTCCATTGTTCGGGGTCAAATAACGGAGCTATTTGGGTTTATTAATACTTCTATGATGGAGTTCTTTGACGATCAATATGCTACACTTTCGGAGATTGTTGTTGCTGCAGCCTCCACAGCCATTGCTGCCGCAGGACGTTGGGAGAGGTTTCCAGTACCGAGACTTCGACGATACGAAGACCCCAATATTTGACGGAGTTCATGATGCGATAATAGCCATGTGAGTTAAGCAATGTTTCTTCACTTACTCTTGCCCAGCTGACCAAAAGGTCAAGTACGCTCTGAACCTTTTGTGGTCCAGAGCGAAGGATTAGTGAAGACTTGTTACTAGCTTATATTCTTCTTATCAGAGGGGTGTTGTGACTTGGGAGCAGTTCTCAGAGATGTTCCGTTCTAGATATGTTCCGTTGGTGGAGCGTGAGAGGTTGGCCCAGGAGTACATGGATTTGAGACAGGGATTGAGTCACTGATGAAGATCACCAAGATGTTTGCAGAGAGGGCCATGTTTTGTCCTGAGTTTGCTACTTCTAAGCAAGATCATATGACCCATTACTTGAGTATGCTCAAGACTGACACGTGGTAGTTTGTATCCACAAAGCTTTATGGTTCATTCTTGGAGTTGTAAGAGGCCGACAGGCAGCGGGAGATCGAGATGGAGCTCCAGACAAGCGAGTAGAGACAGGCCCCGGCGCAGTCGCAGCCTACGCCGAAGTGATTCAAGACCATTGATGTTAGTGTTGGATTAATGTCTAAGTCCATAACTATATTTGATATGTACTTGACCCGACCCGGCATGGTCCATTTGGGTTGCACTTCACCGACACAGTTTATATGGATAATCTTTCGAGAATAGTATGTTTATGATTAATATTAATATATTATAAGTTCTAATATATTAATATGGAATCATATTATTTAATTAGTATTGATCAAGAATTAATTTATAATTAATTAAGTGATCAAAAGGAACTAATTGAATATGGACTCTTATATATATGGAATGGGCCAAGTTCATTTAGGTTGGGCTAAGCTTTCATGGATAGTCCATGGAGTGTTTAACCCATGGATCCTAGGAAATGAAAGGTCATGGGTATTAAGGTTTAACCCTAATCCTGCACACTATATAAAGATGTCCTTGGTTGATGAAATTGGCACTAGTGTGGTACACTAAGAAGGGCTAGCCAATCTCACTAGAGAGAACCAAGTATCCATATTCTCTAAAGTCTTCCAAAGTGTTTTGGTGATTTGTGATTCCATTTGAGGCTTCCACACTATTGGGGCTAAGCTCTTAAAGCTTGAAGACATCAAGCTACATCAAAAGGTATGTCATCTAACTAGTACTTTGTAGTATAAGAACTTCATAACATGCTAGTTAGGATTAAAGCCTTGGAAAGTTCTTATTTGCATGTATTATAGAGAAAACATAGATCCAAGGTTTATAGGGTTGCATGTACACCATAGGAGTGTTAGAATGCTCAAAACCCAACAGTGGTATCAGAGCCTAGGCTTGTTTTCTTGTTATACTTGCAAAACTGCTTAAAAAATCGAAATTGTTGCTGTCTGATCATCAGACTCGGCGATTCCATCAGGAGACTCGGCGAGTCCATGCCTAAAAAGTGATCAAATCGATCCAACTCGCCGAGTTGGTTCATACACTCGACGAGTTGGACCCCCAGACAGCATAAATTCGACTTTTTTGGCTGGAATTGGACTAGGAACATTACCTTAAGATGTTTTTGGACTTATAAACTTGTTTTTGATGTGGTAATGTTCATGCTGATCCAATTTCAAAGATAATTGTCAATAGATTCATGTTTTGTATTAGTTTAAGGTTTAGACTAATTACATGAAAAAGTTTGATTTGAATTATCTTGTTCTTATGAGTTGCTTAGATTAATAGAAAAGTTGAGTGAAATAGTTGTTTTCAATCCAAATTAATCTAAGAGTTGATTCTAAAATGTGTTTTTGTAACTTGTCCTCAAGTTATATGAAAAGTCACATTTAAGTTTCATAAAACTCATAAAAGTTGGCAAAGGTTAAAAAAAATGAAGAGTCTAGTTCTAATTAAATGGTTTTATGACTCCATAACTTGTCCTCAAGTTATGGAGGACCAAGAGTCTCTTCATTAAATAATAAATAAATAAATAAAGGTGTAACCTTAATTAATTCCATAAGTTATAAAATAAAGAAAAGTTAATTCTTCTATTAGTTTAAAGTCTTCCATAACTTGTCCTCAAGTTATGGAACTTGAAGAGTTTTTGGATTAAAACTACTTTAAACACATAAGTTATGGAATTAATTAGTTTTGAATAGTTTCAAAACTTGCCCTCAAGTTTTGGAATTTGAAAAGTTTTCACTTATGAATACTTTAATTCCAAGTTAACCCTTAGAATTTTAAAGAGTTAAAATTCAACCCTTATACTTTATAATAATATAAGTTAATAATATATATGTATAAGAGTAAAGTCAATCTTACCGCTAGTACGCCTCATTCACGAAGCCGGTCTATAAGGTGGGTATAAGGTTGTTGCCTATAAAATGGCAACTTAATGGGTGTCCACTCTCACCCACCGCTTGCTTGACTGGTGGAGGGTCGTTAGCCGAACAGGTTTGACAGGACTATAATTCTCCCTTCATTAAAAGTATTAATGATAAATACTAAGTAACTAAACTCTTAATAATACCCAATCTTAGTTACTTAGGAAAATGTGAATAAGGTGCTAATCCATGAAATTACACTTTGCACTTTGTTTAAGTCGGTTAGTGGAGCATGTGTGGTTAACCGGCACACTAACTCGTATTTAACGAGGTAGGTAAAGGGTAACTTAATGTTTATCTTAGTATCGATGGAGCGTGTGTGGTTAACCAGCACATCGATTGAGGGGTAAACACTTAAGGGTACCAAGTAATTTGCATGGTTACTTCACACCTTGTTTTGTGATCCTCGGCATCCCAGTCACAAAACCTGAAGGGCACACTCGAGATTGAAACATGCCATTGAACAGTTCAATGAATCTCAAAGATCTAGGAGTTTCAAAACCAATTAAAACCTAATAATACATTTCGTTTATCTGGGTGGAAATTGGTGAATCATCATTCACCTACCTTCAAATATTTTATAGCTTGGATTACGGCATCCCTCTTCTAAGTTATAAAATAGTTTGTAGGGTCCTAGCCTTAATATTTCAGATTGGGTGTCATATTAAGGACTTTAAAATCAACTATCTTGAATATCTCCCAAAAGATGTATGGTTTAGACATTTATGATCTTCCCAAATCTCTTGAAACAAGCTTTCCTAAATGAAGATGATGTCCCATGGAAATCATACTTCTTTCACCTCCTCCAATTATTCTCCCTAACCCACAAGTTCAAGGTCACTCAAGACCTATTGGCAAGGAAAGGTCTAGGTGTGATCACATCTTGGAGATGTAGTCACATATTGACAAGCCGAGAGAGTTGGGTGTCAAAGTCTTGAGAAAGTTGGTGGTTCAATCACTTTCTAAGTCAAATAGTGAGTTCCTTTGGGACACCTATGAAACAGACTATGACAAGACCCTTAATGATCTTATCTATTTGTTAAGATCAACTTCCTTAAAACTTGATGGACATTGACAATAGTGACACAGGAAATCCAGAAAAGCATTCTCTTCCCAATGGAAAGGGATCGGCCATAGTCAACTCGGTTGACCAAATGGTAAAGAGAAAAGCTAAGTCTGTGATAGTCCCGTGTACCATTATCAAAGGGTCCATATGTTTATATTGCCAAAGGAAGGGACATTGGTTACGAATCTGCCAAATTTACCTAAGGATGTTGAAGTCAATAAGTTTGACTCTACTTCAGGTAAAGTCCACTATCTAACTCTGCTAAGTTTCTAATATGATATTCTTGATACATGATGTGACTGGGTCACATGTTGATGTTTTAAGAATCAAAGAAAAGTGAAGAAACTTAAAGAAAGAATATGCTGAATCTGATGCCGTAGATGGATTTCTATCGCATAGTTTGAAGATCGGATTCTTGAGCTACTTCTTAGGAGTTATGAGATATTGCTTAGGAATAGATAACAACAAGTTTTCATATGGATTGTAAGGATAAGTTTTTCCGCATAGTTTTAAAATAAAAGAAAATTTTTTGATTTTATTTATTTTAAAATATCCTTACAGTGGCATCTGAGGAAAAAAATTGTTGCTTATATGATTCCATTAATAGCAAGAGTGGAAATATGAAATTGATTCTTTCATTTGTGGTAATGTCTAAATTTACCAAATAAGGAAAGATTCTCATCACCCAAGTTTCAATTGGACCGAAACTTGGAATCATGCAAGTTGTATAGCATGATGAATGAGAACTTTCAAAGTATTGGAAAATTAAGACTAATTACTTGTTCACATGGATGTGTGAGTCAAGTGAAGGACTAAGGGATCGAGTACACAGTCTTGTGCACTGATTAAGTCCACCATAAAAGATCGATAAGATTATTCATCATAATTTACTATAGCTTAGTAAATATGGTTATACTTACAGGCTAAAGTATAATACTGAGACATTGGAAAACTTTCAATGTAAGGTAGAGCGAATAAGAAGAATCAACCTAGGCAGAAAGGATAAAAGTTTCTCAAATCTGAAAAGATGGGAGAGTACTTTAGTATCAGTTTTTGTGATCATCTTAATGATTAAGAAACCATATCAAAGTTAGTTCTCTAAGGAAATCTTAGTGTATTCTTATGACTAAGAAGAGGAACTTGAATTGTTGAAATGGTTAAATCAAGAAGATGAGTCATACTTCGTTCCAATACAAGTTTTAGAGTCATACTCCAAGATTGTAACTTGAGTGACATGTCTTAAAGAAGGTTTAAAACACTTGTCAAATGTAAGAGTAAAAGTTTTCTACTCTTGTACATTTGAAATTGGTAAGTTGTGATGTTTTAGATAAAACAAAGACCAACTTAGGCCAATTTTGTGAAGTGTTTGTCTTGATTAGAATCCATACTATCTCTTGAATAACTGACAAGAAAGTCTTATATGTCAAGAGGACAGTGGGAGTCTTAAAGGTCTTGAAAGTCTCAAGAACTAATCAAGAGTAAAACCTGAAGTTCTTCACTCGCACACGACTTCAGGTTTATAACCTATCATGTTGACATATTCTGTGCCCATCCCAGTTAAAGTTGGCTTTGCATATGAGTTCTTAGAGTTCTCAATTAGTTGCACAACAACTTGGAAGCAATGGCAGGCCCTTGAGCTACCAGGTGGCAAGAAATTAAGATTGAGTTCAGTCCATATGAGTTTGGATTTGTCATTATCCTTGTCTTGTGTCTATGGTTTTGACAATTCACGTGGATAAGAACACATACACCATTAAATCTAAGTGTCATAAGGTTTCTCTCCGATTCATGAAAATGATGGTGAGGAAACACTTTCACTAAGTAGATTTTAGCTAAATAGCAATTGTGATATTTGCATTCTCAAAGTCGTTAGTGGAGCGTGTGTGGTTTACCGGCACACTAACCTGGACTTGTGAGAAGTGGCAAAAAGGTCTAACCATTATGATTACGGCATCCCTCTTCATAATTGTTTAGACACACAGGTGTGCTATCTAAGGAAAGGTGTATGATTTTGATAAAGTTTTATCAAAACAATCTAGTATCAGAAATCTGAACTTTGGTAAGAAAGTCAGCTAATTTCTGAGTACATGTCAAAGCTAGTGGGAGCATAAGTGTTATGCTAATAATCATCATGTTAGTGGGAGCATGACATTTGAAAAGTATTGCAAGTTAGAAATGTTAATTATAGAAAACAAAAGTTTCAATTGGGAAAGAGTTATTTTGCTATAATTAAGGGAGAGGAAATTATACTTCATCTCAAATCTATAAGCTTAGATCGTGAGGTTTTAATCATTTAGTCAAGGATATATATGAATTTCATGTTAGAATGGCTCAACATAAGGAAATTTTGTATATGAGTCCATTATTTGTGTTCTAAAATTCGATTATGATTACGGCATTCCTTTTCATAATCTGAATTATGAGAACTTGGCAAATTGAAAAGGTAATATTATAGCAAAAGACTGGTTTAGTCTTTATGTGAGACATCATGAATCGTGTCCCATATGCTTCGGATATAGGATCGATTATATGTGCTATATTTATCCTTTCTAAAATTTTCCAAATGCCTGGGGCATTAAGAAGGGAAAAGGTTTAGAACTGGATATGACTAAAAGGATTAAACAATTGTCGGGGACAATCTAAGGTTTACCAAAGATTGGTTGCTCAAGGACAGTTGGAAGTATAGTGATAATTCTGGAAGGACCATATTGACATAATTTGTAAGGAGGCAACTCTTGTTCAGAAGTGATAGTCAAAATGGAGTCTGGAAATGTTTCAAAGTTAGAATTTTCAATCTGTTTAAGATTAGGAAACTTAATGCAAGAAGGATGTTCCCAAGGAGCTTATCTCCTTTGGAATGGTCTGTAATGGTTGTTGTCAAGTCCTTCTGACTTTGTGCATAATCATTACAAGAGGATCAATGCATATAAGTTTAGAATCTAACAGATTTCAGTAAATGACATGAATTTGGAATTCTTGTATTTGTAGTAAGGATTTGGGAGTGTGAAAAGAGAATCATTGAAGTTATGTTCAATGGATCTAGTTCACAAAGTAAAGATCATAGACAAACATAGTATGCATACTTGGTGTATGGCATGAATAGTGTTTAGAAAACATAGTGTACATGCTTGGAGCATGGGACAACTATTGTTTTAAATTCAAGAATAAAGTTGATAGCTGAAACAGTATACAATGAATAATGTGTAATCATATGGTGATAAATAAAAGGTGTTTTATTTATGTTCATAGGTTTTGATACCACATTGGATTCAATTATTATTGTGTTTCATTTGCATGTTTTGACTTCCCGAATAAACTAGGTTATTCTTCCGGAATGACTAAGTTATTCAAACCATCCACAGTCGGTCATATGTTGGAAGTAGATATGAATTAAGACTGTCATGGGTTGGCTTGTAGAGGTCTAAGGTGTTGGAAAAAGAGCTACAACACTCATGAGTGCTCATAAGTTCTGAGTATTGGATTCAACCCGCGCTCATTGTAATCACTTCATGGATTTTATCACGAGTGATCATGAGACGATAATATCTTATATTCTTCAAACCTAGAGATATGAGTTGTTACTATGAGTTGATTGTACATTGATTGCATGAAAACGCATTCGGTAACTCGGTGTTATAAAACGTGTCTTTGTGTATGATTCAACAAATAGTAGAACAAGCCATATGAGTCAAAGTTTATCCATTCCTTTTACCTTCAGGATAAAAGCGATATATGTGGTCCCCTCGATGATTTGATGATGAAAAATGGAAGTGCTCGGCCGGGCCAGGACTGATTTGATTTGTTCAATTAGTCAGTCGTCATAAATCGGAAATCGGGAAACAACAAATGGACAGAGAGAATGATTATAATCCATGTCTCAGTCCATATAAATCTAGAATGGAGGAATATATGATCCCTTATCTAATGGACAAGTTCGTTGACAAGATTAGAGTTCGACAACGGCTTTAAGAGCTACGATTGCCAGTTAGGTTTGAAGTCATACGCAATAATAGTTTTAGACTTATCCAAGTGGGAGACTGTTGGATTAATGTCTAAGTCCATAACTATATTTGGTATGTACTTGACCCGACCCGGCATGGTCCATTTGGGTTGCACTTCACCGACACAATTTATATGGATAATCTTTTGAGAATAATATGTTTATGATTAATATTAATATATTATAAGTTCTAATATATTAATATGGAATCATATTATTTAATTAGTACTGATCAAGAATTAATTTATAATTAATTAAGTGATCAAAAGGAACTAATTAAATATGGACTCTTATATATATGGAATGGGCCAAGTTCATTTAGGTTGGGCTAAGCTTTCATGGATAGTCCATGGAGTGTTTAACCCATGGATCCTAGGAAATGAAAGGTCATGGGTATTAGGGTTTAACCCTAATCCTCCACACTATATAAAGATGTCCCTGGTTGATGAAATTGGCACTAGTGTGGTACACTAAGAAGGGCTAGCCAATTTCACTAGAGAGAACCAAGTATCCATATTCTCTAAAGTCTTCCAAAGTGTTTTGGTGATTTGTGATTCCATTTGAGGCTTCCACACTATTGGGGCTAAGCTCTTAAAGCTTGAAGACATCAAGCTACATCAAAAGGTATGTCATCTAACTAGTACTTTGTAGTATAAGAACTTCATAACATGCTAGTTAGGATTAAAGCCTTGGAAAGTTCTTATTTGCATGTATTATAGAGAAAACATAGATCCAAGGTTTATAGGGTTGCATGTACACCATAGGAGTGTTAGAATGCTCAAAATCCAACAGTTAGATCTGGGAGTCAGTGGGAACACTTGTGGGAAGTGTGACAAGGTTCATGATGGAGCTTGTCGATCTGTTAGTGTATGCCACAAATCTGGAAACGAGGGGAACTACATGAGGGATTGTTGCCAAGCAACCCCAGTTTTGACTACTAGGATTTGCTATCACTCTGATCAGGTAGGCCATATGAAGGTCACTTGTCCATTGCTTGCCGCCAAGCCGACGCAGTCCCCGACGCTAGCTACTTTGAGGATCACTGATGGGCGCCAAGGGAGGGCGGAGCCCCCGAGGGCTCGGGTCATGCTTTTCAACTCACTGACAAGGAGTCCAGATCAGCTCCAGATGTTGTGAACGATATATTTCTATTTATTATTCTGTTGATTATATTTTATGTATTGCTCATGTATACGCTCCTAATAAATACGTTCATAGTGAACTCTTTTCCTGCTCTTGTGTTATTTGACTCGGGTGCGATTCGATCCTTTGTATCTCGATCATTCAGTAGGGGATTTGATATGCTTATTAGGGAGTTAGAGTGTCCGTTGCGAGTTTCCATCGCCAACGAACATGGGTATCTGCATCCGCAATGTATTAAGGTTGTGTATTGGAGATATTCGGGGTGCCCTATCCAATTGATTTGTTCCCTATTCCTATGGGGGATGTATGCATGATAGTGGGAATGGACCGCCTAAGCAGGTATGGTGACATAATCAATTGCGAGGGACAGCGAGTGGTAGTTCGAACCCCAAATGGGGGAGAAGTGGTTATCTATGAAGAGGGCACCAGGGTTGGTTCAAGGTTTTGTTCAACAGCCAGGGCTCGGCAGTATATTTAGCATGGGTGTGCGGGTTATCTGGTGTAACGACCCAAATTTCACGTCCAAAAATTTCATTTTAAAAACATTACTTTAGAGAAACATTAACTGTTAAAAACATTGGTTGATCAAACCATAACAAAACGTAAGCCATGTCTAAAAATCAAATCATACAATCATCATAATATTAGAGTATAAATCCCAGAGAATCTCGTAAGTGCGGAAATCCGTGTGTGTGTATGATGTGCCGCTACCGCGCCGGCTCCTTCCCCTTCGACGAAGAGGTACCTGAAACCAAAACCATAAACTGTAAGCACAAAGCTTAGTGAGTTCCCCCATCATACCACATATCATACAAACAATTAACACGCATACTGCCAGGCTATTCTGGGGTGCCTGACTACCTGGTACGGCCGTTATGGGGTGCCGTCCTACCCGTGTCAAGCCATTCTGGGGTGCTGACTACCCATGTCAAGCCATTCTGGGGTGCTGATTACCCATGTCAAGCCATTCTAGGGTGCTGACTACCCGTCGGTCCTAACAACCGAACACAGGGACTGATCCCCTCATACTACCCCTATTACATATAACATAACAAGCCAGCATGCAAACATATCATCACATACTGTCAGACGTATCTGGGGTGTCTGACTACCCTTCGGTCCTAACAACCGAACTCGACTACTATCACATACAACATATCATGCTAGCATATAACATATCAGGTAGTAGCAACCTAGATGATATCACAAAGACAATCATCTATCATACGTCTCCTACTGGTGGGTCGGCATTGTGGCCTTAGACCCACTGCTACTGGAAGGTAACTCACCTCGAATAGGCTGCTGGTCTGTGTGGGAACTGGCTGTCTACTGCTGCTGCTGCTAACGTCCCTTGACTGTAATTCCCACAAAACGATCAGTCAAACACGCTAGATGTTCTTTGGGTAAAATGACCCTTTTACCCCTCACCAAGTCAAAGACCAGGTCAAAGTCAACTTCCAGTTGACTGGACTCGCCGAGTCCAGAGAGCAACTCGCTGAGTCCATCTCTCGCTGATCCTGTCCCACTCACCAGGTCCCTCTTTCACTCACTGAGTCACCCCAGACTCGCTATCTGGGACTTTGGGGCCGACTCGAGTACCAACTCGCCGAGTCCTGCGAGCAACTCGCCGAGTTCCTCGAGCAGGTCCTCTGCTTGCTTCCAATCCACACCAAAACACCCCATTCGAGGGTTTGGGGGTTTCGGGACTACGTTATACGGTTAATTCCGTGCACAGGTACGAAGGGTTGAGCCTTTGACGCTTAAACCCCTCGTGTTCTGTGGATGTTCATATTACTCTCCGAGTTTGAAGAACTACTCGGCGAGTTCCAGGAAATCTTCATAGGACTCGCCGAGTTTGTTCATCCAACTCGCCGAGTCGACGACCATCTTCATAGAACTCGTCGAGTTCCACCTTGGGACTTGCCGAGTCCTTCGACCCACTTCCTGAGTAGGCCAGATCTAGGACATGCAACACTTCCAGACCACAGATCCATGGTCCTAGGGTTCATTTACCACGTAAAGTTGTAAACTTTACGTGCATGCATGGCCCTATGAGCTCAAACATGCACTTCCAAGCTATACAAGAGGTCCTAGGCTCATTGGGGACTTCCACTACCTCAACCACAGAGACTTTATGCTACTATGAAGTCCAAAAGGTCCACATCCGAAGTTCTTGCAGAACATTAGCCATAAACACATAGAGATTTAGGTTTTTAGGGCTTAAAACCTCTTTTCTTAGGGACAAAAAGGGGACTAACAAGCTAAAGATCAAGTTAGGGTCTTTTCTACCTGAATGGAGGCCTTTCACAGAGTAGATTCCGGATCTACTTCCCTTCTTGCACTCTTCAATCTTCTACTTCTTCTCCCAAGCCCCAAAACACCTTCAAAATGTTAACAATCACCCACAAGGACACAAAGGAGGCTAGGGTTTCGTTCTAGAGGTCTCTGGGAGTGCTAAGGGAAGTGGAGGCTGGGTTAGATCGATAAAATAGGGTGCAAACACCCGGGTTAGGGTTTAAGTCCAAACAGGGTCTACTCGCCGAGTCCATCGGACCTACTCGCCGAGTAGACCGAGTAAATCCCGCGTCTAGTCCCGCTTCTACTCGGCGAGTCAGTCCCTCAACTCGCCGAGTCCAAGGCTAATTGTGCAAAATAAAGAGATTTAATAATCACGAATACATACCAGGAATCAGGTGCTACATCTGGCTTATGTGAATGATACCCAGGTAGGGGAGCAGACTTCAGTTATATATGTGCCAGATGTCAGAGGATTTGATGGTGTTTTCCCGGAGGAGTTTCTGGGTGCGCCTCCCGAGAGGCAGGTTGAGTTCAAGATTGATCTAGTGCCAGGTACGTCCCCGATTGGCAAGGTGTCGTACTGCTTGACACCACCTAAAATGCAAAAGTTGTCCTCTCAGCATCAAGAACTGTTAGGCAAGCAGTTCATCAAACCGGGAAATTCGTTGTGTCACCGATATTGTTCGTCAAGAAGAAGGATTGTTCACACCAGATGTACATTGATTATGGAAGTTGAAAAAGTTAACGGTGAATAACCATTATCCCCTTCTGCAGATTGATGACCTCTTTGATTAGTTGCAGGGTGCATCTTGGTTCTCCAAGATAGATATGATATCTGGGTATCATCAGGTGAGAGTGAGAGAGGAGGATGTGGAGAAGACCGCGTTCCAGACACAATCTCGATGAACACCCAAACAGATCGATCATCAACAATCTCGACATATAATCGATGATCCAGCTCGATCAGGGCTCCAACAAACCTCTTGTTGAGCACAAGAGACACGAGCGACTGGGTCTTTCTCATCTCCTCATCAGTTGCCTACTGGGGTACCAATAATGTCCTCTCTTTAAACTTGGCGGTGATCTCAGTCACAGTCACATTCATTTGCCTCATGTCAAGAAACTCACTGGCTAACTGCTCCACCTCAACATCTGGTGCAAACTCTACTCGAAACCAGGTCAAAAAATTTGGCCAGGGCACCCAAGGCATAGTCGAACTCCTCCCACCAATATCGGGCTTGTTCCCTCAAACATCCTACAACGAACCTAACCTTCGAACCCTCAAGACAAAAGCTTGTCATCTGAGCACACTCAATGTTGGCTATCCAACATCTAGATGTGATGGGGTCCTTAACCCCAAAGAAATCTGGTGCCCCACATCCCGTGAAATCCTTGAAGGAGAGTGTGCGGGCGCCCTACTGGCTAGCGGCCAAATCGGCCCTGAAGATTCGAAGGCGATCCACCATCAGCTCCATGATACCCTCCTTGATCGACCCGAACATCATCGGGGGTCGCATCAAGGATGTCTCTAGTAATCTCTAACACAATGAACTCATGTAATTCCTTATCAATCGATTCGATTCCCGTGCCCGAACCAGATCCAAATCTTGAACCCCCTGCTCCATGACGTGTCACCACCATACTGAAACATAACCATATAAACGATTAGCAAACACACGATAAGGTTCACACTCTCGAGTTACCTAGATTCATCGTAGTCTTCCTGGTATTTGGTATAAATTATGTGCTTTCAGTAGTACGGGTCCAATACTACCTTCCACACTTATTTATACCCTCCTCAAGGACTACCCCGACTCCTCCAAGTTACTCTTCCCAACTGATACATTCCTCAAACTATAAGGCGTCCTGCGCACCAAAGGATATCATATGGACTCCCTAAGACTCCCTTCCTCACCCCTCTCTGCTATCATCTGTAGAAGGAACTTCTACAAATACTACCTAACTACTGCATGAAAACAATTACATACTAGTAGTACTAGATAATTCTTCAAATAACAGGTCCCATACTACCATGGTTGGGCTCAAACAAGAGTTTCATAATAGAGTTAAACCTATCCTTGTAAAACTATCCAGTCACAATAATATATAACCCAACGCATTCATCCACTAGTTAGCTAGAACCAACAGAATTTCCTAAGCACAAAGCATGCAACATTCGAGCATCATGCAATTCAACTTAAAACATACCCTATACATGCCATTCTAACAAGTAGTTGATATGGTACTAGCATGAAAATATAAAGGCTCATACAGATAGGCACATAAAGCCATCTCTCTTAACATTCTATCATGCAATTATTAGCAGATCCTTAGCCTCTAATCTAGCTTGTAATTCTCATATCACAGCATAAAACATATAACTTGTATGGGTATTTTGGGAAAACCTACTTGGGCTCCTCCGATTGCATGCATCACATCCTTTGTCTTTTATTAAAAATTCTTATATTAAAATGTTTCTTTTTATGAAAAACCTACCAACCCCTCGATTTGAGTCCAGGCACACCCGAGAGTATGCCTGAATCCCTCAAACCAAGGCTCTGATACCAACTTGTAACAACCCAAAAATATTGATAAAATTATGTTTTTAAATTCATTCACATCATATGGTACTAATATCAAAATAGTCAAAAAGTTTCATAAACAAATGTTATCCGAGTACAAATTCTCAAAATTTCTAAATGCAGAAATCATAGGGTGATGCGGTGCGGTCAGGTCAGGCCCTCCCCCTTCGAACTAGAAGTACCTGAAACATAAACTGAAAACTATAAGCACAAATCTTTGTGGGTTCCCTTAAAATACCACATACTAAACTAACATACTGCCAAGCATATTTGGATGCTTTCCTACCCCTTCGGTCTATTTCAACCGGATACTATCAAGCATATATAGGTGCTTGCCTACCCCTTAGGTCTATTTTAATCGAATACTTTCAAGCATATATGGGTGCTTGCAATCCCCTTCGGTCTATCTCAACCGGATACCGGGTCTATTTCACCCCTACTACTACCACATAATATTATAACATAAATCACAGACTCATCAAACAATTACAGGCTTAACTGACAATTATCATGAAGACAATCATCACATTACATCATAAACTAGTGGGCTGGCATTGGTGCCTTCGACCCATAAATATTGTGAAGGAAGACTCGCCTCAGACTGAAGATATCAAATCACACTCGGCGGATGATTCGCAAAGTCCTCTTCCTAATGCAAAAACATAAAATCCTACTAAGGAATTAGACCACACTCTAACTCGAAAGTCTAAAACCCTAATTCTTGATTAAGGAAAAAAGGCTCCTTTACCTATTCCTTATTGGGACTCATTCCCTCCATGGTCCAAATCCATAAAAAGAAACCCAAAAAGGCATCCAATCCCAACTATAGGGCCTCTAAGGCCCAATATGGCCCAAGAACACCTAGCATGGCCTTAGGCCTAAAAATGTCTTGTTACAATAGGTAGGCTTGAGGCCCAACCTAAACAAGTCCAAGGCCCAGCAGAAACATGAGCCCAAAATCATCCAAGCCCACAGACTGTGTACGCACGACGTACATGGCGCGTATGCCTT
The DNA here is from genome assembly GCF_051521515.1 of Lactuca serriola. Taxonomy (NCBI): domain Eukaryota; kingdom Viridiplantae; phylum Streptophyta; class Magnoliopsida; order Asterales; family Asteraceae; genus Lactuca; species Lactuca serriola. The sequence goes on from NC_136411.1 coordinate 114,200,438, forward strand.
GCGTACGCTGGTGGAAATTCGAAATCGGGACACTGAGCCAGTACGTGTAGCGTACTCTAGAATACGCATACTGGCAGTCAGCCCATCCACATTTCTAAGTCTTAATCCATTCAATCATTACGACCAAAACTTAGATCCAAGCTCAAAATAACGTCTTAAGCCCTAAAGTTGCAAACATTATGCTTTTGCATGCATGGATGGGGCTCAAACCATGACTTTAGTCCATTAACTCACTTGGATTGTTGTTAACAATTTCATTGTTGAGAATTAACTATCAAGATACAATTTTTATGACTCAAAACACTTCTAAGAGTCCAAAAGGGTAGCTCATATGGCCTGGAGTTGCTCATGCTCCAAGAACCTAAACTATGCGACCAAAAGATACCATTTCTACCATAAACCTAAATCTAAGCTTGGAAACGGTGCACAAGCTCTGGATCTAAAAGCTCATTCTTCTTCCTTGCTTCTTCCCACACTTCTTCTACAAAGCCATTAAAGAACACCGCGAACACTTATGGAAACTCACAAATGCACTCAAGATGGCTTAGGGTTCGATATTTGCACTAAAAGAGAAATGGAGGTTAAAGGGGTAAGGGACTTGAGGGACTTAAGGTCTTTAAATAGGGACCACACCCTAAAAATTAGGGTTTTCCCCTAGCTTGAGTACGCCTAGCGTACGCATGGGTACACCTAGCGTATGCTAAGGATCCCCCAATGGGTCGCATGCAGTGAGTACGCCGTGTGTACATAATGTATGCCCAACGTACTCACAAACCTTCCACCACCTTTAGATTAAATTTAAATGGATTAAATTATTAGCTTCATATCGGCGACTTGGGTGCTACATTTACTCCATTTCATGTATTAATGGGACCCAAAACCTGATTTTATCCATCTAAACCCATAATATGAACATCAACTTAAGCATGGTACATCAAAACCCATCAAGATGATAATTTTATGGTTCCTAATAACTCCTTAATGGATAAAGTTTCCAACTTTATCCATTAGAGGGGTCCAAGCAACCAAGATCTAGTCTTTAAGTCACAAAAGGGATCAAAAGTGCATCTTTCCAAGTCTCAAGCTTCTAGATATGAATCAATAAGATGTTTAAATAGATAATGTTTCCAACTTTATCCATAACAAGGTCACAAACATCAAGATCTAAATGTTATGCACTAATGTGACCAAAAGCTCAAAACACCCAAGGCTAGCTAGATCTATCAAATGCATCATCAAGATTCCAACTTTATACCTCTAGAAGAAAGATCAAAGTGAACAAAGTTTGGATCTACAAGCTCTAATGCAACCAACACTTCTCCAATGAGATCTGTCTTCTCCAAGATGCAACCAGAACACTCTAATGCATTTAAAAACACCTTCTTTTTTCTTACAAGGCTCAAACTAGGGTTAGGGTTTCAAGGGAGGGTTTTGGAGAGGTGGAGGTAAAGAATGGAATGGGTTTAGGTAAGTTAAGGAGCTTAAATAGGGCTCAAACCATAAAAATAATGTTGGTGCACTGATCGCATACCCCTAGAGTACTCCAGGTACGCCCAACACACTCCATGTATGCCTAGTACGCCCATTGTACTCAAGGTATGCCCAACATAATTGACTAAGCCCCTAAACCTTCCTAACTTCAAACGGTCATAACTTCTTCGTACCAATTCCGTTTTCAATGATTTTATATCCACAGAAATATATTGAGGAGCTCTACAACCCTATCTAATTAACTTTAACTTAAACCATATCGAACTAAAATCCTTAATTCATAAAAGAACTCAAAAACATAACTTTTCTCGTTTTACCCTTTGACTCCGAAACTCAATCAAGGGCTTGGATTGCACATCCAATATTATCACCATCCAATAGTGTGTAAACCTAATTCCATTGAATCCCAAAGCATTTATGTGATCTATTTACTGTCCACAATACCAAAATAAGAAACTTCTCAAAACAGGATCTTACACTTCTGCATCATATACCACCACTTCTTCCTTTTTTGGAGTTTGTATATTTTCCGGCCTTGATGATCGGTTCTTTTCTTTTTTTCTTTTGAGACTTTCGCAATCTGCCATTGCATGGCCTAGTTTTTTTTATGAGAGTCACAATGTTTGTTAGAATCTCAGGGGAACTTCCTGCTTCTATCATTATTATTTCCGTTATTCGGGCTTCTTGGTGAGTATGTTGCATATGTCACCTGATGATAGGGCTAGAATCTATCATGTTGCCTTCCTTTCCTTCTATGAGATTGTAACATCCCAAAATTTAAGGCCAAACATTTCATTTTGAATTAAACAATTATAAAACTGCTTGTCTAAAAACAATCATAGTATCACTCATATCAAAAGCCAATGTATCGATAGTCAAAACATATCATAAGAAAACATCATCAGAGTATAAATCCTAAAGATTTCTAGTGCGGAAAAAGTAATGTGATGTGTTGCGATCATGTTGACTCCTTTCCCTTTGAAAAGGAAGTACCTGAAACCAAAACTAAAAATTGTAAACACAAAGCTTAGTGAGTTCCCCCATCATACCACATACCATACAATAACATAATACCTGGCATATTTGGGTGTTGGCCTCCCCTTCGGTCTCTTTCAACCGGTAACTGCATAAAATATATGGGTGTTGGCCAACCCCTTCGGTCTCTTTCAACCGGTAACCGGGGACTATTTCAGCCCTACCACTACCACATAATACGCTAGCATATACATATAAATCACATACTGCCTAGCATATATGGGTGCTGGCATCCCCTTCGTTCTCTTTCAACCGGTAACAGGGTCTATCCTACTCTTCCTATGACTATCGCGTAATAACGTAACATACTAGCACATAAAGCATAACAGATAGTGGCATACTAGACAATTATCACAAAGACACTCATCTCAACTATAATCAAATACTTGTGCGTCGACATTGGTGCCTTCGACCCACTCCTACCGGAAGGTAACTTACCTCAAATGTCGTGAAGTAGTTGAGCTGTCCTCGGCTCCGAAATCAACTCCAATAAATCTCTTACACATAAAGGATCTCCTTTAGTTACCCTTTCTTACTCGTTACCCCATAAGGGCCACCTTTGGTCAAAGTCAACAACCTGGTTAAAGTCAGCCTTCTGGTCAAAGTCAACATCCTAGGTTGACTCAACTCGCCGAGTTGGTCCATTAACTCGTCGAGTTCCATGAATCATCAACCCTAAAATCACGATCCACTTCGTCGAGTTCCTCCTATCCACGGAATCGGGACTTCTCCAGTCAACTCATCGAGTTTTGCCCTTTACAGACTCGGGACACTTCGACCCAACTCATCGAGTTCCTCTATGGACTCAACGAGTTCTTCAATCTGTTAAGTCATCTTAATAGGTTAAGCTTATATCCTTCAAATCTAAGCTCCATGCTTCATCTACATACCGAAAATGTCCTTTCAAGGGTAAAGTTTCCCACTTTGCCTGTTAATTGCCTTCCTTAATGGGTTTAGCTCAAACCCTAATTCTTTAAGATCTACATTTTGATCTAAAAGCCATAAAACTTCAAGCTAAGGCATAAAAACTGAGATCTAGACCCTAGACACTATATGAACACGTAAAGTCTCTGACTTTCTCTCCATGCATGGCCTTTTGGAGCTTTAAAGTCCAAAATGACATCTTAAAGCTTGCATGGGGTTTCAATGGCCATAAAGTTTGCACCTTTATGCCATGAAGGTCCTCCAAGGTCCTAGATATGGAAGTATACTCACTTGGGACGTTCATTTCCCAAGGACCATGCGACTTGGACCAAAACTCAATAAAAGTGAAGATGAAGAGATCTAAGAATACTATAGACAAGATAGGATCTTTATACCTCTGATGAACCAGAAATGAAGCTAGACTTTTGGATCTATTCTTCTCCAACACTTCCTTGCTTGTTCTTCAAGTATCATCTTCTTCAAAACCACAAGAATGCACCAAAAATGGCTCAAAACTCTCAAAAGTGTATTAGGGTTTCGTGGCTAGGGTTTGGGACGATGGAGGCTGTAAATGAGGCCAGCCTTTGGAGGTTAAGTTGTGTTTGAATAGGGTGCAAAACCCTGAAAATTAGGGTTTCATTATGCCATTCCAACTCGTCGAGTTGAGGCTCTCAACTCGTCGAGTAGACTTTTCAACCCGCGTCCAAATCCATTCCTACTCGACGAGTTTGGGACCTCCAACTCGTTGAGTTTCTCTATACAAATGAATAAATTGTTAATTTAATACATACCAGGAACCTGGCATTACAAATCTCCCCCACTTATTTTAGAATTCGTCCTCGAAATCTGCTACGTTTGGAAATAGCTCTGGGTAGTGCTCTCTCATCTCATCCTTCGGCTCTCAAGTCTATTATGAGCCCTTGTGGTGATGCCATTACACCTTCACCAACTCTACCCTCTTTTTCCTCAGACCCTTCATCTTCCTATCGAGGATGGATACTGGTCGCTCGATGTAGTTCAGGTTGTCATCTACCTGAATATCCTATAAATGCACCACTGCGGAGTCATCTACCAAGCACTTCTGCATGTGAGAGACATGAAAGGTGTCGTGGATCTAACTAAGCTCGGCTGACAAATCCAGTCAATACGCAACCCAACCCACCCGGGCCAATACCCTGAACGGACCAATGTATATGGGGCCCAACTTGCCCCGCTTCCTGAACCGGATGACACCTTTCCAAGGTGACACCTTCAGGAGGACCATATCTCCTACCTGAAACTCCAGGTTTAATCGTCGCCTGTCGATGTAGCTCTTCTACTGACTTTGGGCCGTCTGGAATCTACTCTGGAGCTGCTAGATCTTCATTGTCATCTTCATTTCGGTACTCTCCATGACCCTCTGTCCGACCTCACCCCAACATATTGGGATCCTGCACTTCCTCTCGTAGAGCATCTCGAAAGGAGGTCGCCCAATACTGGCGTGGTAGTTGTTATTGTACGAAAACTCTGCCAAGGGAAGGTAGGTATTCCAGCTACCACCGGAATCTAAAATGCATGCCCGCAACATAACCTCCAAAGTTTGGATGGTCCGCTCGGTTTGACCATCTGTATGTGGATGAAAAGCCATGCTAAAGTGCAGACAAGTACCCAACTCATCATGAAATTTCTTCCAGAATCTGGAAGTGAGCCATACATCTTGGTCAGAAATCACGGAAACTGGCACCCCGTGCCGAGCTACTACCTCTCTGATGTAGACGTCATCTAGCTTCTCAGCTGAAATACTCTCCTGGATCGAAATGAAATGGTCACACTTGGTCAACCGATCTACGATGACCCAAATCGAATCCATTCCCCGTGCGATCTTGGGAAGCTTCATGATGAAATCCATAGTAATATCCTCCCATTTCCACCTAGGGATATCCAACGGTTGTCTCTTGCCATGAGGTCTCTGGTGCTCGGCCTTGACCTTCCTGCAGGTCAGGCACCTTTCAACATACCAGGCTACATCCCACTTCATGCAGGGCCACCAATAATCAGGACAAAGATCTTTATACATCTTTGTCGCCCCGGGATGGATGGAAAATCTGGATTTGTGCGCCTCCTCCATCAGGATCTGGTGCACACCGCCTGCGAACGGAACCCACACTCTGCAGTGAAGTGTCAACAACCCGTGGCTATCATAGTCGAAGGAGGAAATCTGGCCCACGATACGATCACTCTTCCGGTTTTCCTCCGTCATTGCCTCCTGTTAGGCCTCCTAGATCTGCTCCAGAAGCGGATTCACTACTATCATCCTCAGATAGATGTCTCTGATCGGGGCTAATAATGTCTTGTGGCTAAGTGCATCAGCCACACCATTGGTCTCCCCGGGTGGTATAGGATCTCACAGTCGTAATCTTTCACCACGTCTAACCATCGCCGCTGTCTCATGTTCAAATTTGGTTGGTCCATCTGATACCTAAGGCTCTTGTGGTTCGTGTAAATGGTACTACAGACTCCATAAAGGTAGTGTCACCAAATCTTGAGGGCGAAAACAACCGCCCCCAACTCTAGGTCGTGCGTCAGGTAGTTCGCCTTGTGAGGCTTTAGCTGCTTCAAGGCGTAGGCGATGATGTTCCCTCTCTGCATCAACACTACGCCCAAACCCGAGATGGACACATCGCCGTATACTACAAAATCCTCAACGCCCTATGGTAGGGCTAAGATCGACGCCTTGCACAACCTCTGCCTCAAAGTCTCAAACGTTGCCTACTGATCAGGCCCTGGAGAAATACAACGACCTTCTTTGTCAGTCGGGTCAAGGGTACCACTATCTTGGAGAAGTCTTGTATGAATCTCCGATAATAGCCTGCTAAACCGAGGAAACTCTGAATCTCAGATGGAGACTTCAGAACCTCCCATCTCATCACGGCCTCCACTTTTGTCGGGTCAATCAAAGTACCGTTCTGGTGGACAAGGTGCCCCAGAAACTACACCTCGCCCAACCAGAACTCGCACTTGGAGAACTTGGCATACAAGTTTTCCCTCCTCAGGGTATCCAACACCTCTCGCAAGTGCTCCTCATGCTGCTCCAGCGTCTTAGAGTAAACCAAGATGTCATTAATAAAGACTATCACAGACGGATCTAGCATCGGTCTGTATACATGGTTCATGAGGTCTATGAAGGCGGCAGTGGCATTGGTGAGCCCAAAGGGCATCACCACGTACTCATAGTGGCCATAGCAAGTCCAGAAAGCAGTCTTCTGTATATCCTCATCTCTGACTTACATCTGGTGATAGCCTGAACGCAAATCTATCTTGGAAAACCAAGATGCCCCCAAAGCGGGTCGAAGAGATCGTCAATACTCGAGAGTAGGTAACGGTTCTTCACTGTTACCTTGTTCGGATCTCGGTAATCTATACACATATGATGTGACCCATCGTTCTTCTTCACAAACAGGATTGGGGCTCCCCATGGCGAACTGCTCGACCTAATAAATCCCTTGTCTAACAGCTCCTGCATCTATGTAGATAACTCTTGCATCTCGGCAAGAGCCAACTGATATTGTGCCTTGGCTATCGGAGCCGCACCAGGGACTAGGTCAATCCCGAACTCCACCTGTATCTTCGGAGGTATCCCAGGAAACTCCTCCAAGAACACATCCAGATACTCCCTCACAACAGGCACATCCCTCACGGTCACCTTACCTACCTCCCGGGTATCCATAACGTAGGCGACATAACATGCACAACCCTATTGAAGGTAGTGCCTAGCCCTCGCTGCTGAACACAAAGCCAGCCTGCGCTACGGCCTCTCGCCCAGAATCACCAACTCTCCCCCACTAGGGGTCCTGACACGAACCAACTGTTGATCACAGTCGATCACCGCCCCATTAGGGCTCAACCAATCCATGCCTATGATGACCTTGTTCCCACGCAAAGGAATGGGAACCAAATCCACGAGGTAACGCTTGTCATACATCCTCAAAACACAATCTTTGTAGACCTCAGATGCCCAGAAAGACCGATCGTCAGCAATATCGGCCTCTAGGACAATCCAACATGCCTGAAGACTCAGCAAACCTCTTGCTAAGTGTAAGAGATACAAATGATCGGGTAGCCTCCGAGTCAAATAACACCTAAACTGGGATACCGTTCACATGGAACGATCCTAAACAAAACACATAAAACATAAAAAATAAATATCATAACCGACATGTAATAAAAGTTAGGGAGAAGAAAAGATACCCGTCACCGAATCCGGTGCGACATGTGCCTCCTCGATGGTCAGCTGGAACGCTTGGCGCCTCACTACTGGAGCATCTGTCTTTCCCCGTCGACTATCTGTGATCTGCAGGGTTGTTGGAGCTGGCGCCGCCACTGGCGCTCCTGGTGTCAATCTTGGGCGGTTGGCCTTTTTATGGCCCTTCTGATTGCAATAAAGCAAATTAGGTATGATGTCTAAAGAGTGGGGGTAGGGGCGGTACCAAAGTGTCCAAGCTTGCCGCACTTATAGTAGCCCAATTCCCCTAATCTGCATACTCCCTCATGCGCCTTGCCGCATTTCCCAAAGCAGCTCTGACCCTGCTAGCCCTTCGACCTAGAGTCGAATCCCTTGGGTTCCTTCCCTGAAACCCCAGTCGCCTACCCAGTCTCTGCCTTCCTCTCCTGATGTGCTCTATATCAATCTCCTTATCCCTCGCTCTCGCTATCATGTCATCCAAAGTCCAATGTGCCAAGTAGCTGACATATTTCCGTATGTCAGCTCTCAACATATCATGGTACCGGGTCTTCTTCATCTCCTCATCACCCGCGTACTGAGGAACCAGTAAGGGCCTCTCCCTGAACTTGGTGGTAACCTTCACCACTGACTCAATAGTGTGTCGCATATCCAAGAAATCCCTGGCTAGCTGCTGAATCTCCACAGTTGGGGCAAAATCAGCTTGAAATCAGGTCACAAAGTCTGACTAGGTCATAACCTCAATGGACGGGGCCCTCTCTCTCTCTCTAGCAACCAGCTGCAAACCTGACCTTCAACCCCTCAGGGCTGAAGCTCGTCACCTGCGTAGACTTAATGCGTGCGATCCATTGTTTTGCCACAATGGGGTCCTTCACCCCGCTAAAGTATGGCGCTCCGCATCCCCTGGAATCCTTGAAGGAGAGCGTGCGAGTCCCTGACTGGTCAGGTGCCATGTGACTCCTAAACACCCTAAGGCGATCCTCCATCAACTCGATGATCCCTTCCTTGATCGACCCAAAAATCACTGGGGTCACCTCAAGGATGCCTCTCATAATCTCAGATGCGATGAACTCGCGCAATCCGTCATCAACCGGCTCGGAACCTGTACCCTAACCTGACCCAGACCCTAAACCTCCCGCTCTATGATGTGTCACCACCATTCTGAAACAAAACACACAATCACCAGGGTCATACATAACCTCGAGAGGTTTCACACACTACAAGTTTTCCTGTTTTAATCTCAACTCTCCTTGATACGAGTATGGATCCTCTGCTTTCAGTAGTACGGCCCATACTACCTTCCACATCTATCTGTACTTTCCTCGAGAATTGCCTTGAATCCAACAAGTCCCTTTCACTACTAGTGCTCACTGCAATAATCTCATCCTAGGCTTACCCTAGGGTAATCTCCGACCCACTCTCCACGATCAGCTGCATAAGAAGTCCCTGCTACCTCTCCTTAACTAGCTCGCGAATACCATTACATATTACCAAAACCAGATAATTCTTCGATTGAGAGGTCCTACCCTACAACAGTTGGACTCAGACAAGAGCTGCAAAATAGAGCTAGACCTAACCTTCTGAAATTATTCAGTCCTTGTAATATGTAACTTAACGTATTCGTTTACTAGTTAATTAAAGATAACTAGGTCTCCTAAAAGCACAAAGCAAGCAACATTCGGGAATTGAGTAACCCAAACCAAGTATATCCTAATCAGGATATCATATCACTGACTAGTTAGTACTATTATGCAGTTCAATAAGCACATACAGCAGGCACATAAGGCATCTTCCTAGATCTTTAGCCCTAATCTAGCATGCAGTTCTCATACACATACAATAGGCAAATAAGGCATCCTTCCTAGATACTAAGCCCTAATCTAGCATGCAGTTCTCATAATCATATCATATATCATAGCAAACATGTATGGGTATCTTGGGGAAAATTTACTTGAGCTCGGCCGATTGCACGCATCACACTCCTTGTTCTTTCTCAAAACCCTTAATTTTAATTTTTGAAAAAATGTTTTCTTTGTAAAAAAAATTCCAAACCCTCGATTTGAGTCCAGACACCCCCGAAGGTGTATCTGAATCACTCAAACCAAGGTTCTTATACCAACTTGTAACATCCTAAAATTTAAGGCCAAAAATTTCATTTTTGAAATAAACAATTATAAAACCGTTTGTCTAAAAACAATCATATTATCACTCATATCAAAAGCCAATGTATCGATAGTCAAAACTTGTCATAATAAAACATCATCAGAGTATAAATCCCAAAGATCTCTGGTGCGAAAAATGTAGTGTGATGAACTACGATCATGCCGACTCCTTTCCATTCGAAGATGAAGTACCTGAAACCAAAACTGAAAAATGTAAGAACAAAAGTTAGTGATTTCCCTCATCATACCACATACCATACACTAACATAATGCCTAGCATATCTGGGTGTTGGCCTCCCTTAACTGTCTAACATATTTGGGTGCTGGCCTACCCCTTCGGTCTCTTTCAAACGGTAACTACCTAGCATATCTAGGTGCTAGCCCACCCCTTCAATCTCTTTCAACCAGTAACCGGGGACTATTTCACCCCTACCACTACCACATAATACCCTAGCATATACACATAAATCACATACTGCCTAGCATATCTGGGTGATGGCCTCCCCTTCAGTCTCTTTCAACCAGGAACATGGTCTATCCTACCCTTCCTACCACTATCGTGTAATAACATAACATACTAGCACATAAATCATAACAGATAGTGGCATACCAGACAATTATCACAAAGACAATCATCTCAACTATAATCAAATACTAATGGGCCAACATTAGTGCCTTCGACCCACTCCTAATGGAAGGTAACTCACCTCAAATTTCGAGAAGTAGCCGAACTGTCCTCGGCTCCGAAATCAACTCCAATCAGACTCCTACACATAAAGGATCTCCTTTAATTACCCTTTTATACTCATAACCCCATAAGGGTCAGCTTTGGTCAAAGTCAACCTTCTGGTCAAATTCAACATTAAGGGTTGACTCAACTCGCCGAGTTGGTCCATCAACTCGTCAAGTTCCATGAATCATAAATCCTAAAATTGAAATCCAACTCGTTAAGTTCTTTCACAACTTGTCGAGTTCCTCCTATCAACAGAATCGGGACTTCTCCAGTCAACTCGTCAAGTCACCTTTGAACTCGTCGGGTTTTTCCCTTTACAAACTCGGGACACTTCGAATCAACTCGTCGAGTTCCTCTATGGACTCGATGATTTCTTCAGTCTGTTAAGTCATCTTAATATGTTAAGCTTCTATCCTAAATATCTAAGCTCCATCCTTCATCTACATACTTAAAATGTCCTTTTAAGGGTAAAGTTTCCTACTTTACCCGTTAATAGCCTTCCTTAATGGGTTTAGCTCAAGCCCTAATTCTTTAAGACCTTTGATCCAAAAGCCATAACACTTCAAGCTAAGGCATAAAAACTGAGATCTAGACCCTAGACACTATATGAACACGTAAAGTCTCTGACTTTCTCTCCATGCATGGCCTTTTGGAGCTTTAAAGTCCAAAATGACATCTTAAAGCTTGCATGGGGTTTCAATGGCCATAAAGTTTGCACCTTTATGCCATGAAGGTCCTCCAAGGTCCTAGATATGGAAGTATACTCACTTGGGACGTTCATTTCCCAAGGACCATGCTACTTGGACCAAAAAATCAATAAAAGTGAAGATGAATAGATCTAAGCATACTATAGACAAGATAGGAGCTTTATACCTCTGATGAATTAGAAATGAAGCTAGACTTCTAGATCTATTCTTCTCCAAGACTTCCTTGCTCCTTCTTCAAGTATCATCTTCTTCAAAACCACAAGAATGCACCAAAAATGGCTCAAAACTCTCAAAAGTGTATAAGGGTTTCATGGCTAGGGTTTGGGACGATAAACGTTGTAAATGAGGCCAACCTTTGGAGGTTAAGGTGTGTTTAAATAGGGTGCAAAACCCTAAAAATTAGGGTTTCATTCTGCCATTCCTACTCATCGAGTTGAGGCTCTCAACTCGTCGAGTAGACTTTCCAACCTGCGTCCAAATCCATTCCTACTCGACGAGTTTGGGACCTCCAACTCGTCGAGTTTCTATATAAAAATGAATAAAATTTTGAATTTAATACATACTAGGAACTGGCGTTACAGAGAGAATCTATGGTTCTGGTTGAACCGAGGATTAACTCTTGTAAGAAGTGGGTTATATTGCTTCATCCGTTATTCCTTTCTTCCCCCGCTTAACATAGCTTTTCTTTCCATCCTTGCCTTCTCATTACTGTTGACTTCTTTCCTCAAGAATCTATTAATTTTTCATATCATTTCTTTAGTGTTAACCCACTCTCTGCCTACTAATTTTATGAGTATCTCTCCTGTAGCAACCCATAAGTAAAGGTTGATATGATCATAGGATCGTCTCTTGTTGGCATCTTTTTAATAATTGCATTAAATCTTTTGAAATAGGCCTTATTAGGCGCTCCTACTCATTATGTACACATGAATAAAATGTGCGCTTTTTGTTGAAACATTCTTTTTTGGATGAAACTGTAGTAATTTTTTTTACATAACTCCTTGAAGCATCTGATACTTTTTTACGGTAGGCTGGCCAACCAATATCGAGCAAACCCATCGAGAGTTCCTGCAAAGTACAAACTCCATAGCTTCGAGTCCATGGGTATCATTTTTATTAACCATTGGAAGTTAGACACATAATCATGAGGATCTCCTGTTCTGTTATAAGGTTGTACTTTGGGTCCTTTCAACACTTTTGGGATCAGATTCTCATTGATATCATTTGTGAAGGGAGATCAGAAGTTAAGCCTTCTAAAGGCTTGATTGGATTGTTTAGCTTTCGCTACTTCGGGTAGCATTTCTTATAAGTAGGTGGGATATTTCTTTGCTCTATGGGTTTCTCTTTTCCCTGTGATTTCTTGATCCTCGCCCCATCTTCTTCGAAGTTGTCTGTCTGGCTAGTGTGAATGGATACTTGATCCCACTCTTTCTCTAACATGTTCCTTCGACCTCGTTTTATTGGCATGTCACTTTCTCATGGCCTTAAATCTTTTGAACACATGGAATTCTTCCATATCCATTTCGTCTATAGTTAATTCTTTTTCGCTCGTCATGCCTCTATCAACGTGATTAAAGGATATGGTGTTTTTGTTTTTATCACTGTTGTGACTATGTGTTTTCTCCGAGACCTTCCAAGTTTTGCATTCGGATGATAGGACAAACGTCAACAATTAGATTATCTTCGTCAACCATTTGTCACGTAGTCCCACAGAGGCACAATTTGTTGTGCCTCAGGCTCCGGCTCCAGAGGACCAATGATACTATGCTCATGGTGTGAGTTGATAACTAGAATTGAAGGACCTGAATACGCAAACAATTCGTAAGTCGATGAATGGGACCAACGCACCAATGCTAAAGTCATAAACTATCTGAAATATCACTCGTGATTTGTTAAGTAAATATTGTATTGATCGCGTAGCTTATGATTTCCATGTAGCTCATATTTATACTTGAAATCTCTGCAATTGTCACTTTCCTCAACGGGGCAGGCTTCAGTCTTGTCGTATTTATTACTCCTTAGACCGAAGGTACGGATAAAGGTACTTTCCTTCCGGTTCTAATGCTTAGTACTTGTCTTCGTTTACGGATTCGTTGCGATCTTGAATATTAGATTTGTCATATGAAATGTTCATCGGGTTCGATCACCCGTCATAATGAAATTGATTTGGTCATCGGCCATAATGAAACTGGTTGGTTGTAACGACGGTATATGTGTAATTCTAACACATATACCATATTATTAAGGTAATGATTAGTGCACAAAAATTAGTTTATTTTTGAGTTTATTGTAATATAAGTTTGAGACAATAAAAATCATTTGTTAGCTAATTTTTAAATAAAAATTTTATTAGCTATTTTTTTAAATAAAAATTGTGATAGCTCATTGATAAGTTCCTTCGGTGAATTCTACAAGTTTTCACAATATAAACCATATGCTAATATCATTTTATATTATTTTACATTTATTATCGAGCTATTCAAGCTAGTTTTAAGCATGAAACATTTGTGTTGTTTACGAAACATTATTATATTATCCATAGGTTTTGGAAATTCTTTTATAGATTATATAAGAAGTTTGATATGGACCCAATGGCAACATGCCAACATATAACGGACACTGCGTTCTGGTCAATTAAAAAAAAAAAAAAAAAAAAACCTTAAAAAACTGACAGATAACTTGTTACTCTACCACCCCTATCTGAATCTGACATAAATCATAAAAACTTTAAAAACAACACTAAACTATTACTTGTTGATGCTTTTTGTTTACTATTTTTTTTAAAGTACGAAAACATTGTTGTGTTGTTTACTTTATAGGTACATTTATAGGTTGAATAAAAAAAATTTAGAATAAACTAGCAAACAATTGGGTTTTGAGACAAAAACAAATCATCTAAATTTTAATTTTTAGCATTTTTTTTTTTTTTTGGGGAATTTGAGTAATCTAACATATATAGACAAGTAATTTATTAATAATAATTTAATTTTTATAATTTTTTAAAAAAAGACCACTTAGTATCGAACAATATGGATACAGGCTTGCATAGCTATGAACCTTGCTTCATCTTCGAAAAATAGTCGTTCTTCCGGTAACTATTGTATATAGTCATTTTTAATGTGTTTAAATAAAAAACTCCCAAAAACCCATGGACAATTGGTATATTGATAGGGATATAAAGCTACACAAAAGGTTTGAATTAAGCAATCATCAAATAACATTTTCTTATAAATGACTATTACGTAGGTAATGTAATTGAAACATATGTACACCACATCACAATCTGACCAAGGTGGGTAAATGGATCCATCATCCATTGTTTTTGTAAAAAAAAAAATGATAAGCTAATTTCATAACCAAATTAGTAAGTGTGGTGTGATGTTTATGTTTGGTTTTATTCTTACAATATTCTTATTATATAGTTAAAACTACCATATTAGCAATGGAAACAATTTTAGATTTGAATAAACTAAAACTATTTTACCTACCAAGGATCATTTTGCAAATCATGTATAGATTAAAACAAACATATAAAGGAAAAGATTACAACCTTCGAAGTATTTGATTCTCATGGCAGATGGAAGTTGATTAAGTGATGCATTAAGCTCCAAAGAAAAAGTTCTTTACAAGTATCCACCACGCAAGAAAATACCACTTCTAAGATGCTAGTCTTCACTTGTACATATGTTGTTCTTAAATCTTAAGAGTTCATACAAAATGAACCTTAAAAAGAAGCAACATATAAACACTCTATCTTCAAAATACTTTGCAATAAGAATGAGAGGGAGAGAGCGCCAAATGCTCTTGGTTTGTAGAGAGGAAGAAGAAGAAGAAAAATAACTAACAAAAAAATAGCAAGTTTTTTATGCATTATCTTCTTTATATACTAAGGGATAAGTAAAGAGTTAAAAATATCCATAAAGGAAAGAAGGGCCTTTTCTTACATGCATGGTGTGAAGTAAAACAAAGACAACACTCCGACTGCATATCTTAATGGGATTTACAACTAGTTAGTTACAATGTAACTTAATGGTTACTCAAAGTGTCTAAAATGTTGTACCCAACATTAATAATCATATTATATTATATTTCACTAGTTTTTGTTCTCTTTATTATTATTTCCTTAAAAAATTCCCAATATGTTGGAAAAATATTATTTTCATAAAATAATGTTTTCCAATTAAATACAAGTGTTGATATTTTTAATAATCAAAATGACTCTAATAAATAATCAACTAGTAGTAACTTGTTATAAGGTGTGACCCTATATGATCATATGTCATTACAAAATACCATTCTATAATGACTTGCACATAAAGATATTTCAATCTCCTGCTTGCACAAGACTCGTCATAGATCGATATAGACAGTGGTGAATGTCTAGCAACATTTCATTGCCCCTAATAACACACGAAGAAGAATTCCATTCATCGACATCCATTTCCCAAAAGCTCAAAGCTTCATTTGATGCATAAGGTAAGTTTATAAGTTATTCCTTTGTTACAAACATCCTATTGAACATAAGACTTGGATCGCAATGATATTACATTTATAGGAAATTCGTATTAAGAGTTGATTATTCATATTATAGTTTGGCCTAGTTATAAACTACATCTTACAAGGGACGTTGAATTCGAAGTAAGTTGAATAAATAGGTAGTAATCAGACAAGGGATGTATGCAAGATTGGAATGGAGAGTAGCGCTTTGTACTATGACATTATTATGTGTCAAAGTATGGATTATGTCCAAGAGTTATTTGATAAGATGGATATTGCTTAGACTCATTCTAGGTGTGTTTGAGATTGGAACAAAGAGGAGAGTTGTGTTTATGTGCCACTATCACTAGCCCAGGTGCAGGTTCTGTAAAAGTCATCTGACATAGTAAGATGACGACCACTAACCATTCTAGACAGTTCGGTGGAACACTAGTAGACTCATTACCTATAGGTGTTAATGAAGCATATTATTTGGGTATAAGGATTGTATTTTCATTAGAATGCTCCATCCTCTTTAGGGTTTCTTTAATGACTTACACCGACTAAGGAATCACCTAGTTGTGTAGTCAAATAGTTATTTTAAACGATTCATCAGGCAAGGTGATTCTTCCAGATGATCGTTGATTAGGATTCATGAGAATCTACTGGGTGTGTATGTATAGGTACATTGTTTTGTAGATATTCTCAATACGATTATATATCTATAGTGTTTGGTAACAGTTGGTTTTGTAGGTTTATTGATTAAAGATTATTATCATAATAACATTGTGGAATTGAAAACCCTATGTATCTCACCAGGACTCCCAACCTAACCCACTCAATTTATATACATCATAGGTAGTGATGTTAAGATAGTTGGAGACATGAATAGGATGTTGAGTGATTAAAAAGAAGACCTGTAATATGGTTCAGGACCGTTAGGTATTTATGTTACAACATATTTTGTGTAGTGATTTTGACATCCTTAAGATTTATGAAGCTTAAACAACATCTGTACTCAATATATTTTAATAAAATGATACAGTTTTTGAAAATTGTTTTATTATACTGGGATTTTCCGCAAACAAAGATATTGTGATTTTTTACGTGTCAAGAAATTTTTTATTCTATAAAATAGGGGATGTCACAGCTGGTATCAGAGCATTAGTTTAAGAAAACTAAGTATTGTGAGTATTTCTAGTCTTAAACTTAGAGTAATAAGTGATGTGTGTCTAGTATATTTTAGGTTGAATACATGAATTGATATTCTATAGACACAAGCAGTAGAATACGTTAATGTATAGGCCTATTTGCTAGTATGCGCTAATAGAGTTATTTTATAGAATTCCTTAGCAAATACCTTACTTGCTATGGTGTGCACTAGCATACTTTAGGATAGATGTCATATATGTTAATTTGTGCTAACTATTATGTAATATAACATGCCTTAGGTTGATTACTGTCACACCCCCGGCCGAGGCAGTGGAACATATCAGATTGTGCGACTTAGTTCATGGATCACAGGTAATTTGAATATATAGCACAAGTATAACAATAAAAAAATAGCATTTGTATTCCATCTTGATGTTTGAACTCATGGTTCTTACAGATAATAATATAGTACATGAATTGCCTTAAATAGGTAGGCAGACATAACAAAATTGGTAACCTGGATTTCTAGAAATCCATGACCATTCTGTCATCTGAAATGCTTGATTACCAATTTCTTGAGAATATATCTAGTTTTGAGGGTCAATACAAGTTTGGTGGGAGTTATAGGTTTTCTGCTAACAGTAGTAATGATACTTTTAAAAACGTTCAAAAAGTATTTTCTTTGTAAGTAACACCATACTTAAAAATGTGTTTGTAAAAAGTCTTTGAATAAACTTTGAAAACCAAGAGGTGTCTTTACATAAGTAAAACCATACTTAAAACTTTTTTGAGAGAAACCAAGCCCATGGTTTTTAAATAGAGAGAGAGAGAGAGTATCAACATGTCATCGATAAACACGATCACGAACTTATCCAAGTAGGGTTTAGACACCTGATTCATAAGATCCATGAATACAGCAGATGTGTTGGTAAGTCCAAATTGCATAAGTAGAAACTCGTAGTGACCATACCGAGTCCTAAGTTCCGTCTTTGGAATGTATGCTTCTTGAAATCTGAGTTAATGATAAGGATGTCAATAGGGGAAAAGCGGACGGGGAATGCATCCCCTGTCCCCACCCCCGGAATTTCCTCATTCCCCCGCCCTCGCCCTCGATTGATTTTAGGATACTTTTATTGGGCCAAAACAAGTTGGTTTTTTGTAGGGTTGAGCATTTGGAATGAACCGGAGCAGACCGGCTCTTGGATCGGAGCGGTTATGGAGAATATTGTGGACCGTGGACCAGATCGGATGAGTCGTGTCTGTGTCTATGTATGGGTCTGGGTCCGGGTCCAGGTCCGGGTTTTCTGGTTCTTGGACCCGTTTGGACTGGTACAACTTTAATTGCATAGAGTACAAGTCGTTAAAATAAGTTTTTGGGTTTGATAGAACTCGTTAAAACAAATATGTTGTTGGGTTTGATACGATACAACTTGTAAAAGCGATTACGTTTTCGTTTCATGCATAACTAATCTACCTTGATGTTATAATAGTATAACTTGCAAAATTAATTTTCCAAATAAAAGCAACTAACATATAAATCAAGTTCATCAAGATCCCTTTCATATGATTTATCTGTCAAAGATACAAAAATTCATAATTATAGTCTAAAATAATAGTTAAAAAGCTGAAATATTTCAGGTTTGATAGCTCAACTTTGAAGGATTGTAACCCACTGAATATAATACTAAAATCAATAAAATTATAGTCTAAATTTATCTACAAACTGTAAACTAAATATTGAAAAAACCCCAGGTCAATCACACTTAAAACGAATGAGTTATGGTTGTTTAAAAAATTCACAAATTACAAAATTTTAACAATCTTGCTGAAAAGCTGAAAATTTTCAACTGTGATAGCTCAACTTTGAAAGACTGTAACTCATTGAATATAATACCAAAATCAACAAAATTATAGTCTAAATTTATCTACAAACTGTAAATTAAACGTTAGAGAAAACCACATGTCAATCGGACTTAAAACGAATGAGTTATGGTTGTTTAAAATTTTTCACAGATTACAAAATTTTAAAAATGTTGCTGAAAAGCTGAAATTTTTCAGCTTTGATAGCTCAACTTTGAAAGACTGTAACTCATTGAATATAATACTAAAATCAACAAAATTATAGTCTAAATTCATCTACAAACTGTAAATTAAAATTTGGAGAAAACCACGTGTCAATCCGAATTAAGACGAATGAGTTATAGTTGTTTAAAAATTTTCACAGATTACAAAATTTTATAAATGTTGCTGAAAAGCTGAAATTTTTCCGCTTTGATAGTTTAACTTTGAAAGACTGTAACTCATTGAATATAATAACAAAATCAACAAAATTATAGTCTAAATTCATCTACAAACTATAAATTAAACGTTGACGAAAACTGTGTGTTAATCCGACTCAACACGAATGAGTTATGGTTGTTTAAAAAAGACAAAATTGCAAAAATGGACCCTGTGGTATGTCTAAAAATGCTACTTTGGGTCAAATAGGTTTGGACTAGCACCAATAGTTCAAAAGTTTTCATTTTGCTGTGACCAAAATAGTTTAAAAAACCTAAAAATAACGGATTTGCCCTTTTCCATTTATTTTTTGCTTTTCTTTTTGTTATTTAATTACTTTCTAACTAAAAACCATTAAAAAAATAAAAGAAAATCTCTCTCTTTCTCTCTCTCCCCGAAAATTAGATCATGTTCTTCAAAATTAGTCATGGAAAATCCATGTATTCGATTAAAACCCAGTTCATCTCAGTTATCCGAATTGAATCATCAACGAAACCATTTCGATTAGCCTTCACTCCTTTGATGAACACATCCAGTTCAACCAAATCGAAATCCTATTCAAGCAAATCCGAAACTCATCAAATCAAAATAGTACCAGGAACAGCTTCCCCGATCTAGGTTACATGTTACTGTATCTCCGATGAAGATCTTATGCAAAAATTTACCTCCAAAATTAACCAAACCTTCATGATTCTTGTAGAGAATAATCATTAGATTCGACTTGGTTAAACACTAAATACTTGTTCACACCTTCTCTGATTTGCCCATTTCAGATTATTAAAGAGGCTTTGATTTTATAGATAAAGGTGAAGAAATCTAGGTCAAAATAGAAATCTAGGTCGGGGGAGACGAACAGAACTGGGTCGGGGGTACTGGAACTTGGGTTCGATCGACTAAAAAATACAAGCGTATGTGTCCTTTGCAGGAAGGGAAGAAAGGAAGGAGTCACTCATGGGGTTTGTGCTTAACAACATGAAGAATTTCGGATCTGTTTTGAGATTATGCATGTTGTTCTCAGACCTTCTAGATGCAAATTCAATCGGTGAATTACGGTTTGTGTTTTCTTTTCTATACTCCCGAGTTTATCTTAAACTGATTCTGTTCAAAGAAAATTTTTCATTTTATTATAGTTTTTCGTTAGTAAGTAATGTGTTGGGAAGTGATATTATCAAGTGATAACGGGTAATCTGAATCTGCATAACGTACCAGAATTGAATTGTCTACGCTCTGTGCTCGATGCGTCGGTAGGCACGAAAGATTATAAATGGACTTGACTAGGAAGATTTGAACTTAAGGAATTCAAGGACTTGACAAATATTGAACTAGTTAGATCCGTTTAGCCTGACATTACGACGCTCGGATAGGTTGAGCAGGGAGATATACATGAGTATCTACCGGTCACATTAAAAGAACCTGTATCTAGAACTGTGGATTAACTTTTTCTCGATGTGTGGATTCTGTCCTTAATTTCGGTTTTGATGGGGCGACTGGGAATTCCAATAAACTAGGGATGTAGAAGGTTATTTTCTTTCTTTCTGTCTGTTAGTCATATGTTGCCTCCTCTGCGTGATCGAGAGATCCGACCTGGACTGTAACATATCCAATTATATTTCTCTGCATCTTCTATCTATGCAATTCTTTCTATCTGTTAGCCATATATTGTCTCCTCTGCGTGACTCATAATCCGACCTGGTACACAGTATATGCAACATTCTCTTCTCAATCCCTCTAAAATTCAGTTAGTCATATGTTTCATCCTCTGCGTGATTGGAAGAGATCCGACCTGGATGTATAGCATATGCACTCTAAATCTTTCTTCTCTTTTAATAATTGTCTGCTCACCCGGTGTAAGGAGTATTCTAGAAGTCCTTGATGGCTGGAGCATATCAGGAAGCGGGAAACATGTTCTAGTACAATTAAAATTAAACACATACAGATTGTCTGTAGATCTCGCGGGTCATTTAGGTGGACAAAATATCCCTAGTCGTCGTCAGCTAACTGGTCCCTAGGAAATTTATCTAAGAATATAGGATCAAAAATGTCTTGTCTTTCTTAGCTTGTCAAAAATTTATCACAAATTTTTCGTGTTTAAGTGGATCATAATACTGGCGATCGACCAGACATAGACATGAAGGCAGAGGTACTGACAAGTGGATTAAGGCTATCTCACAACTTTGATCCCAAATACTTTTCTTTTTGTTAAATTTTTTCATAGTTTTCCTCTATGCACAAATTTAAGGGGGAGAATTAAAAAAATATCAGAAACTTTCAAAAATCAAACAAAAATCAGAAAATTAAAAATCCAAAAATAGTGTTATTTCTATTTTGTTTTTGTTTTAAGTTTTCTTTTAGTTTTGTTTTGTCTTGAAAAGTAATTTCAGGTGTAGATGAAACTCATGGAGTTTCTGTCAAAAAATTTTGAGCCAAAGCTTCATCTGTGATCATCGAAGAATTCTCATTTGAAGGAGCAAGAAATGAAGATTATTCTTTCAACATTCAATCTTTCAACCCCAGAAGCAAGGTGAAGCTGGAATTGAAGATTATGTGACGGATTGCTTTAAAGCCTCCTCAATCAATCTGCTTCTATCTATGAACCTAATGAAGTGATCCAAAAGATTATTTCTCTCTGAAGTTCTATATGAAGATTCTCAAGCTGAAAGCACCAATTTTCAAGAATCTCTACAAGAAGCCTCCTCACCCAATGTGAGTTCAATATCAAATTTTTGAAGAACAACCCAAGTGCTCAAGATGAAGTCATTTATTGAAGATAAATGTTTAAGCCAAGCTCTCGATGAAGATTGACAAGAAAAGGTGACTACTTTTGTAACAACGCAAATTTCCAAACAAATTTTTCATTTTAAAAATAAAGTATTTCCATCCAAAACAAGGCATAAATAATTTAAGTGTCATGTCAAATACAAATTGTCTGAATCCCAAGATCATAAAAACATCCTTCAGTGTGTACAGATCACGCCGGCGCCTTCCCACGGTCCTCGCTAGTACCTGAAACACATACATAACAACTGTAAGCATAAATGCTTAGTGAGTTCCCCAATATACAACTTACGCACATACGCCTTTCCAGGCCCTGACCTTCCGGTCCACTACACAACGCCTTCCGGCCCATAACATATTGCCTTCCGGCCCACATAAACATACATAGCACGCATAACAATTAACTTACCACATATAGCACGTATATCACATATCATATCCGACCTTCCGGTCACACAGTCAAACCCTTCCGGGTATAGTATAGTGAGAAGACTCACCTCGTGAATACTGAAAGCTAGCAAATCCTGAAATCACTCGTGCTCGATCCGCCGAGCTACAAACTCCCTATAACATCATATAGCTCTTATTAACACTTTCATCTTCTAAGTTAACTGACCCTAAGAAGTCACACATAGGTCAACTCTGGTCAACGGTCAACGGTCAACTCGACCGGACTCGGCGAGTGCCATGGCGACTCGGCGAGTCTAGACGTCCTCCAATCCTCTAAGATTCCCCTTCTACTCGTCGAGTATCCTCCTTGACCCGACGAGTTACTCCTGGAAGAATCGCGGGGCCACCCCTACTCAACTCGCCGAGTCTGAAGAACAACTCGACGAGTCCCAGTTATTCTTCAAGCTACTCGCTGAGTCTGTTCATCGGACTCGGCGAGTCCATGCCATGCAACCGCTCAAACTGCTTCCTAAGGTCAGAACTGCTTCGACCATTCATAGGTCTGGCCTTCCTAGACTGGTCCATCACGTAAGGTCCTCATTTCGGTGCTCATGATACACCCCAAGACTTATAATTTACATATTGACCTAAGGCATAAGGATTCCAATCCAAAACCTTCATCAATTCCCGAAATGCACAGGCATGGGACATTCTGGACCTCCAAAGGTCCCAATACAGGGTTACAATCGTTTGGGGGACTAGGGTAACATTCAATCTATCCACAAAAGGGTTCCATAAACCCTAATCCTCTAAACACATCATCATAGCAGAGTATACTCGAATTCTTACCTGGATGATGTACTCTCTGTGTCCCCAATCCTCAGAACGTGACTCCCTTGCAGTTCCTTTAGCCAAGCCCTTCTCTTCCTTGCACACCAACTCCTTCAAAATTACCAATGGCCTTTAACCTTGCTCCAGATGCACACAATCGATTTAGGGTTTCTCTCAGAAGGCTAAAATGAACAATGACGGCCAATAAGTCCCTTTTATACGTCCCAAACCTAAACGGTTAGGGTTTTCGCTAAACAGCGCAGACTCGTCGAGTCCATATCTAGACTCGTCGAGTCCAGTCGCGAACCCGCGACCAGGTCTGCGATCCTACTCGGCGAGTCTAGGCTCCAACTCGCCGAGTCCCCTCTTAAAACACCCCAAAAACATAATTTTAACAATACCTGAGATTCCGGGCTATTACAATTCTCCGCCACTAGGATTAGACTTCGCCCTCGAAGTCTCACTTTGAAAATAGTTCCGGATGCTGCTCCCGCATCTCACGTTCCGGCTCCCAAGTCAATTCTGATCCCTTCCGGTGTTGCCACTGAACCAACACCAGAGGTACCTCCATGTTCCTCAGAACCTTGATCTTCCGATCCCTGATGGCCACTGGTCTCTCAGCATAGTTCAGGCTCGCATCCACCTGAATATCCTCTAATGGGACCACTGCCGACTCATCGGTTATGCACTTCCTCAATTGTGACACATGAAAAGTGTCGTGGATTTGTCCCAACTCCGCTGGCAACTCCAAACGATAGGCTACCCGGCCTATCCTTGCAATCACACGAAATGGCCCAATATACCGGGGCCCCAACTTGCCCCTCTTCCTGAATCGAATCACTCCTTTCCAAGGAGAGACCTTCAGGAGAACGAAGTCGCCGACTTGAAACTCAAGCTCGGATCGGCGCCTATCTGCATAACTCTTCTGTCGGCTCTGGGCGGTCAATAACCTCTGTCTAACTTGTTGAATCTGCTCTATCGTCTGAAGCACGATCTCTGTGCTGCCCATCACTCTCTGTCCCGCCTCTCCCCAACAAATGGGGGTCCGACACCTCCTACCATACAACAGCTCAAAAGGTGGCATACCAATGCTCGAATGATGGCTGTTGTTGTAGGAAAACTCTGCCAAGGGTAAATACGCATCCCAGCTACCCCCGAAGTCTAACACACACGCTCGAAGCATGTCTTCCAGCGTCTGAATCGTCCGCTCGCTCTGACCGTCTGTCTGGGGATGGTATGCGGTACTAAAATGCAATTTAGTACCCAACTCCTCATGGAATTTCTTCCAGAACCTGGAAGTGAAGCGCACATCACGGTCTGAAACAATCGAGATTGACACTCCATGCCGAGATACTACCTCTCTCACATATATCTCCGCCAACTTCTCCGCTGAAGAACTCTCGCTGATGGCAAGGAAGTGTGCACTCTTCGTCAACCTATCCACAATCACCCAAATCGCATCAACTCCCCTGGCAGTTCTCGGCAATTTGGTGATGAAATCCATAGTGATCTGTTCCCACTTCCACTCAGGAATCTCCAATGGCTGTAACTTGCCATGCGGTCTCTGGTGCTCGGCCTTAACCCTACGGCAGGTCAAGCACCTCTCAACGAACCATGCGACGTCCCTCTTCATACAGGGCCACCAATACTCTTTCCTCAAATCCAAATACATCTTCGTAGCACCGGGATGGATCGAAAATTTCGATCTATGAGCCTCTTCCATCAAAGTAATACGCGTACCGCCCACGAACGGTACCCAAATCCGACCCTGAAACGTCAGAAGTCCTCGTCCATCCTTAACGAACTCTGAAATTAACCCAACGACCCGCTCTTTCTTCTGCATCTCTGTTCTCACCGCCTCGGCCTGTGCCCCACGAATAGCATCCAATACTGGAGTCATCACAGTCAGTCTCAAACATACATCTCGCAATGGAGTGCTCTCCGCCTTGCGGCTCAATGCATCGGCTACCACATTAGCCTTGCCTGGGTGGTACAGGATCTCACAATCATAATCCTTGACCACATCCAACCACCTCCTCTGACGCATATTTAGGTTAGGCTGATCCATCAAATACTTCAAGCTCTTATGGTCCGTGTATATCGTACATCGAACCCCATACAGGTAGTGACGCCAAATCTTGAGAGCGAACACTACTGCCCCCAACTCTAGATCATGTGTGGGATATCTCGCCTCATGAGGCTTCAGCTGCCTCGACGCGTAAGCTATCAAATGACCCCTCTGCATCAACACTGCACCCAGTCCCGAAATCGATGCGTCGCAATATACGACAAAATCTTCCATCCCTTCCGGGAGAGCTAATATCGGGGCTACGCACAACCTCTGGCGAAGTGTCTCAAAGGAAGTCTGCTGCTCGGGTCCCCATGAGAATGCAGCACCCTTCCGGGTCAATCTGGTGAGCAGCACTGCGATCTTGGAGAAATCCTTAATAAATCTCCGATAGTACCCTGCCAACCCAAGGAAACTTCTGATCTCAGAGGGTGACTTCGGCACCTCCCAACTCATCACAGCCTCAACCTTGGCCGGATCGACCAATATCCCTTCCTGATTAACAACATGTCCTAGAAATTTGACCTCCCGCAACCAGAAGTCACATTTGGAGAACTTTGCATAAAGCTTCTCCGACCTCAATACCTCAAGGACCTCCCTCAAATGCTCTTCATGCTGCTCTCTAGATCTCGAATACACTAGGATGTCGTCGATAAACACAATCACTGACCGATCCAACATCGGCCTGCATACCCTGTTCATGAGATCCATGAACACAGCCGGGGCATTGGTGAGCCCGAAAGGCATCACCACAAACTCGTAATGCCCATATCGCGTCCTAAACGCTGTCTTCTGGACGTCCTCATCCCGCACTCTCACCTGATGGTACCCTGACCTCAGATCGATCTTGGAAAACCAAGATGCTCCTTGCAGCTGATCGAATAAATCATCGATCCTCGGTAACGGGTAACGGTTCTTGACCGTCAACTTGTTCAACTCCCGGTAATCAATGCACATCCGGTGTGAACCATCCTTCTTCTTGACGAACAGAATAAGTGCTCCCCACGGCGAGCTGCTCGGCCGAATGAATCCCTTCCCCAGCAACTCCTGGAGCTGCAAGGACAACTCTTGCATCTCTGGAGGTGCAAGACGATAAGGCACTATAGCAATAGGCGCGGCCACCGGAACCAGATCGATACCAAACTCTACTTGCCTCACAGGAGGTACTCCCGGCAGCTCCTCGGGGAAAACATCTGGAAACTCACGCACCACTGGGACCTCCTCCACTGACCTCAGTCTCTCGGAAACCTCCTGCGTATCCATCACATACGCCACAAAACCCTTACAGCCCTGCTGTAGACACTGCCTCGCCCTAGCGGCCGAACAAAAAGCTGATCCCGAACGGGTACCCTCGCCGTACACCGAAAGGACTCCCCCACTAGGGTCTCGTATAGTCACCAGCTGACGCTCACAGTCGATGACGGCGCCGAATCGGCTCAACCAGTCCATGCCCACAATGACACAGACATCACCCATCGCAATAGGAATCAGGTCAATCGGAAACTCAACCCCGAAAATCTCTAACACACACCCCCGGAGAACCTCCGTGGCACAAATCACTCTCTCGTCAGCTATAGAAACTCTCAGAGGCTGATTCAACGACTCACGACTAACGTTGATATGCTGACTAAAAGCTAAGGATACAAAGGACCTACTCGCACCCGAGTCAAATAACACTAGAGCAGGCACAGAGTTCACAAGGAAAGTACCTACACATATAATAACATAAGCATAACATCTCGACTTTAAAATAAATACATGAATTACAGCATACCTGCCACAACATCGGGCGCAGCGCGGACCTCCTCCGCAGTCAGCTGAAAGGCTCTCCCACGAGCCCTCGGGGCCTCGACCTTCACCGGTCGAGTCTTAGTAGCCCTGGCAGTAGGTGCAGATCCCTGACGAAGCTGAGGGCACTCGGCCTTCCGATGGCCTGTCTGGTTGCAATGAAAGCAAACCATAAACCCCTTGGGGCAATCCCTAGCGATGTGTCCCTCCTTGCCACACTTGTAGCAAGCACCAGCTCGACACGCCCCATCGTGACCCTTGCCGCACTTTCCGCAAGTGCGGCCCTTCGGACCTCCCGTCCTCGAATCGGCGGACTTGGTCCGCTTGGCTGCCGGCTGAGACTGAGCCGGCCGCCGGTCCACCTGCTGAGACTCGGCCTCCTCCCTGGGCTGGGTCTCAAACTCGATGTCGCGCTTCCTGGCATTCGCCTGAAGCTCAACAAAAGTATGATAGGTGGAGTTCGACACAAACTCCCGGATATCCCTCCTCAAAATACCCAAGTACCGGCTCATCCAAGCCTGCTCTGTGGGCACCAGCTCGGGGCAGAACATCGCCCTCTCATGAAACCTTCGCGTGATCACCGCAACCGAATCAGTACCCTGCTTGAGGGTCAAGAACTCCTGAACCAATCGTTCCCTCTCCACCGGGGGAACGTACTCGTCTCTGAACATAACAGTAAACCCCTCCCATGTCACTGCTGAAATCTCTGCCAAAGTGAAGTTCGCCGTCACGAACTTCCACCAATCCTTCGCTCCCAGAAGGAGCTGGTTCAAAGCGAACCGTACCCTCAGGTGCTCCGGGCATGAACAAGTGTAGAAGCACCCCTCTATATCCGCGATCCACCTCATCGCAGCAATCGGATCCTGCGTCCCATCGAACTCAGGTGGCTTCGTGTTGCTGAACTCCCGAAACAGCAACGAGTCACCCCCTTGTGGCCTGGCAGTGGCCACAGCTGCGGTAGCTGCAGCGGCTGCAGCTTCAGTCAGTGCGGCGTACCGCTCCTCAAACGTCTCCATCAGGGTGGTCTTAATAGACCCAAACATCTTCGGGATCTCAGCCCGGATCGCCGCAGCTACCTCCTCGTGAATCATCTGACGAATCTCCTCGTCACTCACACCGCTCGAACTCGCTCCGTGGCGTGGTCTAACCATGATGTCTCTGAAATACAACATAAAACTAGCAGAGACTCCATCGAGTATAATCGTACTCGATAACGCAACCCTACTCAGTCTCCGATATCCAGGGATTCTTACTTGGGTCTCCCACTGATCCGGTGTCTTCGGTAGTACGGGCCCAATACTACCAACCACACCGCATCAGCATTCATCCCAAATCTTCCTCCCCAAATCCCGGATAGTGAGTACTCTACTTCTGTTATGCACTATCTACTCGTACACTAGCAAAGCATCTCATATCGGCAAACTTCCCTAGACTAAGGCATCACAAATCAGGCCACTCTAGTCCTATCATGAATACCTAGTCTTCTAGCATGCATAACAATTCATATCATAACTCATCTCATAACATAACATTGTAAGGTATTTTGGGGATCTTTACCGTTCGGGCGCTGACTGATCGTACACACTGCTTCTTTCTTGTTTACCACGAAATCATTTATAAAAGTTTATGCCTTTATTTTTTAAAAGTTTTCCTCAAATCCTCGGTTTGAGTTCAGTTACGCCCGAAGGTGCACCCGAATCTCTCAAACCAAGGCTCTGATACCAATTGTAACAACGCAAATTTCCAAACAAATTTTTCATTTTAAAAATAAAGTATTTCCATCCAAAACAAGGCATAAATAATTTAAGTGTCATGTCAAATACAAATTGTCTGAATCCCAAGATCATAAAAACATCCTTCAGTGTGTACAGATCACGCCGGCGCCTTCCCACGGTCCTCGCTAGTACCTGAAACACATACATAACAACTGTAAGCATAAATGCTTAGTGAGTTCCCCAATATACAACTTACGCACATACGCCTTTCCAGGCCCTGACCTTCCGGTCCACTACACAACGCCTTCCGGCCCATAACATATTGCCTTCCGGCCCACATAAACATACATAGCACGCATAACAATTAACTTACCACATATAGCAAGTATATCACATATCATATCCGACCTTCCGGTCACACAGTCAAACCCTTCCGGGTATAGTATAGTGAGAAGACTCACCTCGTGAATACTGAAAGCTAGCAAATCCTGAAATCACTCGTGCTCGATCCGCCGAGCTACAAACTCCCTATAACATCATATAGCTCTTATTAACACTTTCATCTTCTAAGTTAACTGACCCTAAGAAGTCACACATAGGTCAACTCTGGTCAACGGTCAACGGTCAACTCGACTGGACTCGGCGAGTGCCATGGCGACTCGGCGAGTCTAGACGTCCTCCAATCCTCTAAGATTCCCCTTCTACTCGTCGAGTATCCTCCTTGACCCGACGAGTTACTCCTGGAAGAATCGCGGGGCCACCCCTACTCAACTCGCCGAGTCTGAAGAACAACTCGACGAGTCCCAGTTATTCTTCAAGCTACTCGCTGAGTCTGTTCATCGGACTCGGCGAGTCCATGCCATGCAACCGCTCAAACTGCTTCCTAAGGTCAGAACTGCTTCGACCATTCATAGGTCTGGCCTTCCTAGACTGGTCCATCACGTAAGGTCCTCATTTCGGTGCTCATGATACACCCCAAGACTTATAATTTACATATTGACCTAAGGCATAAGGATTCCAATCCAAAACCTTCATCAATTCCCGAAATGCACAGGCATGGGACATTCTGGACCTCCAAAGGTCCCAATACAGGGTTACAATCGTTTGGGGGACTAGGGTAACATTCAATCTATCCACAAAAGGGTTCCATAAACCCTAATCCTCTAAACACATCATCATAGCAGAGTATACTCGAATTCTTACCTGGATGATGTACTCTCTGTGTCCCCAATCCTCAGAACGTGACTCCCTTGCAGTTCCTTTAGCCAAGCCCTTCTCTTCCTTGCACACCAACTCCTTCAAAATCACCAATGGCCTT
Organism: Lactuca serriola; assembly: GCF_051521515.1. Lineage (NCBI taxonomy): Eukaryota > Viridiplantae > Streptophyta > Magnoliopsida > Asterales > Asteraceae > Lactuca > Lactuca serriola. The sequence continues at coordinate 114,230,499 of NC_136411.1, forward strand.
TAACCTTGCTCCAGATGCACACAATCGATTTAGGGTTTCTCTCAAAAGGCTAAAATGAACAATGACGGCCAATAAGTCCCTTTTATACGTCCCAAACCTAAACGGTTAGGGTTTTCGCTAAACAGCGCAGACTCGCTGAGTCCATATCTAGACTCGTCGAGTCCAGTCGCTAACCCGCGACCAGGTCTGCGATCCTACTCGGCGAGTCTAGGCTCCAACTCGCCGAGTCCCCTCTTAAAACACCCCAAAAACATAATTTTAACAATACCTGAGATTCCGGGCTGTTACAACTTTTTAGGGGGAGCTTCTTGGGTCATTTAGAAAAGAAAGTTATAAACCAAGGGGGAGATTGTTGGGTCAAAAATATGGTTTATACTTTACTTTTCTAGGAAAATGTATTTTTGTGTCTTGGGCCATAAACAACTTGGTGTTTACGGTCGTATACGTGTTTACGGTTGTGTTTACGGTCGTAAACCCATTTACGACCCATGTTCTCCGGCCCATGTTCCCCTTGTATATATATAGGTGTTAGGGGTGAGGAGCAGAGATTGATGAACGTGTGAAACATAGACTAGAGAGAGAGAAGAACAAGTGTGTTAGCGTGTGTGAATCTCTTGTATCTGGATCATCATTCTATTCATCAATCCATTGAGATTCATATTATTCTTCTTCTCCTTCTCTTCTATTTGATCTGACATCATCCATTTGATTAGGATTCCGCACCATCAAACGGATCTGATTGATACACAGGCAAATTAGGGACTTACAATGGTTATGAAACATATGAGTTTATGATCTTAGCTTCGTTCACCACAAACTGAGTGAAACCCAAAATCCAACGCACTTACATGAATTGACGGTGAACAATTAAAAGTTCTAGATTTACAACATGGAATTAACGAAACTCCACCTGTGTGGATTATACCTTGAAATCTCTTTTTATTTTTGCGAGATCTTTGTGAAGTGTTCTATTTCCAAGTCACTTCCTTCCAAAAGATCCAGTTTTATTTTTGTTTGAGATTTCAAAGTCTTATCTCGTCACCAAACTAATTTCAGGCCTACTCATTCAACTGACTATACTGGTCACACAAGTACTTCATCCTACATTTGTTCTTATATTAAGTTCGTCGTTTGGTTGGAGAGTTAGCCACCCGATGAGCCGAATTAAAAGATGCATTTCATTGTTTCTTAACAAAAAAATTATCGTACTTCAATGGGAAACCACACACACTTCTTGGTCTCTCTTGACTTAGAAGGAAGAGATTCGTGCCTGGGATCCACAAATTCATGTCTTTATTGACATCACTTTAGTCTCACTGATATAATTTGCTTTATTTCTTTATCTTTGACACAATCTTGCATGAAGCACTTTATTATTTTCCAAAAGTCTTGTCTGTGTTACTTATGGTATCTTTCAGTTTCGCAGCTTCACTTTTCAATGCTCTTATAAAGTTTGTTTTCTCACAAGCAAAATGAGGTTATATATTTCAAAGATCATTAGGAATTTGCAACGATTGGGTATAAGTGTTGTTGCCATGACAATTGAAGATAACATTTTTGAAATAAAAGGCGCATGGAATTTTAAACGTTCCAATTCTCTCGCCGCCTGATGTCACTTGACACCCTGTCAGTTGCTACAATTGTCACATTCCATTTTTCTAGGCGTCAAATCGGGGATCGTCACACAATTGTCGCATGGTTTCTCTCTCTCTCTTTCTCACTATAAATAGAGCTTTCAATCACCATTTCAACCTTTACCACTCTCAAAGATTTTACGAACCCTAAAAGGTGATTTTTCTCTTAACTATTCTTCTTCTTCTCTGATCTCCAACAATGGTTGACTCTTCCTCAGTTCAAGAACAGTCTGCTTAGTCATCTTTTCTCACTATCAAACAGAATCAAAACTTGATTCTTAATTTGGATCCGTTCAAATATGATGCGTTCATATTGCAGATCATCGAGTGTTTGAAGTACTCGCCTTTATCCATTGCTCTTACCAAGGTTGAATGTGTTCCGATGACGCTCCTATCAAAAGCTTATTCTACAACATCCTACATTAGAGAGGAGGAAAGGATTTCCTTTGAGGTATTTGACAAGAAAACTTCCCTAACGAAGGCCAGATTTTGCTCTCTTCTAGGGCTTGCCTTTGACGTTTCCATGGTCAATCCCGATTCGATCTCCACTGCTCAAATCATCAACATGTTTTATCAGATAGGGTACACCGATCTCATCCCCTCCATCACCAAGTTCAAAAAATCTAACCTTCCTCCCCAATGGAATGGTCTCTTTACCCTTCTCTTCAAGGCTTTTTTCTGAATGGGTAACTGGTTCAAACTGCGTCAGTAAGTCCTTCTTGACGATCCTCTATGACCTCTACCATGGGATCAATTTAGACAATGGTTCAGTTCTGTGGGCTCAGCTGGTGCAAAGGACAAACTCCACCACTCGACACAGTGAGATTTCCATGGGTCGATTTTAGACCGTTGTGGTACAGCGTGCTATCGCAAAGCTCAATATTCCAGTCATGAAAGATTCGTTGATGTCTTCAATTGCTATCTTTCACGCTACCAAGATCATTGTTGCTGACAACTCCAAGTTTCTCTTCATGGGTTCAATTCCTGAATCCATGTACAGGTGTGTGTCGGGGTGATTAAATTAATTGGGGAATACAAGAAGCGTCCAACCTCAGGACCAAGAGTCATCACTCCATAGATTCAATAAACTCTTGAAGACGCTGATAAAGTCAAGAAAGGGGGCAAACCAAAGTAATTAAAAGAGGGTTCGTCTACCCTAGTTCAGACTTCCAAGAAGCAAAAAACAAAAGGCGATTCTTCAAAGCCTGCCCCCTCTTCTCCCAAACCAAAACGTATCAAGAAGTAAGCTCACATGGTTTGCATTCCTTCATCAATGTCTTCTGAGACCAAATCTGATGATGCTCATCAAAACGAATCCGAGGATGATGTCATCCGAAATGAACAAGAGGTAAACTTCTCTATTCCAACACCTCCACCATCACCTACTTCCACTTATGTTCCTATTACAATAGCATCTTGTCCACCACCTATTACTACTCAATCACCACCTGTCACTACTCAACCACCCATTTTCACTGAAACTTCTACCACTAACACCACATGCGAACCTTCTGTCAATGTCAACGCATCTGATGCGGGTGAAAAAGACTTCAAGTTTTGCTACTACTTCTACCACATCTCCCATTTAACCTCAGCCTCAACATAATTCTTAAGACCCTCTTGGTACCAATGGACTGGACTTTGATACTTTTCATTATAGTCCATTCACCATACAAGAAGATAGTGATGATGATGCCCCTCTCACTCGAAGGCATCTCAAAGATTTACACGTCAAGCTGGATACTCTTCTGGCATATTCTATTGCCTCTTCAAGCCAAGGTTATTCTAAAGTAGCGGTTTAGAGTATGCTAGATACTCTGGTGAAAGATCATACAACAAACCTTAAACAAGCAAACAAATCCATTAAGGACTCCACACTCTCCAATCAACAAGCGACCGAAAAAGTCGATAAACTAATATCAGACGCAAAGATTTTTATATCGGATCTTTATACTGCAGCTGAAGCAAATGCTGTCAAGGCGAATGAGGCCATTTCAAAACTCAGCACTTCACTTAGAACTAAATGTGAGAAACTAGAATAGCTTTATTCAGGCATATCTGATGATAACACAACCTTTCACTTTTCTATTTCCTCGACTCTCACCAAGTTCCAAGATGTTTTGGCTGTTGAAAGTAAAATCATGGACGAACTTACTCTTTGCACCACTCAACTCCATGCTCAAACAATCAAGCTCAAGTATGCGAAAACATAAATTAATGATGTCAAGTCTGAATGAGAGGTTATGAAATCATGCATAAGCGATGTCAATTCCAAACTTTCCAATATTATTGAAGCGTGTGATCCCATTTTCACCATCACCATTCACAGACACTTGCCTGATAAGCTTCATCCTGCCTTCGCTCTTCTGAACAGGCTTGAAGGTGTTTCTGAGGCCCCTGTTCCTCCGAAACAAGGGGGAGGATAAAGCTGCTAAGGCAGGGGAAAAACCAAAGCAAAATAAACCGAAGGTTAATGTAGCTTCGGGTTCCAAAGGAAAGAAACCCATAGGGGATGATGATGAAGATGAAGAAACTAAAGAAGATCAACTAAAACGAAAGGCTCTTGATTAGGAATTGAATAAAATGCTCGCATTGCGAGAGAAGCTAAAGAGAAAGAGAGAAATGAAAAGGAAGCTCACGATGCTTTGGAGAGCCGGAAAATGCTCTTTCCACTGTGGACATTGGAGCGTATGCTACATGAGGCCGTCGAACTCCCGAGTGTTCACTGGTTGGAGCCATTTGTTTCGTTCGATTCGGAAAACACGAAGGATTCTCAGTTCGACATGCAAATAACATGAAAAGCATTTGCTTTCTATTGTTTTGAATCCGTTGCAACCATCCCATCTCCTGATACGAAAGTGGATAAAGCCTTAATTGACTTTCATCTCACTCATGCCAAACCACAATATCAAACATGAAGCGCACAAAAGATAACGACAGTCAAAGTTTCAGGGCCAATTATTATAGGGGGCTTTGTGAATGCGAAGTTCAAGGTCACCCGAGGTTCTGAAAATATTCCACACGAATTCACTTTTGCTGATCTGCCCAATCTCAATCCTCATGAGTGGATTCTGCTAGTAAACTATTTGCTTATTAAAGAACAAAAGTACAAACCCATTTTGGCTCATTTAAAGCGAATGTTGGTTTCATATATCTATGAAGTGACAAAGTTGGATATCGAGATAGCTGGTGTTTTGAAGCGAAATCCCACGGTCAATCCAATTGGAAGAGCAAGTGATATGAGCGAAATGCGAATGGGCAACATTAATTTGGAGCACTACATTGTGATGTTCCAGCGTGGAAAAGATGCTTCTGGATCATTTCAAAAATGTCTCTTTGCATTGGTAGACAAACATTTATTCTCCACGTCTTGTTTGGAACATATTTTGGAGATTGTCCGCAAGTGTAAATCAAATGGTGTTGCTGCGACGAAGAACTTTAATGATGTGATTCGATGGTATATTCTCTTCCGCAATACTTTGCTCAATATGATACCCAAGCTCTTCAAGACAACTAGGAAGACTCAGCAGTGAAGCATATCTCGCCTCAATTGACACAAATGGGGAGATTGTTAGGTGTTAGATGTTGCGTCATTGGGCTTATCATAGTTAGTCCATTTTGTATACGATATTGGGCCTCTCTATCTGTCTCATTAATTAGGGTTTAAGTATTTATAGTGCATTCGTGCACCGTAGACATCAACGTTTTTATCTTTGGAAATCTTTGTAAACCCTAGCGTGCCTCTACAGTGGAAATTTTTTATCAAGTTCTGCTAAGTCGTGACTTTTAATCATTGATTATTACTGTGTTGTTGATTTACCTGTTTGAATCTTATCGGTCTTTTAGATTTTATTCTCTATAATATTGATCAGAAATTAATTTAGAATTAATATGGTGGTCAAAAGAGATTGATTAAAAGAACGGGGATTAATTATGTAAATTTGTGATAGTTGTAGTTTGGGCTAATGGTGGACGGAAATATTTGGGAAGCCCATAGAATTTTCGTCCAAGGCCTATCATATGGGGGTATGTGGATTGCTTAGGGCCTAAGCAAGGTAATTAGGGTTTCCAGTTGAAAACCCTAGCAGCCTCAACTATAAAAGGAACCCCAAGGCTCTTGAAATCGGAACTTGATCCCTAGAAGAAACCCTGGCCAATTTCCTATAGCCTCCACCTCTCTCTCTTGTTCATCCATTTCTAAGTGGTGTTTGTGGCTCCATTAGAGGTGTAAAAATTGAGGCACTAAGCTCTTGAAGGTCAAGATCAAGGAAAGGATTACATGTTACTACTAGTTAACAAGAAAAGTATTCTTTTAACCCTAGTTTAATTGTAGGGATGTCAAAAAGTCTCGTGGAACCTCGTTCCCGTGGGGCCCCGTCCCGTTTGGGGGAATTTTTTAAAAAAAATCGCAGGCCGGGGAAAGGTTAACCCCCGTTTTAGTATAATGTTTTTAAGATGCCATAACTTTTTTGTTTTTAACATGTAAAATTTTACTATAAATAATTATTTGTTACCTAAAAATAGCTTCTTTTAGCCTAGATAACTACTTCTTTTAGCAAAAAAAAAAAAAAAGAAGGCAGCTCAAAATCAATCGGGGATGGGGGAACGGGGGCGAGGGCGGGGGTAATAAAGGGGATTCGGGGGCGGGGATGGGGTAGGAATGATGAACATTTCGGGGGCGGGGGGCGGGGACGGGGGAACCGGGAAAGTTCAGGGTTGGGGGCGGGAATGCACTCCCTGTCCCGTTTGCCCCCGTTGACATCCCTATTTAATTGTTAAGTCTAAAAGTTGTATGCTAAATTAGGGTTATTGCTTTGGAAAATTTATTTGCATGTATAACTTTAGAAAAACCTAGATCCAAAGCAAATAGGGTTGCATGTGCACCATAGGAATGTTGTAATGCTTAAAACCCAGAAGTGGCATCAAAGCTTAGGGTCTTTTCTGTTATATTTGATGCCATTGTGTTTTGCCAAAGCTGGAACAAAATAAATTTTGGCTCTCTTACTGCAGAACTCGATGAGTCCAAAGATGGAGTTGACGAGTTGGACCAACTCGAAGATTCCAACCCCTGACTCGACGAGTTGGTTCGTTTGTTGGCAAATTTTTCGGATTTCAACCCAAAATTATATAAGCATCATTACCTTAATTTTTTTTAACTGATAAAATTCGAATTTTTGATATGGTAATGAATATCCTCATCTAATTAAAAGATAAAGGTCAAATTTTAAGATAATGTTCAAAATTATATGATTAGTTTGATTATTTAAAATTTGATCTAGAAGTTTTGAAAAGTTTCAAAATGTGTCCACCAGTTTTGGAATATAAAATTTAATTAAAAAATTTTAATTTTGAAATATTAAATTTTAAAACCCTAGTGTTTTAAAAGTTTAAAATACAACCCTTATACTATTATAATATTAAAAGATTAATATGTATATATATGTATAAGATGAGTCAGTCTTATCGTTAGTAGGCCTCATTCACGAAGCCGATCTCTAAGGGGGGTATAAGGAAACCTGCCTATAAAATGGCGGTTGAATGGATGTCCACTCTCACCCACCGCTTCCTTGATTGATGGAGGGTCATTAGTCGAACCAGTAGGATAGGACATTAATTCCTCATTAATAAGTATAATGAAATATTATAAAGTATCTAAATGTTTTTATAAATTCTCAATCTTAGTTACTTTAGGAAAATGTGAAAATGATGCTATTCCATGAAATTGCACTTTGCACCTTGCCAAGTCGTTAGTGGAGCGTGTGTGGTTAACCGACACACTAACTTGGACTAACAAGGGTGGCAAAGGGTAGCTCGAGAATTATCATAGATCAATGGAGTGTGTTTGGTTAACCGACACATTGATTAGGTGGTAAATGACTTGAGAGTACCAAGCTAATTTGCATGGTTATTCATACCTTGTTTGTGATCCACGATATCCCAGTCACAAACTTGAAGGGCATAATCCAGATTAAATATGTCATTGAAAAGTTCAATGAATCTAAAACGAATCTTGGAATATCATTTCATTTAAAACCTAATTCTTCATTTCATTTTTCATTATGGAATTGGTAAATCATCATTTACCCACCTTCAAATAATTTGAAATTGGATTACGACATCCCTCTTTCGAATTGTGAATTATTGTGTTGGGTCCTACCCTTAATATTTCATTTGGGTGTTATATTAAAGATTCTTTATCTAATCTAAACTTTGTTCTTTTTCTTTTTCATATGTCTGGCTCAAACAACACTTCTGGCTCGAACTCCGACTCCTCAAGCTCCTTCTCTATCATGGACATTTGTGCGAGGATCACCTTTGATAGATCCAACTTCAATGATTGGATTCACAACATTCTAATGGCCTTGCGCTACGAAGAGAAGGAATACATTCTCGACAAGAAACTCAACGAGATCGATGAATCTAAATCTACTCCTGAACAGATAGCTGAGTATAGGGCTCACGAAAAGGACGCGATAAAGGTGTCGTGTATAATGGTTGCCACTATGACTCCTAAGCTATAACGGTTCTATGAGTACTACTGGCCTTACGAGATATGCCAAGACTTGATGGAAAAGTACCATCAAAGAATGCCTCAATAAAGGTACGAGATTGTTTCCTTACTGATAACAACCAAAATGAAAAATGGAGAGTCCATCACGAGCCACTTGCAAAGGATACAAAGGTATGTGGATCGGTTGCTCAAGTTGAATATCAACTTTGACGAAGAGTTGGCGATTGATATCATTCTCCACTCTTTACCTCCTTTTATGATCATTTCAAGATGATTTATCATATGAACAAGGAGGAAGTCACCTTAAGCAAAGTTCAAGGTTTATTGAGAATTGCTGAAAGTGGACTTAAAGGCAAATTTGTCGACTCCACCCCTACCGCTGCTGCCCCAGTCCTTTCTATAGGACATGGAAAAGGGAAGAAGAGGAAAGCTCCCTCCAAGAACCATAAGGGAAAGTCCCATGATGGATCTACTTCAAATGGATCCAAAGGTAAATTTGGTTCTACCACTCCCTCATCTGATCCTAAAGAAGCAACATGCTTCTACTGTCACGACAAGGGGCATTGGAAACGAAGCTGCCCTAAATACTTGTAGGATATCAAGGATGGGAAGATAAAGCCCACCTTCGCAGGTACTTATACTATTCAATCTAATAACTCATCGCATGCTAGTTCTTGGGTCCTTGATACATGATGTGGTTTTCACATTTGTTTTGATTTGTAGGGGCTATAAAGAAGTAGGGATGTGGAGCATGGGAAGATGAACCTAATAATAGGGAATAGGAAATTATCGCATGTCACCAAGATCATGATTTACTCTTTAGTGCTTAGTAGTGGGTTAGGATTAGAGTTGAATAATTGTTGCTACTCGTCAGAGATGATGAGAAATATTATTTATTTTCATGATTTGTACAGACAAGGTTTTAGATTTTCATTTAACAATGAAATTGGTTCTATTAATGCTTTTTATAATGGTACCTCTTATTTTGATGCATTGCCTTGTAATGGTGTATATGAAACTGTGATGGTTATAAATAACTTATGAAATAATGTGTTGCATATTGATCCGTCCAATGGTTTGGACAAGGCATGCTTGTGGCATTGTCGTCTTGGACATGTCAACAAGAAGTGCATAGCCCAACTCCAAAAGGATGGAGTCTTGGAGTCATTTGACCTAAAGTCAGATGACACATGCGAATCCTGTTTACTTGGAAAGATGACTAAGTCACCTTTCATTGGTACTTATGAAAGAGGTGGGGGATTGTTAGATCTCATACACATAGACGTGTATGGGCCCTTCAGATCTGCCACAAGGGATACTAACCGCTTCTATGTGTCTTTTACCGACGATTAGAGCAAATATGGGTATATCTACTTAATCAAGCACAAGTCGGAAACCTTTGAAAAGTTCAAAGAGTTTAAGCAAGAAGCGGAGAATCAATTGGGCAGGAAGATAAAGATGCTCAGATCCGATAGGGGCGGTGAGTATCTTAGTATCGAGTTCCACGACTATCTTAAGGAATGTGAAATTGTTTCACAATTGACGCCACCTAGGACACCGCAACTCAATGGTGTAGCTGAGAGGTGTAATCGAACCTTGTTGGACATGGTTTGTTCCATGATGATTCGAGCTTCATTAGTTATCTCATTCTGGGGGGTATGCCTTAGAGACTGCCTCCCATATCCTTAATCTAGTCCCAACTAAGAAGGTTGCAAAAACACCTCATGATATGTGGACATGGAAGGCTCCCACGTTGGCACATATCAAGGTTTAGGGTTGCAAGGCTTTTTTAAGACGAGATACTCATGACCAGCTTGAACCTCCTAGTGAGTGATGTATTTTCATTGGCTACCAACATAAATCTTTTGGATATCTTTTCTACATACCTAGTGACAACCTGGTTTTCATAGCAAGGAGAGGGGTTTCCGTGAGAAAGAACTCATATGCCAAGAGGACAGTGGGAGGCAAATGGATCTTGAAGAGCTTCAAGAATCAAGAAATGAAGGAACCTCTAACACTAACGCCCAACTTGAGGAAGAGATTCATGTTGAACCAGTTGACGAGTCCTTACCTCTAAGATGTTCCAATAGAGTTAGTGATCCACCTGTGTTGTATGGTTTCCATATAACAGCTGAAGGTTATATGTTTATCAGTGATAGTACACTGATAAATTTGGATGAACCTAACAACTACAAGGAAGCCATGGTGGGCCCCGAGTCTGCAAAGTGGAAAGACGAAATGGACACCGAGATTCAGTCCATGTATGACAATCAAGTTTGGAACTTGGTTAACAATGTATCGGGTCGTAAGACAGTTGGGTGCAAATAGATCTTCAAGAAGAAGAACGAAAAGGATGGGAATGTTCATACGTTCAAGGCACGACTGGTTTCAAAGGGCTTTACTCAAACCCTGGGGGTTGACTATGATGAGACCTTATCACCAGTGGCCAAGATTAAGTGTATAAGGGTTATGTTGGCCATAGCTGCGTTTCATGATTCTGAAATATGGCAGATGGATGTCAAAACTGCTTTCCATAATTGGAAGGTAGTTGAAGATGTTTACATGTGTCAACCAGAGGGTTTTATAGACGCAAAGTACCCTAATAGAGTGTGTAAGCTTGAGAAATCCCTTTATGGATTAAAGCAATTGTCTCGCAGATGGAATTTTTGTTTCGATGAGAAAGTCAAAGAGTTTGGATTTTTGAGAAGGGAGGATGAGTCATGTGTGTATGTCAAGGCTAGTAGGAGTATAGTCAGCTTTCTAGTTTTGAATGTTGATGACATATTGTTCATAGGAAATAACATTCCGACCTTGCACGAGCTTAAGTGTTGTCTTGGGAAGTGTTTCTCTTTGAAAGATCTAGGGGAAGCTACTTATATTTTGGGGATAGTGATCGTGAGAAATAGGGGTAGAAGACTAATAGGACTCAGTTAGAGTACTTACCTGGACAAGGTGCTGAAACGTTTTAGCATGTAGAATTCCAAGAAAGGGGAACTACCAATCCAGAGTAATACCAAGCTGATTAAGACTCAGAGTCTGAGTACCAATGCCGAGATAGCAGAAATGAGTCGAGTTCCATATGTTTCCACCATTGGCTCAATCATGTACGCTATGACATGTACTCTCCCTGATGTGGCTTTTGCATTGAGCATGGTTAGCTAATATCAAGGGAATCCGGGTAGAGCTCACTCGACAGGAGTGAAGAACATTCTTAAGTACATGCGAAGGACTAAGGACTGGGTCCTTATACTTGGTGGGAGTGATGACTTGAGAGTGACAGGGTATAGTGTCGCCAACTTTCAGACCAACAGAGATAACTTATGCTCTCCGTCGGGCTGGGTATTTACTCTAAATTGAGGAGCAGTTACTTGGAAAAGTTCCAAGCAGGAGACCGTGGCTAATTCAATGTGTGAATCAGAGTACATAGTAGCGAGTGAAGCGTCGAAGGAGGCAATATGGTTGAAGAACTTCATTGGAGACCTTGGAGTTGTACCACCCATAAAGGAGCCTATGGAGATTTTCTGTGATAACGAATGAGCGATTTCCTTTACTAAGGAACAAAGGGATCATGGCAGATCCCGACATATTGACAAAAAATACCACTTTATCTGACATCGGGTAGAAGAAGGAATCCTCGTGGTAAATAGGGTATCGTCAGAAGAGAATCTTGCAGATCCCCTCACAAAGGGTCTGAGTAGGGTTAAGCACTTACAGCATGCGAGGAGCATTTTTCTGAAGGACGATATTTGTTTTAGTGATTAGATAGATGTTTAGAAATGTGTAATAGATAAATGTAATTGACATTTGATGATTAAGTAATGGAGATTTATTTATGAGTAAAGTTTACTATCTTGTGTCAATTGTTTACTATTGTTTCACTTTTGCATGTTTTACTTCTAGAATAATTAGATTGTTCAAATTATCCACATTCGTTCATACTTTGGAAGTAAGTTATGAAGTAAGGTTGTCATGCATTGGTTTGTACATTGTCTAAGTGTTTAGACATACCAAAGGTTTGTTGTAGTGTTCATGAGTACTTTTGAAATAAGATTTGAGTATTCGATTGAACCCATGCTCATGTGAATCACTTCATGAAATTTATCACGAGTGATTGTGAGACGATAATATCATATAATCTTTTAACCGAGATATATGAGTTGTTTTTTACAAGTTGGTTATGCATTGATAATGCGTAAATGCATCAGTAACTTGATGTTATAAAACATGTTGTTGTGTATAATTTGACGAGTAAATAGTACAAGCATATAAGTCAAAGTTTATCTGTTCCTTTTATCCTAAGAGGGTAAAAGTGATATCTTAGGCCCCTCGATAATTTTGTGTTGACTTATATGTCGGGCCCAGACAGGACTTAATTGATGTGTTCAATTAAGTTCTATGTCAAACAAATCAGAAGTCGGGAAACAAACTGTTGGACATTGAGAATGATTATGTTCCATGTCTATGTCCACACGATATATTGTAGAACAAAGGATTATATGATCCCTTATCTAAAGGACACGTTATTGACTAGGTCAGAGTTCAACTGCGGCTTTTGAGAGCTACGGTTGCTAATCGGATTTTGAAGTTGCATTGGTAGTTATAGTTATTAGACTTATCGAAGTGGTAAACTGTTGGATTAGGTGTCTAAGCCCATAACTATAATTGGTATGTACTTAACCTGATAGTAGCATGGTCCTTTTGGGTTGCGTTCACCATAGTAAGTTGACAGGATGAATTATGAGAAAGAGGCTGATAAATGATTTATTAATATATTATAAGAATAATATATTAATTGAGAAATCATATAATTTAATTAGTATTTATCATAAATTAATTTAGAATAAATTTGATGGTTAAAAGAGACTGATTATGTAAATCAGTGATAGTTGTAGTTTGGGCTAATGGACCCTATAAATAAGGGGTGGACGAAAATCTATGGGAAGCCCATAGAGTTTTCGTCCAAGGCCTATCATATGGGGGTTTGTGGATTGCTTAGGGCATAAGCAAGGGAATTAGGGGTTCCGGTTGAAAACCCTAGCATCCTCAACTATAAAAGGAACACCAAGGCTCTTGAAATCAGCACATGATTCCCTAGAAGAAACCCTGGCTGATTTCCTGTAGCCTCCACTAGAGGTGCAACAATTGAGGCACTAAGCTCTTGAAGGTCAAGATCAGTAAAGGATTACTTGTTACTACTTGTTAACAAGAAAAGGTATTCTTCTAACCCTAGTTTAATTGTTATGTCTAAAAATTGTATGCTTGATTAGGGTTCTTTCTTTGTAAAATTGATTTACATGTATAACTTGAGAAAAAACTAGATCCAAAGCAAATAGGGTTGCATGTGCACCATAGGAATGTTGTAATGCTTAAAACTCATCAACACACACAAACACATGTGAATTTCTTTATTTAATTATAAAAACATGGTGCATTATCTCAATAGTAGCAATTTCTCACACCAGTGGAATCTTGATTATACTATAACAAACTATCCATCAAACCTGGTAGACTCTGATTAACAAAGATGCTGCATCCAATCTCTGATAGGTGGATATTATCCCAAAAGAGGAATTTAGAGTCATCTTGGCAAGTCCGACTATGTTTGATGCACATATAATTCACCTCTATCAATCCGGTTCCACAACAGCTTCTATTTACAACTTCCAAACCTAGCGATATTATAAATAGAATAATAAGTAAAACCATATGAAAATATGATTGTGCAAATTTTGTCAAATAATGCAAACTATATATGATTTTTCTTTAAATTTGTGTAGGATACATATATTAACAAATCTTTGAATGAATTTTTTAATAAAACACTTTGTCTTTAGTAAATACATACGTAACGCAATATAAAATATATGAACTATGTATTATTTTAATAGAGAACTGCATCTATTCCAAATATAACGATATGCATATAACAACATTTCGAATAACTAGTGCATTTGATGGATCCTTTTCATGCCAAAAAGTTAAAGAAAAATATGCATTGAATATATACCGTATTTCTTAGGGTTATCAATGATGTGTATTAATGGATTGTAGAAGTCAACAAAGGCAACCCTTGAATGAGGAAGACGACTTGCAATAATAGGAAGTTGTTGTTTGAGGATGGTGTTATACAAATGTGCTGCTTCATTTAACTTCTCAGCACACATTCTAAGTATACCGCCAAATAATGTTCTCTGAGCAGGAGAACAGCCCACTGGTGGTGCACTAAATACAGCTATCCTTCGTGCTCCTAGATTATATAGTTCCTTCAAGTAAATCGAAAAACAATTATAAGTAATAATCTCATCTAATGAATTTATTTCTTTCTTTCATGTTCGTATATCTAAAATTCAATCGTTTTGTGTATTTTTTTTCAAAGCATACACCATGTTTAATCTATTGAAACATGTGATATATATATATATATATATATATATATATATATATATATATAATTAGGTTCAAATGTTTTCACTATCTATTATGTGCATATATATATATATATATATATATATATATATATATATATATATATATATATATATATATATATATAGAACCATGATCAAGTAAGAAGAGAAATTTTGGTAGGATTGTAATATATATATATATATATATATATATATATATATATATATATATATATATATATATATATACATATATATATATATATATATATATATATATATATATATATTAACAAACAAACAAAATAAATCATTAGATGATCCAAAATTAAGATGATTCACAAAAAAAAAAATTCTTAAAAACCACCTTCATAATATATTTTTATATAAATCAAGAAAAAAATTCATTTTTACGACAATTTTAGTGAATGTCAGCAAAAACTTCGTAAAAATGAATCATCCAGATATCTTTCTGGGAGTTTTTTTTAAATCATGTTATTTTTTATTAATCTTATGATTTCTTTGTTTTGTTCGCCAAAAAGAAAAAAAAAACTTTTACCTTTCTGTGAAAAAAAATTCTTATATATATATATATATATATATATATATATATATATATATATATATTTATATATATATATATATATATTCAAATGTTTTCACTATCTGTTGTGTACATGTATGATTTATTCTGAACCAATCATTTTAGTTATTTTAAGAAAGTAATTAATGCATATTAAATGCTGAAGATGTAATTAATATCCATTATATCTTCAACATGTAATATGTATTAATTATTTTCTTAAAATAACTAAAATGATTGATCCAGAATCAATTATACATGCACACAATAGATAGTGAAAACAAAATAACCTAACCATATATATATATATATATATATATATATATATATATATATATATATATATATATATATATATATATATATATATATATATATATATACTAATTTATAACCCGTGGGAACCATGGTTATAAAAATAATTAAACTTTTATAATAAAAAAACAAAATTATTAATAAATTATTTTAAATAAATTACCAAGAGATATTTTTATTAGTTATGTGAAATTATAATTGTTGATTCAAATAAATATATAAAAATAATTTTTAATATATATATGGAATTACTAGTAATAGAAAAATAATATATAAAATTACTATTAATACCTGCACAAAACTAATGGTCATGTTTGCGAGCATGTTATCATATTGAGTAGCATCTTGCATGCCTATTTTTGGAAGGGTTATTATGAGATCGTTGGTACTCGCCACTACCAAAAATACGCTGTTGGTTATTATATCATTCGCAACTTCTTCCCCGACTTTTGTCTCAAGCTTTCCAATATATTGTTTGAACATATTTAATTGTTCTGATAGTGGTATAGCGGACTAAATTTTGAACATTTAAAATTATTAAGTAAAATGAACACAAGTTAGTGGTATCACATATATATATATATATATATATATATATATATATATATATATATATATATATATATATATATATATATATATATATATATAGAAAGAGAGAGAGAGAGAGAGAGAGAGAGAAGTGGGTTCAATTGAGAAAATAAAAAAGGTTGAGAATGTGGGAATCATTCTTAGCCACTCATTTTATCTAAGCATCAAAAGATACGGTGGCAAACTTGTAAATATGATAAAAACCTTTAATCTCAAATACGTATCTGTAGAGAATTAGATTACAATTCAAACTCATTCATCGTTCATCATCCAAATTTCTTCTCTAACTTTCAACAATCATCCAGATTTCTTCAATTAAACCATCATTAACATCATCCAGTGCTAATCAATCATCGATCTTCATCAATAATCAACACGATTCAACAGTTAACAACAAAAATTCGATTTTTGGTTCTTTTAACTCATCCTTCAATTGTGCTTAAATACGATCAGATCTTCAACATCTTTGATTAATTATACTCCCAGCGTTATTAGATCAACATCATCGATAATTTCATATAATTCTCTATCAATCTACTCTTTTGTAAGATTTAAATAGTCAAAATATCATGTTTTTAACATTTTTAAAAAAAGTTAAATTGTATGCACTCCAACTGTTTGATGAAATGCATAAATTAAATTATCACGTTATATTCATATATGAATATGTTTTCTTAGTATATGATTATTAAAACAAAAAAAACAAATATGCAAGTCTGTATGTTATTAACATATAAAAATTATATATATTTGTGAAAATACCTTGTAATATTCATATGCGAATATACTGTGTAATATTTATATGTGAATATACTGTGTAATATTCATAAGTGAATATATCATATAATATTCACAAATGAATATACTATGTAATATTCACATGTGATATACAATGTAATACTATGTAATATTCAGATATGAAAATATTATCTAATATTCATAAGTGAATATATCATCTAATATTCACAAGTGAAAATATACTATGTAATATTCCTAAGTGAATGGATCGTCTAATATTTAAATATGAATATACTATGTTTATTATATGTTATATTCATATATGAATGACACTTAAATTGTAAAAAAAATAAAATAAATAAATAAATAAATAATCGTAGTTTTTATTCATAACTGAATAACGAATGTACTGTAGTAAAAACCTGATTCATTTTTATTCACTTATGAATAACGATAGCTGAAAATATTAAAAAAAAAACAAATTTTTTATTTTATCTTAAAACTATATCAATATTGATGTCTATTTGTAGAGAATAAAAAATCATGAACTTTGGTATATTTAAAATCATTTTTCGATAAAAATAGCTTCTTAAAAATTAAAAAAAAAAAAAAACGAAAAAACTATGTTTTTGTATATATTAAGGTAATTATTAACATAGTTTAAGGAAACATGTTTTGTTGGAAAACACATGTCTATTCCTTTCCCATTCTCTGTTGGTACGATGGATGCTTTTGGGC